>NC_059328.1:145668316-145991725 GCF_018350155.1 Leopardus geoffroyi
GCCTGAGAGACTCAGTCGGTTAAGTGTCCAACTTCAGCTCAGGTCATGATCTCATGGTTCGTGGGTTTGAGCTCCATGTCGAGCTCTGTGCTGACAGCTCAGAGCCTGGAGCCCGCTTCAGATTCTGTGTCTCCCTCTCTCTCTGCCCTTCCCCCACTCATTCTCTGTCTCTTCTGTCTCTCAAAACTAAATAAAGATTAATTTTTTTTTTTTAATGGGAGCTCAAGAGTCTTTAATCTTGAGTTTCTTCTTACTGTGCTTTTGCCTCAAATTTTGATGAATAATTTTCTTAGTAAAATTCAGATTTTGATGTGAGGCTGCAAAAAAGTATGTCTTCAAAGTGTCTACAAATGTATCTAATATCTCTGACTTAGATAAAACATAATAATTGTTATTAAGTACAATTTTAGATTTCAAGAGGCAGGACAGGACTCACTTTGTGGTCTGATTGTTTCCAAATGAAGAAGGTGAATTCCTCTCAGAATGTATGCCTAAGCAAGTAGGCTAACTGATAGACTTGAAAGTATGCTGTAAAGTAGATATTTAACTATTTGAAACTGCTGTGTTAGATCCTGTTTTCATACAATTGCCTAGGTAAGATTCTTACCTCACTTTCCTATGTCACAAGTTTGAAATTTCGATGCAAACCAGATTATGGGCACTGCAGCTCTAACTTTCCTAGCACCCTAAGTACCCCATGCCTTGGATTTTTAAAGACCAATTTCATTTGCTATTTCTTGGCATTAAGAGATAGAGTAAAACAGCATCCCCAATCACATTACTTGTTCTGTTATGAATTCTGTTTGCTATTCCACTACTGCATTCAATATGTGCATTTACATTTAAGTTAACATCTAGAGTTGGATAAGATGATTTGGAACATTTTACATTTAGTGCTAAAGAGAAGACATTTGATATTTATTCGCACTCTGCTCACCACCAGCAATTTCCAGATCTAAAATCACATTACATTCTGTTTCACATATAGTGGCATTTCCTAAGTGTCCTGCCATCATACTTTACTATTATTAAACCAATAACACTGGGTTATAATCTCTCTAGAGGTCCAGAAGGGGGAATCTAAAAGAAAAAAAAAAAAGACCAAAGAGCTTAAAATATAGATGTAAATTAAATTATTACAGTAATTTTTGTATCATTCTTCCTCAGTATTTAAAAATTTAGGAATAGCAATATGATTTTAATATATGCTCGGTCAGGGTCAGTGTCTTCAATGAAATGAAACCAGTACAAAAATAAAATTTCATTTTTTTGCATGACTAGTATGTACGTACCCAAGAACCTTGTTTAGAGCAGACAAAGCTGAATAAGACACAAACTGTATGTTTGCAGAAACAATAGAATAATTTGAACATGTTTTAAGTGTTTAAACCTCCTAAATAAGGTTTTGTATATACGGAGAGAGTAAAATCATGATCCTAAGACTTCTGTGGAAAAAAACACATGATAAAAATCCTGCCTTTAAGGGTGTGTTGTACTCAAATATAATATGAGGAAGGAAAAACTGAAAAACAACAAACCGAAAAGCAGCTCTTCTGTCTTAATAGTAAGAGCGAAGCAGAGAATGTAAATAATAGCCACAGTAGGTTACTATCTAGACATTAAAATCTTCCAAGTATTAAGTCCGCATATCTTGTGTAGTTATTTGCTTTAGACCACTCTTCTGGCTTAATAGTGCTTTATGTTTAAGTTAGAGAATTAGTTAATTTTAACACTGCACAAATAAATTCCTATTATCTCACTTTAAATGCATTTATTTTATATTTTAATATAAAAATATAAGCCCCCCCCCATCTGCCCCCATCAGCAACTACTCTAATACTTTGACAAAAACCCTTATATGTGTACCTGACCATGCAAAATATGTAGTGCTTCTTTGTGTTTTACACTTACATAAATTTCACTGTATTTCTAACTTTATGCATGCACACTCTGTTTTTAGGACTTACTGATATTGCTTTATGTTCATCTGGTCCGTTGCTCTAATTGTTGCAGGTTATTTCATACTATACTTAGGGTTTGCATTTCTCTAGTGATGGGCTTCTGAGTTGCTTACAATTCCCCACTAAAACAAGCAACGCCTTGGTCACTGTCCTTTGGTGATTCCCTTATGAACTCATGCTAAAATCTCTCTGGGACATAGCCAGGGGCTACATGATAAACATATAGTTAATTTCATTGATTAGCACCAGGTTTTACCCCAGAGTAATGGTATGGACCTATTCACTCCAGCAGTATATAATACACCCTCTTGTATTTTTGTATTGCCATTATTTTAAATGTTTTCCAATATTATAGTTTACAGATACATGCATTATTATTTTAATTTGCAGGTTTTGATTACCAGTGAGTCTGAGTATCACATTTTTATAAAAATTTAATTCATGCAGGCTTTCCATTCTAAGAACTAGCTATTTGTAAACTTTGCCCCATTTTTAAAAATTACTTTTCCTCTATTTTGCTGATTAATGTGCAATAGTTATTAATAGATTTTAGGCATTTATTATGGGATTTTGACATGAAAGCATCTCATAATTTATATTTACTTATTAATTTTGATATTGGGTGTCTTCGGTAAGTACAAACCTTAAATATGATTGTAGTCAATATATCACTTTCTTTATGGTTTGAACTCTTTGGTTCTTGCTTAAAAATTCTTTCTCCACCTCTAGGCCACTACCATATATCCCCATGTTGCTTCTATTTATGTTATAGCTTTACCTTTCACACTTAGGTATTAATCTAAAGTAGGGAGGTAACAATTTATTTTCTCTTTATTTTGTTAGAATTATCTACTGTACACATACTGGGTTTTAAGAGTTTTATAGTATGGCTTGGGTAAATTTTCTAACTTGACTTGGCCGTTGTTGATCTTTATTTTTTTTTTACATATTTTTATACAGATGCAGGCACTTTTTGACCATAATTACATGAATTTGTAAATTTATATGTTAAGATACATCTTTAGCATCCCATAGTGTTTTATCTACAAGCATAGTAAACCTCTTCCTTTATCCACTTCTACTTTTATTTCCTTTAATAATTTTTTTAAAATTTTTGGTGTAACATTTCTATACATTTATTTACCTTATAATGTCTATTGCTAGAGAAGCGTGGTATTTTATTACTCATATTTTCTAGTTGGTTTGATAGTAGAGAGGAATGCTATTGAGTTATACGTATTGGTTCTATAAGTGTTTCTATTGTTTCTTCTGGTTTTCTAAAATAATAATGATATTATCTACCAAAATGAGACGTCTATTTCTTTCTTCTGACTCTTATACCTTCTACTCCCATCTTCTTACCTTTAGTGGTTTCTGAGACCACCAACACCATATAAATTGTGGATGTAATCCTAAACTTTTCTGTCTTGTTTCTGATCTGCATAGTAATATATCTGTATTTTCATATAAAGACTGGTATCAGTGTTCTCCACAGATTTGTTAAAATTATTTTTATGTGAAGGAGAAATTCTACTATGTAATACCTAAATGCATTTTTTTTACCATATGCTGATATAAAATATCATATCATTTATTAATATTTGTTACGTGCTTCTTCTATAGCTGTTAATTAAAAAACATGTGATTGGAGAAAACCTACATGACTTGGATATGCCAATGATTTTTTAGATACAACACCAAAGACACGATCCATAAAAGAAATAATTGATGAGTTCAACTTCTTAAAATGAAAACTTCTGTTCTAGGAAAGACAATGTTAAGAGAGTAAGACAAGCCAAAGGATAGGAGATTATAATGGCAAAAGACACACCTGATAAAGGACTGTTATCCAAAATATACAAGGACCTTAAAAATTCAGTAATAAGAAAACAAAAACTTCAATTAAGAAATGGACCAAAGGGCTTAATAAACACCACACTAATGAAGATATAAAAATGCCAAAGAAGCATATGAAAGGGATACTACATGATATGTCATCGGGAAACGGAAAAAAAATCAAAAACCCAAAACAATGAGATATCACTGCATACCTATTAGAATGTCCAAAGTTTAAAACATTAACAACATCAAATGTGAAGCAACAGGAACTCTTTTTCATCGCTGGTGAGAATGCAAAACAGGAAAGCCACTTTGAAAGACAATTAGTGGTTTCTTGTAAAACTAAACACAATCTTATCATACACTACAGCAATCATACTCCTGCAGCATTTACCTAAAGGAGTTGGACTTGTATCCATACAAAAACCGGCTCACAGATATTTACATCAGCTTTATTTATAAATGCCAAAACTTGGGAGCAATCAAAATGTGTTTCAGTAGGTGAATGGATAAATAAGCTGTGGTACATCCAGACAATGGAATATTATCCAGTGCTAAAAAGAAATGAACTATAAAGCTGTGAAAAGACATGAAGGAAACTTAAATGCATATTACTAAGTGAAAAAAATCAATCTACAAAGTCTGCATACTGCATACAGTATGATTCTGACTGTATCATGTCCGAAAAGGCAAAACTATGGAGAAATAAAATGATCAATGGTTGCCAGTGGCTGGACGGGAGAAGGAATAAATAGAAGGAGCACAGAGGATTTTTAGGGTAGCAGATTTTTTAAGTAGAGGATTTTCTCTACCTTAAAAATCCTTTGCACAATACCATAATGATGCATACATGTCACCTATATTTGTCCAAACCCTTAGAACCCATCAAGAGGAAACCCTAATTTAATCTATGGACTTTGGGTAATTACGATGTGCTAGTTTAAGTTCATCAATTGTAACAAATGTACCACTGTGGTGGGGGATGCTGATAATGGGAGAGGCTTTGCCTGTGTGTGGGCAGGTAGTATATGAAAAATCTCTGTACTTTCCCTTCAATTTTTCTGTAGACAATAAGATGCTGTAGACCATAAAATAAAAATGAAAATGAAAACAAAGAAGCAAAAAACAACAAAAAATACCCATATGATTTAATTCTCCTTTAGTACATCCACTAACACGGTGAAGTAGACCAACAGAATTTCTTTGGTATCGATTCATCTTTATACTCTTGAAATAAAACATTAATGTATGTCAATTTCAGGATGTGTTGTTATTTTTGTTAGGTTTATGAAGGCATAATTTACATATAATTGCAGTGACGCTTCCCTTTTCAGTGCGAAGTTCTGAGATTTGACAGAAGAATATAGTCTTGTAACTACCATTACATTCAAGATCTAGAAGACATTTATTGTTGCAAAAGATTCCCTTATGCCCTTTCATAATCTACCCTCATACCCAAGCCTCTGTTCCTGCAGCCACCGATCAGGTTTCTGTCGCTAGGGTTTTGCCTTTTCTGAAATGTGATATAAATGAAACCAAAGTATGTATCATTTTGTTTGGCTTCTTTCACTCAGGATGGTGCATTTGTGATTCAACCACCTGTTTCATGGCTTGTTCAGTGTTACTGATGAGTGATATTTCACTGTATGGATATAGTGCAGTTTGTTTACACATTCACCACTATATTTGATTTGTACTCATCAACACATTGTGTGTGTGTGTGTGTGTGTGTGTGTGTGTGTGTGTGGTATATATGAATAAAGCCACTATAAACTTTCACATACAGGTTTTATGCTAACATTAAGTTTTCACTTCTTTTGGTTAATTACTGAAGAATGAGGTTAAATTAGTGTTTAAATTTATAGGAAACTGCCAAGTACTTTTCAATTCATATGTACCATTTTTCACTCCCATCTGTAATGTTTGGGAGTTCCCATTCCCCCTCATCTTATCTAGTATTTCTGGTAATTCCAGACTTATTTTTTAAATGTTAGCCATTTTAATGGGTATGCAGTGATAACTTGTTGGATTTATTTAGCATTTCCCTAATGATTGATGTTGAGCATCTTTTCATGCTCTTATTTGTCATTGATGTATCTTCCTTGGTGAAGTATATTTCAAACATTTTGTCCATTTCTTAAGTTATAGGTTATTATTATTATTATTGACTTTCGAGCATTCTTTATATATTCTGGATCCAAGTTCTTAATCAGAAAGCAGTTTTGCAATTATTTTTATCACAGTCAGCAGCTTGTCTTTCAAAACGTAGAAGTTTCTAAATTTTGTGAAGTGCTATTATATTTTTTCACTTTATAAATATTTCCTTCAGTGTTACATCTAAATAATTCAGGCATTGGCAAATGTCTTTCATAAAGAAGCAGATAGCAAGTATTTTTGGTTTGTAGGCCACACATAGTCTCTATTGCAACTACTGACCTCTGCTGTGATAGCATGGAAGCATCCATAGACAATAAGTAAATGAAAGGTGTGACTGTGTTGCAACAAAACCTTATTAATGAAAATAGGTGGTAGGTCTTATTTGGCCTGAAGACTGTAATTTGGCATCTCCAGGCCTAACACAAAGTCAGTAAAAATTTTCCCTATGTTTTCTTCTGGAATTTTTTTACATCTTTATTTATTTTTGAGAGAGACAGAGACAGAGACAGAGACAGAGGGAGACATAGAATCTGAAGCAAGCTCCAGGCTCTGAACTGTCAGCATGGAATCCGACACGGGACTCCAAACCATGGACAGTGAGATCATGACCTGAGCTGAAGTTGGAGACTTAACTGACTGAGCCATCCAGGTGCCCCTCTTCTAGAATTTTTTTAAAAATAGTTATAGGATTTTCACATAGCTCTATGATCCAGTTTGAGCTAACTTTTATAGTTGTTGTATGGTAGAGGTCAAGTTTCCTTTTTTTTTTTTTTTAAACCTTTTTTTTTCCAGGTGGATACTCAACTGTCCCAACATCATTTGTTGAAAAAACCATCTTTTCTTTTTTGAACTGACTTTGCACCTTTGTTGAAATCAATTGATATATGTGTCAGTTTATTCTCCTGTTGTCGGGTGGAGTGTTTTTAAAATGTCAATTAGATTAAGTTGCTTGATACAGTTGTTCAGGTCTTCTATTTCCTAACTGATTTTCTGTCAACTTGTTCAATTGATTAATGAAAGAGTAGTGTCGAAGTCTTCAGCTATAATTGTGGATTTTTCTATCCACAGGGTTCTTTTAGTTCTATCACTTTTGTTTCATGTATTTCGAATCTCTGTCATTGAGTGCACAGACATTTAGAATTGCTATATCTACGCAGCAAATTGATCCCTTTTTTCTTGAGTAATACCTTCTTTACACTTGGTAATATTCCTTGTTATGAAGTCTTTTTGTCTACTATTAATGTAGTTACTCCAGCTTTCTTAAAGTTAGAGTTTGCATGGTATATCTTTTTTCTAGACTTTTACTTGCAGGCAGCATAAAAAAGTATCTTTTTTATCTGACAATCTCTGTATTTTAATTGATGTGTTCCCATCTTTAACATTTAATATAATTGTTGATATGGCTGTATACCATTGTGCTAGTTATTTTCTATTTACACTGTTTTTTGTTTCTTTATTCATTTTATCCTGCTTCTGTATTAAGAAATTTTTTTGAGAGAGAGCGAGAGACAAAGCACATGCGCAAACGAGTGAGAGGGGCAGAAGGAGAGGGAGAAAGAAAGAAAGAATCTTAAGCAAAATCCACCCTCAACATGGAGCCCAATGCGGGGCTTGATCAAACGACTCTGGGATCATGACCTGAGCCGAAATCAAGAGTCAGGCACTTAACCAACTGAGCCATCCCGGAGCCCCTCTATTAAGAATTTTTTTTGAAATTTCATTTAATATTCACTCTATAGTTATCTTTTTTATTTGTTTGTTTTTACTGGTTAGCCTACAATTTGCAACTGTGGTCCACAGGCCTAATCTGATCATTGCCTGTACTAGTCTGACTCCAAGCTAAGGTTGTTTTCAAAATTTTTAAAGGATTTTCAAACAAATTAAACAAAATCAAAATAAGTGAAAACAAACACAAATCAAGAAGAATAGGAGATAGAGATTGTATATGGTACACAAAGGCTAAAATATTTATTGTTTGTCCTCTTATAAAATGTGTCTGCTGGCCACTGGTTTACTATGTCCATCTTTAATTAATCACAGTTTGGCTTGGTATGTTATGATATCATTTCATCTGTAGTATAAGAACTTAGGAAAGGTACATTTCCATTTCTTTCCTCCCACCTTTTGTGCTATATTTGTCACACATTACACTTTTAAAGATGTCATAAATACAAAATTTATTGATAGTATTTTTCTTTGATCAATCATCTTTTACAGCAAATAAAAAATAAATTTAAATGTCTTCCTCAATATTCTTTATTTTGACAGTTTCTAGGAACCTTCATTTCTTTGTGTGGATTCACTTTTCTGTTTGGCCTCATATTCCTTCTGCTTAGAGAATTTGTTTTCATACTTGTAGTATGTATCTTTTCCTAATAAGTTCTCTGAATTTTTGTTTAACTTTAAAATTTCATTGTCCCTTTTCAAAGGTACTTATACTGAGTTTTGAATTACGGATCAATAGGTTTTTATTTTTTTATTTCAGCACTTTAAAGATGCACAGCTATCTTCTAAATTACATAGTTTCTGATGTGAAAGTTTCACATCTTATTTTTCCCTGCCCAGTACTGAGTTTATTTCCCTCCAATTTACTTCAAGATTTTCACTATGTATGTGATATATGTGTGTTATGGTATTTATCTTGCTTAGAGTTTTCTGAGTTTCTTAAATATGTAGTTTTCTTTGTTTCATTATTCTTCGAATATCTTCAGTCATTGTCTTTTCAGATATTTTTTCACTTCTGCCCCATTCTTTCTTTTCTTCTCAGATTCTAATTATGCATGTGTTAGACTGTTTGATATTGTCCTACAACCCTTGGATGTTCTATTTTTTTGTTTTTGTTTATTTATTTAATTACTAATTTTTCCCTGAAAATTATTCCAGTTTTGATAATGTCTTTCAACCCATGTTGAATTTCACAGATTCTTTCTTCAACTCAATTGAATCTACAGATGAGTTTGTTGAAAGCATTCTTAATATTTGTCATAGTGTCCTTTACTTCCAGTATTTTCTTGAACTCTTTTCTTTTTCAGACTTCCATTCAACTTTTCCTGTAATTTTCATCTGTCAGCTAAAATTATTCATGGAGACTTTAACATAGTAGTTATAGTTATTTTAAGTTATCTATCTCATAATTCCAACATATGCATCCTTTATTCCTGTTTTCCTGTTGATCGTTTTATCTGTTGTGAATGTGTCATTTCTCACTTTTACGTATTTCATGAGTTTTAGTCGATTGTTGCGTGAAGTGTGTGAAACTGGAGAGCTTGAATATTATTTAAACCTGGAAATAGTCTTTTTCTTCTCAACCATTCGTTTGAAGGGTAGAGTTGGTCTAGTTTGAAGGGTAGAGTTGGTCTAGTTTGAAGGGTAGAGTTGGTTTGAAGGGTAGAGTTTGAAGAGTAGAGTTGGTCTAGTCAGGAGATAAACTGGATATGGGTTTTGTTGAGGCTGTCATTACCTTCTGTGCACCATCATCTTCGAATTCCCCAGAGTTCACTTTGTGCTTAGGGTGAGGGCTAGTTTGTCTGAGATTTTATCACAGTGTTCTTGCTACCCCTTTGGCTTTCAGGCCTCTATCCGCACTTGGAGACCATTTATCTCCCTTATCTTGTCTGTCTTCTAGTAGTAGACTGCTGCTGTTTATTAGTAGTCCTTGCTAATGTGCTGAGGGCCCTTCTTCCCAATATCTTTTGGTGTGAGCTGGTTTCAGCTCTAGACAGACTGTATGTCTCTGCATATCAAAGGTGTGGTTTTCTCGGTTGTCCTGTAGGAGACTACTAATGGTCTGAATTCAGGACATATTTCTAGAACGGCGGCAATGGGGAATTGAGGAATAGTATGAATCTGGGATGTATTTAAGGGATAACATCAATAAGACAGTGAATAAGTGAATATAGAGGATGTGGATATGGAAGGTTGAAGAGTAATTTTTTTAAGAAAATCAGAAATTGCCTACACATTTTTGAAAGATATTTCATATTGGTTAGATGGAAGTCTGATAGATTCTTCCCGATCAAGTACTTATGCACCTTTGTACTTATGCACCTTTAAACATTTATCGCTACCATACTTTTCGGCATGTGTTGAATAAAGTTCAAATCCATCTTTGCTTATGGGCATAATTTAGCTCCTGTTCTTACATTCTTTAATTTTATATATTTATTTCAGAGTAAATTTAATTGATTAGACATGCACTTTCTTTGTTACAGTCACAAACTTGTGTCTCCCTAAAATACTACTTTATTACAATCAGTCAGGTGATTCAACATTTTTGTCATCTATATACAGATTAAGGTAGGGGTTAGGTGTCCCAGAACATTTTTTTTTCTAAATTTATGCCTTGAGGATAACTGTAACCACTTTTAAATTTTAGGAAAAATGTGTGTCACCCCCATGATCATCTCACATTATTAAAGATACCTTGATTCTGGGGGCACCCGGGTGGCTCAGCCGGTTAAGTGACTGACTTCAGCTCAGGTCATGATCTCGTGGACCTTGAGTTCTAGCCCTATATCTGGCTCTGTGCTGACAGCTCAGAGCCTGGAGCCTGCTTCGGATTCTGTTTCTCCCTCTCTCTGCCCCTCATCCACTGATGCTCTGTCTCTTTCTGTCTCTCTCTCTCTTTCTCTCAAAGAATACATAAACATTAAAAAAAAATTTTTAAAGATACCTTGATTCTGGAATGTAATAATAGCAGCATCACATTTAAAAATCAAATTTTCTAATATTCCTGGATCTGTGGTTTGTCATCTGACATTAATTTGGGAAATCATCAGTTATTATTGCTTCAAATATTTTTTCTGTTACTTATTTCTCCTGATATTCTCATTATGTATATATTATACTTTTTACAGTTGTCCCACAAAATATGATTATTATGTTCTGTGTTTTTTTTGGTTTTGTTTTGTTTTGTTTTGTTTTTTCAATTCAAAGACTTTTCCTGCCTTTGCTTTTCAGACTTGGAACTTCTTATTGTCATATCTTCAAGTTCAGAGATTCTTTTCTCAATCATATCTAGTAGTAATAAGACCATCAGAGGTATTCCTCATTTCTGTAGAGTTTTTGATCTGTATCAAAACTTTTGATCTGCTTATACTATCCATCTGTTCTTATGTGTTATCTATGTTTTTCATTATCACTCTTACCACATTAATCATTGTTCAAATTTTTTTTCTGGTCTAGTTTTCCCTCTCATGTCTGAATCTGATTCTGATGCTTGTTCAATCTATTAGAAGTGTGTTTTCTCACCTTTTAATCTGCCTTATAATTTTTTTTGAAAAATGGATACATGACGTACTGGATAAAATGAACTCAATAAATAGACCTTTAATAATATAGTGGGAAAGTGTTGGTGGAAAGAAAGTGTTCTCTAGTCTTATAATTGGGTCTCAGTCTGTGGTAAGCCTATGCCCTTGAACTGTGAACTTCACCAGTGCATCTCAGTTTTGTTTTGTTCTTTGCCTCCCATATCCCTTAGATGGAGAGAGTGTAGCTACAGGAGTCTGGAGTTTTGCATTTTTCCTTCCCAAAATCAGTTAGGCTTTGATAAAATCCCAACAGGGAAGGCTCCTAGCAATGTAGTTTCACCTGATCTAGCATATTTCTAAATAGTTCCTTTTCCCATCCTCCTGCTGTAATATTCACTGTAAGAATATGGTAGAGCCTTTGCAGGTAAAATTCACAAAAGCGTGTGGGACTCTCTATGACTCAGTTCCCCTAGAGATTTTCATTCTCAGAGTTGTCTACACTGAGCCTTCAACAATTTGTTGATTAGCTACTCCTGCATTGGTTCTCACAGAGATTTTTGTTTGTGGGTTTCTGCTTCAGTACGTTTTGTTCTCTATTCACCTGTTTGTCTCTCCAATATATATATATAGTGGTTTGCCCTGTGACCTGACTTCTCTGAACAGATTTAGAAAGTGTTGTTGATTTTTTAGTTTGATCAGTTTTATACTTGGTAGGACAGAGTGGTGACTTCTAAGGTCCCTCCACGTTGTACCAGAAACGGAGTTGACAAAGGGCACTTTGTCCTTGCATAAGTCGGTAAACATCTGAGTTGGAAGGTTAAGACACTGTCTGGCCTTAAGGAGGTAGTTAGACCAGATGGATTTTTTAGTGTAATTCCGGGAGGTAGCAATAATTTTTAAAGGAAAAATTACATCGAAAAGTGTTTAAATTGTAAGACTCCTGACTATTTATAAAGCATAGCAATAATTTGAATGCAATGTCTTTCATGTTCTAAATAGGATTTGGTAAGAAAGTTTTGAAGTCCATATCTATTCATATTTTTAAGTTTTTATAAAGATAACATGACTGGGAGAGATAATTATATCTCACACTATCAGCAAGAGTAGAATGACCCTAGCATCTTGAAGTTCTAGAATAACTTTGTTATTCTTTGAGGGGAAAAAAAATTGTGTTAAAATTGTAGATTCAATTCATAGAAGAAATAATTCTATAAATGATTTTAAAATGTTTTCAAGTGAAAATACTACAAAATAGTGAATCAAATAATACAATTATTGTGAATAAATAGAGATATTTGTTGGAAATCATAATAGCGGCAAGGCTCTCTGAACTTACACTGTCTTTTATACTAGAGACCATGGCTGTCATTGTTAAGAAGTAAATGAGGCTGGATAAGTTTTAAGATAAGAATTTTCTTAAATGTATTAGACAAATAAGGATGGAAAAAGGTCTAAATAAAAAACGCCAGACAGAGAAGAGCCATTTCTAGATTAGTAAAGATCTATTCTATTTTTATCCTTGGGCGAATAGTAGGGATAGAATTATATCTACCATAAACTGTGGGGGAGGGGGAAACTTTGTGAGGATAAAATTTAACTCCAGGGACAAATGATTAAACTGTTAATACTGGAAAATGAAGTATCTAAAATAATTCTCTTTCCATTGCATCCTCTCTCGCTTCTCCTTCTGACCCCAAATTCACATATTTGATATTGTCTGAATTATCTCTCTGATGCTCTGACATTTTTTTTCTTCTAGAACTTCTACTTAAATAAACTTTATTGACTTCGAATCTACTGTTAAGCCTTTCCAATAGATTTTTTTTTTTTTAATTTTAGATACAAAAAGAAGGAATGAAAAGACTAATGGAGGTGATAACAACCTATTCAACTGGTGGCTTTTGAAGAATGTGTTGAAATAAAGAACACTGACAAGATTTCCACAAGAAGATGACAGCATATTTTAAATACTTGGTAGGTGAGAACTTCAGTCTGATCCAAGGGAAATGTGGGTAACATCTTAGGCCTTATATGACAATTTGAATGACATAGCCTGGAGATGTTATGCAAAGCCTTTTTAAGATTGATGGATCTGGAGCTCAATGTATAGTAATTCTTATAAAGTATAAAGATGACACCCTAGAAGGTACAAAGTTAAACTAGGTGGATGTGGAAATTACATGAAGGAGAGAACTAAATTTATAAATTGAAGAGATTATTAGAGAATAATAATCCAGTCCAGTCATCTTTACCCGAATGTATAATAGAATTGGATTATGGGGGGCGCCTGGGTGGCGCAGTCGGTTGAGCGTCCGACTTCAGCCAGGTCACGATCTCGCGGTCCGGGAGTTCGAGCCCCGCGTCAGGCTCTGGGCTGATGGCTCAGAGCCTGGAACCTGTTTCCGATTCTGTGTCTCCCTCTCTCTCTGCCCCTCCCCCGTTCATGCTCTGTCTCTCTCTGTCCCAAAAAAAATAAATAAACGTTGAAAAAAAAATAAAAAAAATAAAAAAAGAGAATTGGATTATGGGGCATTTCTGCCATTAATCTTTTCATGAAGTTACTAATAAAGCCTGCCCTTTGTCCAGTTTTGATAGGCGATATTAAATGGAAAATTTTGAAATTATCCACGTCCTTCTAGGTAGTAAAAATTAGGCAATACAGAAGTCTAGGATACAGCATAAGATCTATATTCTGAAAGAGAAATGGCTGGAGGTGGAGTTTGATTCCCCCGATTCTCTTTTTGTCAGTCTTTTTTGGCCAGTAGATAAGCATCTAGAGACTGATAATGGATCCTTAAGGATTAAAATGTTGTTCCTGTGAAATACTTTAGTTGTATGTGCAACATACCTTTATAGTACCTATATATTATTTTAAATACTGTATAGGAAATACAAGAGGCCAAGCAGGACTGATGAGCCAATATAGATATGTCTAACGATTTCTTTAAAATACCCGTTTTGAAGTCCAATTTTGCAATCTCGTGAAATGGAATCCAGTAAGCCACAAGGGTATTTAAACTCACCGTCACATGGCCAAAATCTAGTGAGGTGATACTGGGACTTGGTAACCACAAACAGTAAGTGTGTTACTCGCATTTATAAAATGATAATTTCTCTCTTCAAAGGAGGAAATGCAAGAGGAGTTAAAGACTGTAGTGACTCATGTGGCAAATAGTGTTTGTTCAATAAATCCACACAGTATTCAAGGTTAATCCAGTTTGTACAATTCCTAAGAGCATGTGGCGATAGACATTCTTCAAAATGTGGGGAATAAGTTGCAATCTCTCACTGAACTTGCTTTAGGCAAGAAGCTCAGGGATCTGAACAGCGTTGTTCAGATTTTGATGAAATTACATTCCTTATCCGGGAGCCCTTTGAGCTTCTCTTCACAAAGTTGCAATAATACTATCAAAATTTGAATGGGGCTCTGAACAAAAGCAAACATTACAAGTCTTATCAAGAGTGATGACATAAGCCGTTCCAATCAGCTTTACGGCCTGACCGAGCAGGTGGTGGTAGAAATGTTTAAAACTAGAATAGGGGCCCCTGGGTGACTCAGTCGGTTAAGCGTCCAACTTCGGTTCAGGTCATGATCTCACAGCTCGTGAATTCAAGTCCAGCGTCAGGCTCCGTGCTGACAGCTGAGAGCCTGGAGCCTGCTTCAGATCCTCTTCAGAGTCTCCCTCTCTCTCTCTGCCCCTCCCCTGCTCGTGATGTCTCTATTTCTCTCTCTCTCTCTCTCAAAAATAAATAAAACATTTAAAAGATTTAAAGAAAAACTAGAATATATGAGGACTAGAGCATTCGACAGAAATCGAATGAGCCTGTCTCACAGAGACATCTAGATTGTGAAGTCAAATGCGGCCCATGTGAAAGAACATTCCTAGCTTGTTACTGTTCATAGGTTAAAAAGTACTCCTATCACAGAAGGGCAGGAGAAAACTCTGAGGCTAGAAATAATGATCACGTCTTGGAGGATGTCAGAAGACCCTTTGAAGAGAGATAAAAGTTCATGGAGATGGAGAGGGAAAATTCAGGGTTAGTACATCATATATATGAGCAAGTTTTTGCCTCACTGCCAGTAGAGGCAACAAGTGAGTCTCCTGGGACCTCTACATCCCTTTTAAATTGAGGTCTGGACCTTCTGATTTTCTCCCAACTGAGGTAAAGAAGGCTACTCACTTTACTGATAAGAGTTTCTAAGTTGAAGGACATGTTGTCATCTGGAAATCAGTCACACTGTACCCTGTAGAAAGTAAGACGTTGGTGGGAGGAACCAAGAACAAATCTGCACTGGGCAAAACTGAGACTCCCCTGTTTAGCAGAAGTGAAGGTTGGCTCCTGGCCACAGAAAAATGTTTGGATATTTATAGCCAATGGCCTTGTCGTACAGGCAGGCGAATGCATCCCTTAAGAAAGACATTTTCCTATGGGTCACTCAGTTAGGCAAATCTCTGGGGAATTTAGAGGGACAATTTAGAAGTGCCACATAAATACCAAATAAAAATCTCAGCTGACAGTTCAGAAGTCAAATGGAATACAAAGGCAAAAGCAGTCAAATCCTTAGAGCAGATGCTAAGGCTGTGTACCAACGGGCCAAGATGGCATACTCACTTTGCACCTGATGAATCCACTAGTACAAGAGACTGCAACCACCGCCAACAAGAAGGGAATTGCTTGAAAGCATCTGTAAGCACAGTTTCCCCCAAATACATGCCTATATATAGCTGATGAATATGTTATATTCAAAATTTATGCAAAAGGCTACAAATTAGGGTTCACTGTGGTTGATATTTAATCTGCTAAGCTTTGCTTACCTATAAAAGAAACAATCTTGGAAACTATGACATAATTAATTATTTGGAACAGTAAGTTTCTATCAATTTGGCCTCCCTGTACACACCTTATAGTCAAGGCTCATAGTGCTACGGGCAAGGAAATGTTCGAAACATTTACATGTTTAGTAACTTTTTTAATCCTATAGCAGTTCTATGAGGGACATATTACAACCCAAATTTAGAGATGAAGGAACTGTGTAATAGAGAGGGTAAGTGATTTTCCCTAGGTTATCCAGAAAGTTAGTGAGGTTTGCTTTGGATTCTCTGCTCTTAAGCCACATGTCCTATAGTGCCTGTTCACAGCCACACATTGATCAGAATGTTTTATAAAAGCAGCTTAGCAATATATTTGTAGAATCCTAAAATCAGTCATTTTCCAGCACATATTTATTGCAGCATTTCTTGCAACACAGAAAAACAAGATCCAACTAATGGCTGGCCATATTAAAACGCTTATACAAATTATGATAAATAATAGAGTACTATACATATATTAAAATAATAACTTGAGGATTTCTGATTTTAAAAGCAATTAATGAAACAACAGAAGCACAGTTCCATACTTATGATGATTTGTCACTATATAAATTTTAAGCTTAAGTTTAAATTGGAAGGAAATGGTACAAAATGTTGATACTGAATATATTTGAATTATGACATTATGAGTCATTTTTCCCTCTTGATTTTTATGCATTTACCAAATTTAGAATAACAAACACATTTCCTTTTAAATGGAATTTATTTATTTATTTATTTATTTACTTATTTATATAAATATTTATATGTATTTATATATATTTACTTGGGTATTGGGAAAATAAATAGTTCTCTGTCCATATTCATCACTTCCATAGTGGCCACCTGGGCCATCTCTGTTTTTATGTAGCTTAAGGGTATATTTTAATATCCATACACACATACCATTCAAGTAAAATTCTCCTAATTCTATGCAATTCAGTGTCCTTGTTGGTGGATTTTGCTTAATTCTTATGCTGAATTCAACTCTATTTTTCTCTTTTCTCATATGGAAAGTGAAAGAATACTACGCATCTAAGCAGTTCTCAGTACTGACAAGGTCTCTTGCTAATAAATAGATCCTCTCTTCTTGTGGAGTTTGGGGCTTATATTCCACACTGGTGCAATGGGAGCTGGAAAACTGGTTATATTCTCTGTCATTTCTACAGGTGCATTTTTTTTATTTTATTATAATTTCTTAGGAAGTATCATAGCTGGATATGATGAAAATAGTTTTCTGTGGCGTGTTAGAAAGCATAAAGCTCATCTTGATGGAATATATACCAAGGTCATCCCTCTAGGCGAGGTAAACATAATTACTTAGCATTTAAGTATCAGGGAGCAAATGAAGTTTAATCAATATCATTGGAATAACACATTTAGTTAATATAATCAGTAACAAAGATAAAAAGGTGTCTGAATTTTCAAGTTATTATCCACTTTTTTGAAATGCATTTTTATAGAGTTCAGAATTGTTTGTTTGTTTTTAGAGAGAGGGTGCAAGTGAACGAGGGGCAGAGAGAGAGAGAGAGAGAGAGAGAGAAAGAGAGTCCCCCAAGGAGCAGAGAGAGAGAGAGAGAGGGAAGCAGGACTCACCTGAAGCAGGCTAGAGCTCCCTTGAAGCAGGGCTCGAGCTCACCCAACACAGGACTTGAACTCACAAACCATGAGATCATGACTTGAGCTGAAGTCAGATGCTTAACCAACTGAGCCACCCAGGCACCCTAGGGTTCAAAATGTTTTCAAAAGTTGTAGGAATATTTGATAAATACTATAAATAATTTGGTTTAATGTGTTAACAGTACATATTTAAAAGGAATATTGTTTGCCTTGTGACTTATTTGACATAGAATTTCACTGGTAAAAATATTTATCTCATAGAGGATGTTTCATAATAAAGCTCTATTTCTTAAACTCTAATCATTAGTCTCTCAAGCAAGCGCAATGCTCAAGCCCTCCTTTCTGTAATAAACTCTAGGTGGGGTTTAAAAAATTAAGAAAAGTAATTTGTTTTTGTCCATATGCTGCTGGATTTTACAATCAAAGCAAAAATATTTAACACATTTCCCGTGTTTTTCATCACCCAAATGCGGGAATTTGGGAATATTACAAATTTATATTATACACTAAGCGATGTCATTTCAATATCAATAAAATACTTTGATATTTTGACTTCATTATTTCCTCAAAATTAAAAAGGAAAACGATTGATTTTATTTTATCCGAATGAATATACACACTGTCATAAAAATTATACTGAGCACTCAATGTTTTTACTAAATAGAAAAGAATTTCTCCTTTTTTTTTTTTATCATAAGCAAGGTTAAATAATACAAACACGAAGTTTAGGGAAGTCTTCACTATGCTAGTTCTTACCATCTGGAAATGTCTTGTGAGATTTAAAATATGGTTTTCTTATCTCAACATGGCAAGTGTTACCACTATTGACGACCCTAAATAATTATTCTATTATCTAAATGTTTTTATATTCAAATAAGACATTTAAAAAATTGCTGCTGACTTGCTGTGTGACCTGGAGCCATTCACTTAACCTCTCTGTTTCTCGATAGGAATCAGATTAAGATTAATTATCCATGCATGCTTTTCTAACACAGAGAGAAAATGAGAAAGACTCTGTAAACTAAATTAGGTGTTAAAATATGTCATACACATTCAAGGTATTATTCAAAAGTGTAATCATATATAGTAATGTCTGTCAGCATTTGAATTAAATGATAAGCTTGGATATTGGAAAGTGGTTTTGTGTGGAATTTAGAAATTCAAGTAAGGACAAAGATTTCCCCCAATTCATAATCCATATTAAATGGTTAGAGGGGAGAAAATAACTGGAAATTCAGCTTCTGTTCCAAGCAGAATGCAATTTCCCTACATTTAAAAATCTTAGTTTTCTTAGAATGACATTATTCCTTCAGAGAAAGGGGGAAGTTTTTTTTTCCTTGAAAAACTGTCATTGGTCAAGTCATTATTAGTAATCCTTTGACACCACAGGGGAATTAAGATTCCTGATTTCTAGCCTTAGCCAAGCAGCTAATTAATTTGCTGTACCTTGAGGAATTCAGCTACACAGTTTGAACCTCACTTTCTTAATCTAAGAAAAATAAAAAAAAAAAAAAATGAAAGGGGAGTTTAGAGCAAATGACTTCTAGAAGGAATTTCAGAATGAATATTTTACGATTTCTAATCATTCAAACTATTTTTATAGCCTTGTCAATTCTGTCTGAAACAACAACAACAATAACACAACACACAAATACAATGGCTTAAAAATAAGAAATGGATTAGGAACCAGCTCTCTGGTTTGCATTCAAGATTGTACAAGGTTCAATGCACACAGTTCCTTCACGAGATGGGATAATCTTACTTGTTGCATGGCTCTCACACACATACGTGAACCACGTCATCCTGAGGGAAAACATTCCCTCTTCTCACGGGTATTTCCTTAATATTTGAGTCAGACTTATTGTGGATGACAGCCATGTTCTCTGTGGAGGGTACTTGGGTCTCTCATCACAAGCAGAGGCCTGAAGTGGGTTGTTCCATTTGTCTAATTTAGCACTTTTACATTGTTTTATCTTTGATTCTTACCCATTGCATTTAGAACTGACGCCCAGTGCTTGAATCAACCACTGTTTAACTCTAATAGGCGCACACTCCACACATATTTTTATTGCTTTTTGAATCACGGGCGCCTGCTTAATTCCTCCGTCCTTAGGTCTCCTTCAAACTTATTGTCTCTCCAATACTCCTCTCCAAATAACATAGGATTTTTTTTTTTATGATCAGCTGCACTCATCCGTTAGAGCACTACCTCCTTCACCATATGTGCGTTCTTAATAAGTTTCTTGTGGCCAGTCAATCATGAACCATTTATAATTTAAGCCATTTATAATTTAAGCCTTGCCCACATACCAAAGATTTCACTGTTATTCATGTGCTCCTTTATCTGCTTTTACTTGCAAACTAACCATCACTCGCTCCACCAGAAGCAACCATCCACCATCTGTCAATCTGAGACTCACTTGTCTCGGAAACTGAAGCCTGGTGTTCATATCTTGCAGGTATTATGAACACTTCTCATCTCACATGCTTCTATCTCTTCTCCATTCATTTTTTTTATTGTTAACAAGCATCCTTTATGATGTTTTCTATGCTTTGTGACTTGTCTTCTACGTAGATATTTTCAGCATGACTACATTTTTGAAAGAAAAGTGGTGCCATCCTATTCACCTTGTCATTTTTAAGTATATCTGAAAGCAATGGGAACTTTGTCAGAATAAGAAATACAGCAGTAGTTCATTGCGTAGAATTTTTTTTTTCAATTTTATTATTTATATCCAGGAAGACACTGGATATAATAATTACATAGAAGAATTAACACTGCATGAATTAATTGATTGTCAAAGGAAGTTTCTTTTTATCTTGAAGAGTAACCCTATCCATAACCCCCTTGTGTTGTGTTCACATAAACCTTTTACATGGAAAATAGAAATAGGTAAACCTCAACATGAAATTCATTCTTGCTTTCTACACATAAATATGTGAGTGTAGGCAGCGTATATAAGTAGAAATAAATGTCAAATTAAGCTAAAAAATGCTGTTATTTGAGGAAAGCCCTCTCAAAAATGGACGTGGGGAGCTCTTAATTTGTACCACACTTGGAAAAGTTGGTAATTTACCTAAATCTGAAATAAACTAGATATTTTGTCTTAAAATTTTAATATAGACTAGATCTTTGTCTTCTCTAAGTAAAAGCAATTAATAAAATAATGACTATCATGCCTTACCACACTCAGTGAGTTAATAAAAACTTTCACTAAAACACTTCTTTGTACCATAATTTTCACATAAAATACTCCTCTATTTTTCATTTTCAAGACAACTACCAAGTTCCCAGGAAGAACTGTGAAGTACTTAATGAGACATTTATCTGGTCTATGTATTTTATATTTAGCTGATAATATAATGAGGCCAAGGTACTGGAATGAAACATCCCTAACATTTCACATAATTTTCCACTTCGTCTCCACCATTTTTGGTATTTCGGCAGGGTATTTTAACTTTTTGATGTTTTGAACTTTACCATCACTATCAATAATCACGGTGTCAGATGCAGCATCCTGCTAAAACTTACCCGGAAAAATACATCTTCAGTTATTGTTGAGTATATTATTAAGATGATTACAGTCTAACAAAAAAGCAATACATTTTAAATTTGATTTTTCTGTAATGTGACATGAAATTTTTTGTAACTCTGATGTTTCGTCATGCACATTTTAAAACCATATTACCAAAAGCAGAATTTCTTATGGTTTTCAAGTCTTTTCTGATTTTACATGCATCTCTCTCTCTCAAAAATATAGTTAATTACTACAGTTAATAAACTTAGTTAATAACAATGAAAGCATTCACTGCTACGTGGCAGCACCAACTGAAAATCAATATATTTAACAAGAAGCACAAGGAATTCTCTGTAATTTTCTTCCCCTATACATATTTGAGCATTACTTTGAAAGGGAAAATTAAAGTATGACAGAAAAAAAATCCATTTGTTCTCTTAAACCTATTTCTCCTCTGAGATATATATCCTATTTTATGTTCCTTCTTATTTCATATGACAAATCAATCTCTAGTCAAAGACTGACAGCTGTTAAGAGTCTTGCTGATAGGAAGAAATTGTTTCTCTTCTCCACAGTCTGCCGCAATAAGAAAGGGGACTACATAAGAAAGTTCTATATAAATAGCAAAGCACTATCCAAATAAAGTTATTGTTTTTTTTATTTTCAAAAGGCAGTTTAATTTAGTGAAACATGTAAGAATCAACTCTACCAAATTGGCCCCTGAAGTGTGACGCCTGAACAAGTTAACTCTTTTCTGCCTCAGTTTCCCAATCACTAAAATGGGAGATACTGTTAACAATCACACTACAGGATTGTTCTTCACAGGATTGTTATGAGTATGGAGGTGATACAATAAATTTGGCAGTGCGTTGTAAGCTATGAACCAGACGATACATATAAAGAATCATTATTTTGCTTTTATTTCCTGAAGACTGATTTATATTCTCATTTGAAGTCTATAGAATGAAGAATTAAGAAATCCTACATGTAGAAAAATTGGCATCAAAGTACTGCTCTCACTTGATCTTTGCTATTTCGCTCGACAGAATTCTATAGATCAAAAATAAAAATTAAAAAAATTGTATTGGTAAATTTTCTAAGAGTAAGGGAAATACATAATAGTGTTGTATGAATACTGTTGAATAGGTTAAGCAAAACAGAGTAAGTAAAATTTCACCCAATTCATAAAATAGTGCAGAAGAAATTGCAATCACATGTACTATCAAAATTTCATGGTTCCTAGATAGAAACATTCTCGTTTCCTGGTTCTGCATGAACATCTAGTGTTTTCTTTTCCTTGGATGACTTTGAGATACAATCGAGTGCACAGAATATATTAGAATACATTTGCATTTAATTCAAAAATTCCTTTTTTGTATTTGGGCACAAATGTCCAGAGACAGTAGGTATAAAATACATATACATATATTTGTATGTATATATGTGTGTGTATATATATGTGTGTATATATTTATATATATATATATATATATATGTAAGAAATTAAAACTGAGAAAGGTAAGGTTTTTGATAACATTACAGGCTAAAACAATACTTTAAATAATCCTATATCTCATAATTTGGGCTTATTCAGTGCAAATCAGATATGTAATAGAAGATTTAAGAAGCAGGAACTCAAGTTGGGTCTACAGTTAAGCATAGAGGAAAATCACTATGTGTCAGGAATCGAATTTTATTTGTAGAGACAAAAGAATAGTCCCAGGACAGCTGAGAGGGGAAATTCTGCATTGTGTTCATGAAAGCCTGAGCAGAGGCCTTGGGGGAAAAGAGAAAACTCCACAGAGATTGCCAACATTGAGTTGGCCCAAAATGACAGAGGACACATGGAATGTGGATAAAAAACGTTTAAAATGTGCTCAGGTAAATTCCCCTCTGCCAAAATGAAATTCGAGTATGAAGAATATATTCCCCAGTGAGCAATGCTGCCAATTGATTTTTAGGACCCCTTCCAACTGTACATAAATAGAAAAGTGCATGGTAGTAGTCGAAGGTGGATTTTTCCCATTGTATTGGGAAACTTCTCTATGAATAGAAGCATTTCATGGGGAACTGTCAGCTAATAAACTGCACAGGAATAATCTAGATTGATGTTAAAAGAGCATATAAAGCCTTAGTAAAGTTCTTTGGACAAGCTCTTAACAAACTGTGCATATGTAGACTAGCATAAATAGTAAAACATTGAATAATCTCCCAATGTGGTTTTAATCATTATTGCTATCAGCTTATGCAATAAGCTTGAATTTTCAAGAAAAAACATTTGAATTATTAAGATAAACAAAATTGAAAAATCTCAAAAATAAGTTAATTACTCTTCAGTTCAATTGTCTGGCATTTCATTCAAAGATTCAGCCAACTAATAGTAGCACAGTTCTGTTTAATGTGCAATAACTTACAGAGTCTTAATTTCACTTATTCTGGTTTCCTACTTTTTAGCACTCCTTTAATTTCTTCTTCTGGCTAACAACTGTAAAGTGGTCAGAAAAGGCAGGGTTAAGGAGGAACACGAAGAGGAGGAATCCACAGGGTGTAGATAATCCACACACAGACTAATTGGTCCCTGGATAATTGCTGATCTCTTCAGTAGCAATGCAATTGAGATTTCCAGGAGAATGAAAATACTTTATTTATATCTGTTCAAATTTTGTTTTCAATAATAAAAGTACTAATCAGATGGGTTTAAATATTTGATCAGCATCTCTAATCTATAACTACTTTCTAAATATTCACACATTGCTTTCGCATTATCATGTGGTTGTATTTTCATTCATTTGCAACTGAGCAAAATCCTGACTAATACAGAACTAAAAATAAGGTCTAGAAAACATCTGTGTTCCTCTGTTCCTTATTTTTCTTCTGTGTATTGCAAATCTGACTCAGCCCTATCAGTGACAAGCTGTATGACCTTGTTCGATTACTCTGTCAACATTACACGACAGGGTTATCTTTTCTTAAATCATAATATACAACACTAAGGTATTCACCCATTCACAAAAACACTTAAAGGGTGCTTATTTCATGAAAGCCTCATGCTTGGCCATGAAAGAAACAAAAGCAGTAACTAAATCACCAGCTTTGTTTTAAGGAGCTAATATTCTGGTAAGGAAATAAATAACTGCAATAGAAACTCCCGCAATTTCCACGCAAAAACGTGAAAGCAAAATACAATGGATGGTAAGAGATAACTTCAGCTTGGAAGAGGGGATTGAAAGAATGCATTATTGGGAAAATGGTATTTAACCTGGGTCCTCAGAGATCGTTAAAATTTGGCAGCCTGGAATATCCTAACTGATGAGAAATTACAAAGAATGAAAAAGAAGAAACATGCCGTGGATTTGGGAAGCACAGGGAGTGTTCAGGGAAGTATGAGTAGTGTTGTTTGGTTGAAGCATTTAGTGTATGTAAATGAGCTGTTGGACACAGGTTGAAAAGGCAATCTGGAGTTTTGAAGTTCATTGAGAAAATGATTTTGACAGTGAGTGTTTTGCAGCAGAGGGCTTGCTCCCTAGAAATATTTAGCTTGATACAATGTGTGATATTAATCCAGAAAAGGGACTCTCAGTGGGTGGAACTATTAAGAAGGCTACTTCAGCGATCTTTTTGATGAGCAATTGTGGTAGAAGGATGTAGAATGGCGGTAATAGAAATCATAAAAGGGGAATAGCACACAATTGCACACAACTTGAAGTGCAAATAGACATGTTTGCTAGGTAGAAGGAGAATCAAATCCCACTAATATTTCAAGTTGGTTGAGTAGAAGAAAGTTCGATGAAATAAAATAAAGAAATCCAAAGAGGAGTCAGAATGTAGCCAGTCATCTGTAATTATACTCATTGACTTTGACATATTAATAGTTGACCAGTTGGTCACTGAATAGTATGTAATTGGATTTTAGGGCCGAATTTGAGGTTGTGAGTAATACCTTTGTTCAAACTATAAAAGTGGATGAATTATCAAAGAATATATGTAAAGAACAAAGACACTGCCTTAGAATAATGGCACAATTAAGGATGTTTGAGAATAAAATGTGGGCCATAGATTTAACATAAAAAGAGTGGTTGAGGCATGAAAAGAGAACACAAGTAGTAAATGGCCCTAGATAT
The DNA here is from genome assembly GCF_018350155.1 of Leopardus geoffroyi. NCBI lineage: Eukaryota > Metazoa > Chordata > Mammalia > Carnivora > Felidae > Leopardus > Leopardus geoffroyi. The sequence continues at coordinate 145,693,635 of NC_059328.1, forward strand.
AAATACAAGAAGGAAAAAAGATGTTTGAATATTTTATGTGTGGCAGAGAGGGAAAGTAGCTAAGGAACAACAACAAAACTCATGAGAGTCTAGAGAATTCCCAAGGAGTTGGAGTTTTCCATGCTCAATTTAATCTCTCTATTTCAACTGAGGTTTTTATGGTGAATAACGCTTAGGATCAAAACAAAGGTGTATTCAAAATTTTAAACTTGGATGATGGGAGAGTATTGATGCTATTAATAGAAATAAGGATGTGAAAGTGGGCTAAATATTCACACAAATGCTATAGTTATTTAATAACTAGAAAATCTCAACTGTCTATGATGATTAATATGGACACAGCTTGTTGTTGGACCACTAGGAAATCCCTCTCAATGTCACTTGCAGCTGTATGATACAATATGTATTTATTTTACAGTGATCTAAAAAATGTTTATGTTAGTTCACATGCCAGGTGAATGCCCATAACACTCACTCAGTATTTAGGGCATTTAAGTTAAAGATAAATCCTTGCAAGCCTATTCCTTTTAAGTGCATATATGTATATATTTTTTGCTGTGCCAATGCAGCCGGAGGTGAAATCTGGGGTAAAGAGTGGGTGCATCGCACAAGACTCATCTAGACAGTCACGTTCTGCGTACACACAGCTCTAGAGGTAGTATCTGTTAGAAGCTCTAGTTTAATATCACCTTGATTTCACAGCTTCTCTGGCCTAGGGGATTTCAGGAGATAGAAGGATTCCAATGGCTAGGAAAGGCTTAGAAATGACAAAGATATCTGCAGCCTTTTAGACCAAGACCATTCGAAGACTGTGTTCTATTTTCTTAGATAACCATAGTAAATGCATGCCTTAAATGGCTTACAAGCACCAGAAATAATTTTGTGTTTCAGTTCTGCTAAACAAAGATGAATGGAGAACTGTTTTCTACTGATGTATATGTGACAATATGAGGGCACATCATATAATTTAGCTATCCTCCTCTGGATTCACAAAGAAAGCTATGTGCTATTTTGGGGTTGGAATTTTTCACTGTTAATTTTCCATCTATAACAACTCTCCTTTTGAAGTACTGTCCACAGATCTGTTCTGGAAGGAGCATAATTCACTTAAAAGGTTATTTCTGAACTGTGACCACATTAACTTGATTGCAACACAGAGGAAGTATACAGGATAGAATTAATTTATTTCCTAAGAGGCTATGATATGAGGAATAAAGGTATCCATATGCCCTCTAGTTCCACTGTGTGCCTTTCAGTGTTTTTTGCTCATTCCTATCATTCTTGTCAAGCACACTTAACCTCAAAGCTCATGACTATGTCTCATTTCCCTCATTGCCATACATGTTAGACACATTCTAGTTCAACATTTTTGATAAAAAAAAGCAGCTAAGATTTACTGAGCTTTTTTTTCCTGAACATTCTCTGAGTGTGAACAATTGTCATGAGCATTAAAAAAGGGGGGGGGAGGGGTGCCCTGGGTGGTTCAGTCGGTTAAGCGTCCCACTTACACTCAGGTCATGATCGCCCGGTTTGTGGGTTCAAGCCCCGTATCGGGCTCTGGGCTGACAGCTCAGAGTCTGAGGCCTCCTTTGGATTGATTCTGTGCCTCCCTCTCTCTTTGTCCCCTTCCACTCATGTGCATGCTCTCTCTCTCCCTCCCTTTCTCTCAAAAATAAACATTAAAAAACAAAAAAAGCATTTAATTCTCAAAATACCCCAGCGCAAGAAAGAGTCTAACTCCACTTTTGATGTTTGATACCTGACAGCTTTCAAGCCCTAGTCTTCCCCTTTACCCCACATTGGGAGAGGCTGATAAGAAAGCCCAGGTTCACCCTCCTTTTGAGGGTACTCAAGTCGTCCAAGGAGCCATATCCGAGAGTGGGCGGGATCTACATTTCAGTTCAGACAGTCTGCTTTCAGAGCCTAGCCCTTAACGGCTACACCAAACTGCCTCCTAATCTAATAGAAAAGATTCTCAGATGAACATCAATAATCATGGTACTATGCCTGAATATATTAAAATACATTAGAATAATAAAATGAGTAATATGAGCTTACAGGCTCAGTACTAATTGTAAATGAGCGAAAAGTTCTTTGTGTTAATACCTGTATTTTACAATTAATATTCTTCATAGGTATGAGATATTTGTGGCTAAGTTAGCTGCAAGTATAAAAAATAAATAAAAGCCCTTAGAGATTTATATGATGTTCACATGCTGTCAATTTAAATTTACTAGGTTATATTAATTTTTTTAGTTTTGATTACCTTTAAGAGTATAGCCTATGCTTAAATTTAATAATCTTATCATTTAAGTCACCTGCAATAAAAAAAACTTCAATGACATAAAATTCTAGCCTAGAAGATTTTTTCTTGCTTTCTGCTTTAGCCGCTCATCTTCAACGGTCAACACAATCCAATCTTTACCAGCACTGTCAGAATTGACATTGGAATCTGCAGCAGTATTTGTCTTAATCCAATATTTGTCTCATTCCCAGTTCTTACTCTCAGTATTTACCTTATTCCTGAGTGTTTTAATTTTTGTATTTGTTATATGCCTTTTCTTCTCCCAAAGACTCGTCTTAACAGGTTTTCTCTCATTGCATCTGTAAATGACGGTGCAGCGGATGCATGTGTAATGTGGGACATTGCAAAGTTCCAAATAATGACTAGATGAGCTCAGCAGGTGAATTCGAATTACCAGTCATTGCTTTCAACTTTCATGAGTTTAAATAGCTGTGATGAATAGTCATGGTGTATGGGCTTGGCTAGATCTCAGACCTGGGAAAAAAAGGTAACTTTCTATAGATAGTTGGTTAAAGCAGCTTCAACTTTGGACCCCTTCCTTCCTTCCTTCCTTCCTTCCTTCCTTCCACCTACCTTTCTATCTACCTACCTTCTTTTCTTCCCTCTTTCCTGCCCTCTTTTCTCCCTTTCAAATAAAAGAAGATGTGCAGGAGGAATTTTACATTGAGTTATTTAAACTATGCCAATAGAAGGAAAACCACTAAAAATCTCAGGCACAGATGGGTTAGAGCCAATTCATAAAAGGGCAAAATAATAAATGATGTTTATTATTTTACTTAAAAACACAATAAAAAACAATATTGGATTTATCACAAAAACAAAATCAAAGAGTACTCTTTATAGCATAGGACTTTTGATCATGATTTATGCTAAAGAAGAGAATAATTTCAGCAAATGTATTATCGTCAATACTAAATACTAAAACACAAAAAAGCTTGGTAAATTTGGTCTTTCTTTGCAAATTGAATTAGTTTCTTTCTCAAAAAAATGAGTGGCAAAAAAGCACTTTTAATATGCAGAAATAAATGGAACTGCTCTCTGTGTGTGTGCAAAAATTTTTTTTCAGTCTGATGAGGATGATATAATTGAATAGAAAAAATAAGGAGGTAGGTGTAAAGGGATTGAGTTAATGTAGGAAGTTGATTGTCTCACAGCTTTAGAGAATATACACAGGGAAAGAAGGAAGATAAAACCTGTGAATATCTAATAAAGAACATGTCTTTCTTTGAAAATAAAAAAAATGTGATTTATGACATAATGCATAGTTAAAATCCATTTGCTGAAACGGGATAAATGATATTTTTTATATTTTATATTTTATTCCATGAAAAATTAAACAGGTCTAAGTAAACTAAGTTTACTCAGCATAATAAAAAAAAAATGAGATATGTTCACTTGCACCAGTAGTGAAATGGTAAAAAAAATTGAATCTGTAGGTTCAAAGCCCACTGTAGATCTTGCTAAAGCTCCATGGTGAATTACTCATATTTAAGAAAGGTACTATGGTGGATTCTATGTCCCACAATAAAGTCTCGTCTCTACTCAAACTTCCAATTCTCCTCCCCCATCCACATCTACAGATGATATATTACAGTGGTAACACTGAAGCAAACAGAAAAGAAACCCATCAACTTACTCTTCTAAGCCATTTACTGCAAGTAGGTAAACATTTTTCATTTGTTCGGGCTGTATTTTCTTCCACTCAGCCTGGACCTTGAGAATAAATAAGGGAGAAACACACTAGATGATATCTTGAAAGTAGGGTTGGTAGGGTAAGACACATTAAAACACTTCTGGATTTGGGTAACGAGAAAAACACCAAATGACAAACCGAAGTGTCAAATAGTTAGAGATGAAGAATATGCTATACACAAAGAAGATTCAAGATCATTTGTCACCCTTGCAATTTTCCTGTAGGTCAAGAGTCCATAGTTGATTACTTATGCCAACAGTTGAGAGCTATATTATAAGGGCAATAGTCACCAAATTTTTGGATTGTACTCCCTACCAGCTAAAATGAATTTTGGATTATACTTTATAAGCTTATTTATCATCCATGTTAGATTGAACATAAATTTCTATTATAAAACATACAAAAATGAAATATGGAAAGGAGCAGAAAACTATGCATAGCTCTTTGTTCTCCAGTGGATTGTCTTTCGGTTATGTCCCTTTCCACCCTAACAGTGTGCTTCCTTTTCTGACTTTGGAGACTATAAACTTAGAGCACAGGTCAGCAAACTGCTGATTGAATGCCAAATCTGTCCCTCCATTTGATTTCTGTACATTTCATGAGCTGACAATGCTGTTACATTTTAAAATGGTCGTAAAATAATCAAAAGAAAAATATGATTTTGTGACACATGAAAAGTATATGAAATGTAAATTTTAGTGTCTATGAGAAAAGGTTTATTGGAATGCAATCATGTTCATTTGCTTACTTATTGTCTATCACTGCTTTTGAGCTACAGTGGCAAAAATGAATAGCTTTGACAGAGACCATGTAATGCACAATGCCTTAAATAATTACTATCTGACTCTACCAAAAAAGATGGCTGACGTTTGATTTAGAGGATAATGCCATGCTCCACATAAATTCCTTCCCTTCAGATCACAGAGCTAACTTTACATTCAAGACCTTCCTCTTTAATTCAAACTAATGCTACTCTTTGTTTTCTATTTCTTATATTCTGGAACTGACAAGTCAGATGATCCCAAAGTTTGGTAAAGCACCTAGCTAGTCTCATATGAAATCAGTGTTTACTTTGAACAAAAGTATACAAAACAAACCTAGAACAACTAGAAACATTCATTGATTTTCATTGCCAAAAAATGTCATCCAAATTTTCACTCTACTTCTTTGTGCCTCTTCTGATTGATTAACTACCCTTCTTATGTCATGTTCTTCAGAGAAACTGACTTGCATCAGTGGACAACTTTGCCCTCTTGTCATCCTTGTTTTTGACCAATGGTTGACATCAGAAGATTGGGCAAGTGGGTGAGGTCCGTATTTTCTAGTTTCCTCCCTAGGTTCGCTGCATCTGTGACTTGGGTGTGAGATTATGGAAATAAAGGCAACTTTATAGCTCAATATTTCTTTAGGTATTTTAACCTAAAACCTACAAAATTTATAGTATAGTAATTTTATAGTAAATTTTATAGTATATTATTTTAATGCTGCACCAAAGTTCACAAAAATATATACTTAAGCAAATGTTTTCTAATTTTCTATTTATTTGAGACTGGCAAAGAGCTGATTCTCAAGCTAAGCTTTAACAAAATGGAAAATGATACACATTAATTTTTATTTTCCTTTAACTCTAGGAAAACATCAAATTCTTTTCTTTTACAATCTTCTGGATTCCCAACCGCCCCTCCATTTAAAAATGTCTCTTTCTTTTCTCTGTAACAAAAATCAATACATAAAAAGACTAGAACAAATTTAATATAAATCTGTATCAATCGTATTTGCATATTAGTATCCATAAGACTTTTATTATTACATTTTATGTATTCGGAAAGAGACTAAAACGATGGGAAACTAAAATGGGTTAAGAAATTGATTGGTTTACAAACATACTTTATTCTTTCCATGAATGCCACATTGCTGATGAATGCGAGGGGTTTCTCCCACCTTTCTTTCCATGAGAAAGAATATGCCGATGACCGTGATGTAGTGACAAGAAAGAATTCAGCCTCAGATCTCTAGATTCCATGTTACTGCTTAGAATAGAGATTTTCTTCTGAGAATAGAATTTTTCTTGAATTGGCTAAAAAAGTCGTACACTTCACGCTGCCTTCTGCAGTACCATATGGGAAGGGAATTAACAGTCTGGGAAAATAGTCTGTGGTGGAATCCTTTGCACTTCACTGTGGTGGACGGCACAGACCAGTTGCATTTTAACAGATGTGCAAAATCTTTGCAAGTTGCCTATTATGCTTGTAAGGATCCAAATGAAATAAAGGCGCCAAATTTGCTCTATAAAACCAAAGATGAATAATCTAAATTCTTCGACTGCAATTTTCATTCATCTTTCATAGGATATTACGTACCTGCAACAGTTTCTTAAAATATATTCACATTAATAGAGAATATGACCTACTAATACGTTAATGAATAACGTTTACTGTATTTGTGAAAATACCTCTAAGAAAGTCACAATCTAGCAAGGTGACAGCTAAAATATGGAGTTAATTTTAAAAATTAAAAGTAGTGAATGATCTAAAATTGATGTTTTTCTTTTTTTTAGGGGCCAGACATAGTAGACGAAAGTTAAACTGTTTAATGCAACCATTGGAAACAGTTTTTTCCACCAAGGCACTGACATTAAAAATAATTTTGAACATGCAGTCTCTACCTTTTTTAAAATAATTTCTTCAGATATTTTAAAAGTGTTTTTGCTTTTTAATAATATTGTATCATTCCTTATAGAGTGACTTCTTTCAAATAAAAATAATTACTTTAGCTAATAAAATGCAAAAACAACACAGGAGAAAGGAAACACCAACATAAGCTTCTCTGGACCCAGTCTTCTTCCCTGACGTGGTCCACTAGTTTTTCTTTATTGGCAAACAGTCTCTAATAAGTAGTATTTGTAAAATAGACTCTTGGTTTCCATTTCTCTTTTATCATTGGATCCTTTCACTGTTGTAGAGACAGCCAAGCTCTAGAAACTTAAATCAAGTGTTAGATTCTAAACACTGAGATGAACAAATTGTACTGAATATGTAAGTTTTCTTTAAAAGATTTATGCCTCTAATAAGTTGATTTATTTTTATAAATCGATGACATAAAATTCAGACACTTGTATGCAAAAATATTAGCATTGTTAACTTAACTTTAAAAAGATTTGTTCAAGGGGCACCTGGGTGGCTCAGTTTAGTTAAGCATTGGACTCTTGATCTCACCTCAGGTTATGATCTCATAGTTTCTGAGATCAAGCCACACATCAGATTCTGTGCTGACAATGTGGAGTCGGCTTGGGATTCTCTCTCTCCCTCTTTCTTTCCTCCCACCTGCTCACGTGCTGTCTCTCTCTCACAATAAATAAATTAAAAAAAATTTTTTTTGATCAAACAATCTCAGAGTAATTACAGAATATCAGAATGAACACACTACAGTAGAGATTCATAAAAAAACACTGAAAATTTAACCCTAATAGACTACCACAGTTATTTTTAACATTTATTCTCTTCAGAAGATAAAAAAGTATTCTCTTCACACAATCTAATTCAAACCATGTATATAATTTTCATAATATGCCCTTTTTACATGTCACAAAAATTTTTATAAACATAATTTAAAGGACTGTTTAATATCCCATTATAAGAATTTTCAAACATATTTGCTTACAAAGATATAATAAGTTGGTTTAATAGAAAGAGATTGGACATTATCTAATTGCCTTTTACTTGGGAATAGTTTCAATAAGTTTTCAAATATTTCAACAAAGAAGTATCATGTAGTCAGCTTCATTGGTGGTGTGAATCAATACTTTTTATAAGAAAATAAGTTTACTAATTACAGTGAATCTGTATTTTTCTCACATTTGACTTATATAATTTCAAATATAACATCAAATGAAAACAAAATTGTATTTTTGTTAACATAGCCCCTATGTTTCTAGCACTGTCTCTGACTGGTGGGGAAATTCAACTTGAAAAAGAGCTAGGAAGCCTATGTAGCTTACACAATAAGCTATTTTTTCCATCTTAGCATTGTCAGTACTATATATGATATTTTTGTTTCCATCTGTCAGACTTCATCTTCTAATTGGTTTCAAATTGATTATTTACAAAGGGCATATTATCAACTTCTGGTGCAAAGATTAGGAACTTCAATAACTTGACCCAGAAGATCATTTGGGAAATAAAATACTTGGGGTTACAGCATATTAAGAAGAGCTTTAAAGTTTAGAATTTGGTAAGGGCTTGTTGCCTGAGACTTTGACCTTGCCTGATCAACTGGAGCTTATGAGGCTTTGTACACAGTATTTTTATTTTAAGTTAAAACTGCAGGCATTGACCTTAGGACTCACAAGCGCTTGAATTACAGTCCTAGCACATGGATAGTAGAACTTGACAGCCTTAGCAAACAGGGGACTGGATTGCCGAGTCCTTAGCAATTAGAAACAGCTGAGTCAAAGATTCATTCATACAAAAAAGAAAGTTGATAGGCGTGCTTTTTAGACATTAGGGTGTATTTTTACTGATCTTATTGGCTTTCTCAATCACATCATCTGGCACTGAGGCCAGGGATTTTAAATTGAAAAGTCAGTTTTGTTTCATGTTCATTAGAGAGCACTATCGAACATGGCGCTTTAGATTGTGGGTATCAGGAAGTGACAGATGAACTGTCCCCGTTTCTCTTTGTCTTAAATGTTGTTGTAAACCACATTTGGGAACAAGAGAAGAAATTCCAAAGGAGACTAATCTTGGATTTCTATAATTACTCTATAGGTTGGGAGGAGAAGAGAAAATATTAGGAACTAGAATGAATTTACAGATTTGTCAAAGGATAAAGATGGCAAATGAACTGTTATAAGTAAAAAGCATGTTTACAAATTCAGATATGAATGCAAGGGAAGATAATACAATTGAAAAGTGAGAGTTGGGATGCCTGGGTGGCTCAGTCAGTTAAGCGTCGACTCCTGATTTCAGCTCAGGTCATGATCCCAGGATTATGGGATCGAGCCCCATGTTGGGTTCCATGCTGACTGAGCATGGAGACTGCTTAAGTTTCTCTCTCTCTCTCTCTCTCTCTCTCTCTTTCTCTCCCTCTGTCCCTCTCCTTCACTCATGCTCTCTCTCTAAAAAGAAAAAAAATAGAAATAAAAAATTGAAAAACACAGTGAGTGTTGGGAAGAAGTTTCAAGTTAATTTTACTGTTGCATAACAGTGAACCAATGCATATAGTCTAAGAACCAATACAGATTGTCTAACAGAAGAGGCCAACAATGTATTATGTAATATAGAAGTATGAACATGATCAGAAGAACAAATTCTAATAAAAACAATAATAAAAATATATTATATTATAATATAATTATTATTTGTATTATCAATTAAAGTAGACTTCAGTTAGTCAGACTGAGAAATACAGATATGATATCACTTATATGGGGAATCTAAAAAGAAAAGTGAATACACAAATGAGAAGCAGAATATGTTCTATAAATACAGAGAGCAGACTGATGGTTGCCAGAGAGGAGAGGGGTGGAAGGATGATCAAAATGGGTGAAGGGAAGTGGGAGGTACAGGCTTCCATTATGGAATGACTAAGTCATGGGAATAAAAGACATAGGACAGTGAATATAGTCAATGATATTTTAATAGCATTGTATGCTAACATTGGTAGCTACACTTATGGTTAACACAGTATATATAACATATAAAGATGTTGAATCACTATGTATTACACCTAAAACTAATGTAACATTGCATGTCAACTGTACCCAAATAAAAAATAATAATAAGGTAGAATTCAGGAAATAAATGCACATTATTTTATTAAAGGCTATAATTAAAAATGAAGGCATAGCACTTATGAATATATATTTTACAAAACCAAAACCTAGATGCTACTTTGGTATTGTGGAAATTAGAGGGAATACAGACTAGTAATAATGGGCTATCAGTGAGTTGGTTGATAATACCTCTAAAATAATACCTATACGATTAAGCAATATGATTGTACACCTTGATAATAGAGAGCAGGTCTTCTTTCAATGAACTCATTGAAAATATACAAACGTTGAAGATATATTTGGTCATAAGTACACTCTCATTGTATTTTGTTAAATGCAAAAATACTGGCATTATTCTTTGGTAACACTGCAAATAAACAAGCAATTGATAATAAATCCTATACAAGTTGTTTCCATCTGATCATTATAAAGTAATTTAAAAAAATATTCTTCTGCCTAAACAGACATTAATAATTATTAGAAAAAATCAGGAATAATTATTAGAAAATAGTTATTAGTATTATTAGTAAATGATTATTAGAAAAAATCAGTAAAATATACTAAAATTTATGGGACATGTCTAAAACAGTACTCTAAGAAGAATTCTTAGCTAGAAGTACTTAACTTGATAATATAAAATAGTTCAAACACATAAATTAAACTTACTACTCATAGGTTTCAGAGAAAGAATAAAAATAACCAAGACAAAAGCAGAATAAATAATAAATTTCAGAAAATGGGATATACTACTAAAGAGAAAATAAATATGACAAGGGAAGGGGTGCCTGGGTAGCTCAGTCTGTTAAGCATCTATCTTACTGTTGATTTTGGTTCAGGTCATGAGCTGAGCTCCCCAAAAGGTGTGGAGCCTGCTTGAGTCTTTCTGTCTCTCTCTCTCTCTCTCTCTCTCTCTCTCTCTCTCTCTCTCCCCCCCCGCACCCCCCCCCACCCCAGTCTCTCTCCTTTCCCCTTCCCACTCATGCAAGTGCATTCATGAGCCATGGGCTCTCTCTTAAAAAAAAAAAAAAAAAAGGACAAGGGAAATATTCTGAAAATAATGACAGTCTAGTTTTATTTCGTTCTAATTCCTATGTCATCATTTTATTCTACTTCTCAGGGGGAACGTTTTCAATATCTCATTATTAAATGTGATATTTATCAGATTGAGAAAGTTCCCTTAGGTTCAAACTTTGCTAAAAGTTTTTTTCATGAATGGATGTTAGCTTTGTCAAATGATATTTCTTGTATCTATTTAAAGGATGATTTTTCTCTCATTTTAATTTAATACAGTAAATTAGATTTTTACATCTGTTTTATAAGAAATATTAATAGAGAATATTTTTATTAGTGTCCATATCATGTTTTGAAATCAAGGCTATGCTGGCCTAAAATGAACTGAGAGAGTTATTCCTCCAATTTTATGTCTTTCTTGTTTGCAAGAAAAGTTTGTGCAAGTTTGATTTTTTTTTTCCTTTGTTCTTAAATGTTGGAAAAAATTCAAGTGTTAAACCATTTGAACATGGTTTACTTTTTTATGCAAAGGTTTTTTTTTTTTAGATAGGTGATTCAATTTCCTTAACAGATACTAGAGTATTAAGTGTTTCTATTTCTTCTGTTAATTTTAGCAAATTATGCTTTCAAGGAATGTGCCAATTTGATACAAATGTCAAATTTACTGGTATAAAATTGTTTAGAGCATCTTATTATAATATTTTTAATTATCATTAAATATTTAGCAATAGCCCCATTTGTCTCTTGATATTGGCAATTTACATTTTCTCGTAATTTTTTCTTACAATTATGCTTTTAGTTATATATCATATTTCAATCTCTAAAAGACAGCTTTTACATATTTTTCCTCTACTCTCCATGTAACATTACATTTCATTAGTTTGTTTTCTTGACATGATTTATTTATTTTCATTAATTAGGCTTGATTTACTGCTCTTTGCATTTACCTTTTTGTCATTTTCTACCTTTTCTGAATTGCATGTTTTAATTATTTACTCATTTTTAATATATTTGGTATGAGTGTTGACGTGAACTCTCCTTGGAGCACCGCATTGTCTGTGTTTCACAAATACTGTTACAGACATACCTCACTTTATTGTGCTTTGCCTTATTGCGCTTTGCAGATACTGCCTTTTTCACAAATTGAAGATTAGTGGCAACCCTGTGTTGAGCACATCCATCAGCATGGATCCATGCTACTTTTTCCCAGTAGCATTTGTTTACTTTGTCTGTGTCACATCTTTATAATTCTCACAATATTTCTAGATTTTTTCATTATTATTATATATGTTATGGTGATCTGCGGTCTGTGATTACAACTCACTGAATGAAAGCTCAGATAATGGTTAATAATTTTTTAGCAATAAAGTATTTTCTTAATTAACGTGTGTACATGTTTTAGACATAATGCTATTGCACACTGAGATGAGACTGTAGTGTAAACATAATTTTTACATGTGCCAGGGAACCAAAACATTTCTTTGACCTGCTTTATTGCAATATTCTTTTTATTGTGGTGGTCTGGAATCAAACCCACAAAATCTCCGAGGTATTCCTGTGTGTTGTTTTCATTATTTTTACTTTCTCAAAATGCTACTGACTTTCATTGTCCTTTGATGAGAAACTGACTAATGATCTTAACTTAGTAAGAAGGCATTCTTCATTCATTTTATTATTTTCTAATTTGCTTTGTTTATTTGCATTAGCATTGGAAACTTTTTTGTATTATTTATACTTTATAAACCTGCAATTCATATAAAAGAAGAGATGATTGCTAAATGTCAGTGTTCAAACACATTCATCTCTTTATCAAGACCAATGAAATCTACATTGTGGATTATATAGGTTTGTGTTCTTCTTATATTTATTTTTTCCTAACACTTTGGAGAGATGTGTTAAACTCATTATTGTTGTTTTTCTTTTCATTTACCTGTTAAATTCTCCAATCTTTCTATCAAAGTTGTTGCTCTTCTATTAATACAAATATTACTAGTAGATCCTGTCTTTTGATTTTTACACTTAATATTTTATAGTGACTTCCTTTGCTTATTTATTTTTTTTTCTTCTCTCCTTCCTTCCCTTCCTTCCTCCCTTCCTCCCATCCTTCCTCCCTTCCTCCCACCCTTCCTCCCTTCCTTCCTTTCCTCCTTCCTTCTTTTCCCTTCCTGTCTCTCTCTCTCTCTTCCTCTGTTCCTCTCATTTCTCTTTTTTCTTCAATTTCTTCCTTACTTCCTTCACTCCTTTTTCATTGAAGTGTGAATTCTACATTGTTTATCATCAAGATTGTGACCCCTTGTTTTCATTTGTGTTTCCCTAGTATATCTTTGCTCATCTTTTTTATTTTTAATAATTCTAAGTCTTCTTTTTTAATATCCATCTTTCATAATCAGCCAATTTTGGTTTCCTTTTTTAGCCTATCTGAACATCATTTTATGTTAATTGTGGATGTAGGTCACTTAATTACTGAAATGACTCATATAATTCATCTTCATTTGCTATATTCATGTATAGGAGGTAAAAGTTTTAAATATATAACATAATACATAATGTACTGTAAAAAAGTTTATTTTTATATTTATTTTAATGTTTCAGAAGATTTGAAGTTTTACTTTTTTTAATGCTTACTTATTTATTTTGAGAGAAAAGGTATGAGAGGAGGAGGGGCAGTGAGAGGGAAAGAGAGAATCCCAGGCAGGCTCCATACTCAGTGTGGGGACCTATATGACACAGGGCTCAATCCCATGACCAAGAGATCAAGACCTGAGCTGAGATCAAGAGTCAGATGCTTAACCTACTGGGCCACTCAGACATCCCTAGATTTGCAGTTTTTCTAGTGGAAACCTTATATAATACTCTGTTTCTATTTATTAAAATATATTTTCTATGAATTCAATTCTATATTCTGAGTAGAACTGGAGGGAATAATCTAAAGTTAATTCTTACAATGATTATTATATGTAATTTATTATATTATTATCAACTCCATAAAATTTTTGTTTATTTTCTACTAGGTGTAATAATTAGATTTACTAATAACCTTTTCTTTTCCTGTCCTTCCCTCTCACCAACATCTAGTTTACTTCTAGTTAGTGTCTATAAGTAACTCCCATAAAGGTGAGTCTACATTTTACATACTCTTACCTTCTATCTTTACCATTTTGTTAGTTGTGTTATACCTATTTTTCCATTGGATATGACATTTGCATGGTATTCTATCATTTTGATCTACATCACTTCCTGTTATGTATTTATTAAATATATTCAGTACTCACCACCAACCCTTATGCCAAAACTGCCTCTATGATTTTATTGTTTGCAAGTTATCCTATGGAAATCCCTATCCTGTAGAAGATTCTCCAGAAAATGCTTGTCAAAACAATGCTATCTGAATTCACAAAGGTACATAACATTGGCTTGAACTTATAAGTGACTTAATCTTTTCATCTGGTTGCTTAAACAACTATTTTTCTCTATCTTTAAAGTCCATTAGATTTACTATAATGGGTCTTAGCATTAACTGCTCTCTGTGTATTTTCTACGGTACACGGTTAAGTCCTTTCAACATACACATTCAATATTTTTTAATTCCAGAAAATTTTGTTGAATTACAATTTTTAGAATAGTTTCTGTTCCATTGTTTGAGTTTTCTTCTTCAAGGACCTCAATTACACACACACACACACACACACACACACACACACACACACTGGATTTTTGCATGTCTTCTTTTGTCCTTCTTTTTTCTTTTAATCTATATTTTTTTCTCAAATATTTATCAATTTCCTTGGCTTTTAGCTACTTTTTATTTTCTATTTCCATTATAGCTCTTGCTCTTTGTGCTTTTTATAATTAGTCTTAATTTCTAAAATGTTTCTTCATTTTCTTTCTTTTTGTCAAATATTTATCTACTTACTTGTTTTTTATTTCTTTGTATTCTCTATTTCATTACTATGCTATCACTGATCAAGAACTACATCTTCTGCTATTAATATGACTATATTTTTAAGCTCCTCTTATGGCCACTTTCAGACTTCTGAGAATCTGTTTCTTACAAAACTTCCTGCTTAACCTTTTGTGCGAGTTTTTCTCTATACACTCAGTGTTCCCGATATGCTCTCTTTCTCAACTCCAAGATTTTCTCTGTCAAAGTCTTAGGTCTCTGTCCTTCTAAAAAATAAGTTTTGGAATATGTTTAGGGTCCTTTATGTAGTGCAATAGTCTTGGGACTATTTTATCAATGAAAGTCCTACATCCAGGAAAACCCCTCATTTATGAGCAAATCGAGGATAGTCATCAACCTTATTATTTTACTCCAGTACTAGAGCAGGACTCTAGTTAATTTGATGTCTATTGGACTCTAACAGCCTCACAGCTCTTTAAAGGGTCATTTAAGTCTTCTTCATTGCCATGCAAATTAGAGCTTGTGTCTACTTTTAGTGTTCTTTTTCTCAGATTTGTTTGCTAAGAATTCAGATGGGATATTCTCCTTTTGGAGATAGCTATTCATTGACTATACCTGTATTCCAGGATTCTTAGATTCTTTAACTCCTATTTACCTTATTCCAATAACTTTGAGAAGCAAAACTTGTATGGGCTCTGACTTGATGGTGATTGGGCCCCACCCATTTATATTTTGTGGTTTCTAAGTATATCTTATCATATTGTCCCCTTTTAAAATCTTTTTCTTCTTCTTTTTTTGTCTCTTTTGTTAGTGGATTTGTCTAGATTTTTTAAATGCTACTAAATTCATCTTGTCCTGACTCAAAATTCCCAGGTGTTATAAATATATGCTTCTAATGGCTATCTTTTTGATGGTTTCTCTACTTTTGTGGAGCATAGAACTTCCACCATCACTGTATAATCAACCATAGAATAAATTGAGACAACTCTGACATTGAAAATGTGCATCAATTGGTTATTTAGTTTTATCTTTCTTTCTTTTTCTCTTTTTTTTTTTCATTTCATCTTTCATTAACACTCTTTCCCAAGTGGACACTGGAAGGAAAAAAAAAAAAGGTTAATTTACCAGATACATAGTTACATTTCCAGTGGATTTTGAACTATTTGCATAAATCTACTTAAGATTCATTACAGATTTTCTGCCTTGAATAATACAATCATCTTGAGATGCACAAAACCAGTCCTCCCCTTCTAACATCCATTAATCCCTTAGCAAGGTGACTTACTTTAGTAGTATAAAATTATTCAAAGTAGAGAGCTTATTTGAAATTGGAAAAATCTATGAAACCTAGTGTTAATGAAATAAAACCTTTTGAGTAAGAGTTAGTAGCATTTTTAAAGACCATATCATTAAGGGATTGTTTCTTTAGTATCATAAGAGTTTCTAATATGAAGAATTTCTTAAGCAACTAAGCCTTTAGAACAAGTGACCCCTTCTCCCATTCCTGTTTTCCTCTAATTTTGGTGTCTTTAACAGTTATCTCTTCCCCTTCTCCTTGGTATTTAAAAATCTTTTAAAAAGTGTAAACAAAAAATTCTATTGCAATAGGATTTTGTCTATAGAATTAATCAATTTTTAAATATACTGTCTTTGGTAAAAATGAATTTGCAAGTATTTCGATAACCAAATAAAGAACAAAGATATTATGTAAACTTAGGGAAATGTTTGACCTTCATTAAAAAAAAAAAAAAAGGTTTTTTTGAAAGGAAAGGGCAAAAGGATTGGATGACACCAAGTCTGAAAATGGGGTCATTCAAGGTTAGAAAGATCACCAGCCAGATATTTCCTTGGAAAATATAAATATAACAACTGGATTAAGTAAGGTATTGATATTATTCTTATGAACAAGGAAAATAAAGAGAGTGAAAAAAACCCCACAGAAATTGGAAATATAAGAATGTATTATTTATTCAGTGAGTTTTTTTCTTAAAGCTTATTTATTTTATTTTGAGAGCAAGAGGCAGGGGAGGGGCAGAGAGAGAGGCGGGGAAAGAGAATCCCAAGCAGGGTCTAAGCTGTCAGCCTGGAGTCCAAAGTGGGGCTCAACATCACTAACCATGAGATTGTGACCTGAGCCAAATTCAAGAGTCAGAGCCTTAACAGACTGAGCCCCTTGGGGGCCCTAAATCAGTGAATTTTATACAACAGTAATACACATATACTAAGTTCATTCTGAATAAACAAAAAGATTGGGAATAAAATTCAAATTACTAGAGATTATTTGTTATCTGGATGTCTTTGGTAACATATTTTTCTTGCCAATAATTGGATTACCTTCAATGCCAGCTTTCCATTGGCAATGAATATAGAATTTTACTTTAGTATTAGTAGCTACTCTCGGGAATATATGTGTCAAGGACAACATCATACTAAGAAAGTAAAAAGCAGTGGGCTTCATCATAAAGAGTGGAAAAAAATCACCCACTTCTATTCACTTAATTGGGGCCTCTGTAGGTTCTCAGGATTTTAAAGGGTATTTCTTTTTAGGAAACACAATTTTAACAGTTGAAAAACCTGCTGCTACTTCAATCTCTATAATTCTTTTTAAAAAGTGACAGTAGAGAATAATTTTAAAATATAATAAAAAGGCTTCTGTTTTAGTTCATTTGAATGCTTTGATTTTTAGGTACAATAAAATAGTTACATAGTTGATACAAAACTCTGAAATCTTGCATAAACCAAAAAGGTAAAATATTTTTTTTTTATCATGCACTGTTTCAGTATCTCACACCTTCCCATAAGGTAAGTTTGTGGTTTCTCTCAAAGGTGGTCATTCACTAAAGTACTAATCCATTTGTTATTTGAATTGGAAGTTTAAAATAAACCTCAGCTAATGTCACCAACATTGCTGTGACTTCTGGACAAAATAGTCACCATAGGAAGGCATCATGGTAGTTCTAATATCTCTCTCAGACAGTACACACAATCTTGTACATTCAGGCCATCATTCTTGCCATAAATAACACAGGATAATAATCCATGCAGAAGAAAATGGAAGACAAAGTTAAAATAAATACTCTTCATCTACCATTGTTCCAGTGTGGTACCATTTAACTTCTGCACAGACACTAATGTCTATCATTGACATTTCAGAAAAGAACTGAAAACATTGTATACCATTTTATGATGTAAGGAATTATGGTACCCAAACAATGCTTTAGTCTTAAGAGGGGAAGGCTGATGACTGTGACATAAAACAAAGCTCATCATAAAACCTACTTTTACCCTTCTGTTACAGGATGCATGTGAAAATTCACTAACAAGAAATTTAGCTTCTTTTTCTAAGATTCTCAGATTTGGTGAGGCTCTTTCTGTGGCCATAATATGGAATAGAATCCAACATGAAGGCGATTATAAGTGATGGTATAAGGGCAAAACTAAATATGCAGTAAGTGGCCAAAAAATCACCAATCACCTCTTTCAAGTCACATTCAATACCGATGACTTCTTATTCTATTTTAATACAGGAATTTGTAATTGAAATACCTGAATCATAGCTTTCTCATGTTTAGTATTTATATCCTTAGGAATCCTTTTTAAATGTGCCTCATTCTACCTGTGAGGTAGTATGAAATATCTTAAGAACATTGGGGATCATTAAAGATTACAAATGGAAAACACAGGAGTTGTGTCTACCCATTCACAATGCTCATGAACATGTTAAAACTCTTCAAAAATTGGATTTTTACTGGAAGTTTGTGTATGTGTGTATGGGTGCACACATGCACTTTCAGCTATTTTTGAAGAGGGCAGATCTACACGTTGAGGGCTGTCAGGTTTTCTACCCAATAGAGTTGTTGAAAAGTGCATTTTCATAGTTCAATTTGCTACCCCTGGCCAAAATAATGTGACACTTAAAGAGTGATGTGATAAATTAATTGATTGCTCCACATCACCAGGCACAAAGATGGTCTCTGTTATGTGTATGGATGCAAAGTGAGGTTCTGGCAACTGACAGGATTGTAAAACTATGCATCAGGTTTTTTTCCAGCAATATTACTACAGAAAACAAATATTCCTGAGCCTTTCACATGGCAAAAAAAATTATGCTATTTATTCCATTTTTGAATGAGGATTATCTGAGGTATTTAGATATGGAAAACTATAAAATTTATCATGGATAGGAAATGAGGATGCAACACTGTCTTACTCAGTGCAGATTAAGACGCTCGACTTATTTGTTTCAATGAAAATTCTACTTGTTTTTAAAAATTATTCTCCATGACTATTTACATTCAAAATAACAGGCTAGTGATTTAGCTACAAAAGAATAATCTCTCAGAAACTTTGGCAAATACTGGGACTAATTTTTTGAACAAGTAACTCAAATTGTTTGTAATTTATCAACGGAGAGATAATATTACCTTCTATTTATAATTACATTAAATTGGGAGGGGGGGAAGGAGCCTAAAACCCCTTAAGCTGACAGGCTGCTGAGCTCTAACTGGCAGAGTGAGTACAGAGAGATTCAATGTGAAAAGTGGAAGATAATGTGCTCACACACTAATGGGCACTGAACTAGACATAGGCTCATTTTTCACATCATGTCATCTCTAAGGTTTGAATAAAAAGTAATGGCCAGAATGAGCCTCGCTCTATCTCAGACATTATCATTTGCCTCCTCAGTTTTATTTGTGTTGACTTGTACAGTCTAAAAAGATGACAGTCTCTGGGCCTCTGGATCACTCAGAGTGATAATACACAGCACATTACAGTGTTGGTGACAGGTTCTGTTCTCCTGGATGGCATATGAAAGGAACACATCTCTTTCCGTCATTTCAAATGCTAGAAACTGACAGAATAAAGAATCTTGCAGAGGGGACATCACAAACCCTGTCTGTTATGATTTTATGAGATAAACTGGAGTTTCTAGGGTATCTTGTTCAGGAAATTAGTGTCAGTCAAACTTTAGTGGTTTTTTTTTTTTTAAGAGATAAATAGCAGACTCTCAAAAGTAGCCTTGCCCTATTGCATATAGCAAAACCACCAAAACCATATGTTCGATCCGTAGAAAAACTGGTTCTCCTCTCTTTAAAAAAACATAGCTCCTGGGTTGCTAGTTAAAGTGCAATAAACTATCTGTGGCTTCAATGAGAAATAAATGTCTACGTAGCGACAAGATCTTTAAAGAAATCACTAGCCTGGTTGTATGAAAGAATAAATCAGTACTTTTAAATATTTTGGAAGGTTCATTTTTTGCTGAATTGCTAACTTAATGTCCTGTTGAACTATAAACATGCCAAGACTATAATGTTTTTTTCTTGGTACATTTATTCAAGGTTTTATCTTCTTTCTCTTTATTTCAGTAACTATTACTGAATTGATTTACAGTAGTTTGAATTTAACTGAAGACACCACAAAAATATCACTAAGGTAGATAATAATATGCAGAATTGTATTAATTTATCCTAAACTGAATAGCATATGGATTCCCTACTCTTGCGTTTTTTAAAACATTACAGTGTCATAAAAATTTACAGGTACTTGAATCATAATCTGCCAATTGTCGTAGCTTTTTCCCATGTAATTTCAAGTACTTCTATTATAATAAACGTTCCTTGCATGACTTAAGTTTAGGTGATTATTTAAGTTAGACTCGCTCATTGTACTTTTTTGTCCATTTCCATGTTTGAAACTTTTTACTGTCAAGATGAATAGAAAGGAATGTCAAAGAATGTTTCACACATACATTTACAAATGGTATTTTATTCAAAATTTTTATCATAAACTCATTAAAAAAATTATTTCAAACTAGAATTTGACCACATATCTGTATTTTAGGTATAGGATAAGCCTGATGATTCAGTTGACTTGATATAATGCCATAGGAGTGTTTTGAAAATTAAAGATTGTAAGTATAACACTCATATTGTGGTTAAATAAATGATGTATGTAAAGAAAAAGCAATGCCAATTTCATGTATTTTTATTCTCTTTCAGTGAATGTCTTATTAATTAATTAGTACTTAGGCTGCATTATTATTTTCAAATGTATATTTAGGTTCTGTTCTTAAAACGGAAAAAAAAATGAAGTATGAAAGCTTTAGTTAGAAAAAGTATGAAGATGCCTTTCAATCTGTTCGCATGAAACATTCAAAAGGTGTAGTTCATCAGCCCACAGATGGATATTGAGAATTTTCTGGTGCTTAGAAGATAGATTTGAAATTCCCTGAATTTCAGACCTAGGGAATGAGCTGACTGCTTTGAGCACCCAGGGGTGTTTGATCAGATTCTCCCTCTCACCTTCCATTAGGGCATTTTTCTTCGTACAGTTCCATATTGAGATTCAGACATCTGGCATCTGCTTGTCATATCTGACAACATAGTCACTCGCTCTATGGAAGACATAGAGAGAGAAATAAGAGTAACGACACAGAGATTAAGGAGGGTTTAATAACAGTTTGTAGTAGGATTATCTCTATTTCTTCATAATTTTGAGAGTTGCTTATTTTTTTCCCACAATCAAGCCATTTTTACGAGACCCAGCACCAGTCTGCAAATTGTTCTCCAATCTGGAGATCTTCATTTGCTCTCTTCTCTTCTTTATAGTAAAGTTAGGACTTGAACATAGTCTATATTCCCGTACCTACATCATATCATACAGGCTGATGGCCTGTTTTATAGCCTACTCTCTTTCCTGTGTTCTAATGTGATTTGTCTCTGAGTGTCCTATTCTGGGAGGTAAACAGACACCCTAATTATTATTTATTGTGCCTCAAATCATTTCCTCAAAACAGTTATTTATAAACAGTGAACACATACTGGGAGCTGAAGATGAAAGGATGGCCAAAGGACTACTTTCTTTCATGGAGCTAGCTAGCCCCACCGGGTGAGTTTTATTAGCATCAACTTTGGCTCCTGTAGCTAGACCTCCGCTTTGTAAGTATGCAAGAGGATTTAGAATCTGAAAGTTAGTTTAATTAAATCATTGCTGCTAACTTAGTAAACAGTGATGTTTTTAAAAATTATTTATTTATTTATTTTAATGGGGAGCAAGGGTGGAGAGAGAGGGAGAGAGAATCCTAAGCAGGCTCCACACCAGCAACTCAAAGCTCCAGGCTGGGCCCCAACGCACCAACCTTGAGATCATGACCTGACCTGAGCCAAAATCAGGAATGGGAGACTTAGCCAACTGAGCCACCCAGGTGCCCCATAAACAGCTATATGTTAAATAATAACAATGAGTACCAGCCTACTTACTTCTTGAATTGATACATCTGATAAAACTCATTATTAATGAAAACTAGAAATAAATATAAAACTCATTATACACACACGTATAATGAATGTATTTAACAAATATATGTATGGGAAAAAATTGAATTGAAGCCCTTCAAAATCATATACCGAGTGGGTATAATATACCCAAAGGTATATATATTAGAATCCCTTTTTTGTTTCTGCATTGTTTCCAAGGAAATATATGCCCCCCACAGAAAAGAGAATGAACTGTAGCTCCTAATAGAAGTCTGCAAATCCACAACGTTCTATATCAGGCGGCGTCGCAACTAACCATCTACTAGCACAGGGACGTGGAAAACACAGTCACTTGCTGAGGCTGACTGTAAAAGTCACTTTTGCTCTTGGAAATGGGAATCGCTGCCCAATCCCATTAGGCTTCCACCTATGTCCTTAGACTTACTTCTGCCTTTCTTTGTTCAGGTCTTATCCCTCAGTGTGGGTGTTGAACTCGCCTCCCAGAACGAGTAAGCCTCCTGCTTGTAGTCGGCCCATGGAGTCACCAGGTTAAGGGTGTATCTACTCCATTCCTGATAAATGCCAGTTTTATCTGCCCATTTCTTTTGTGTGTCTCTCAGTTAGATAGCAGGGTTAGGACATATCAAATCTTGTATTCTCCATGTCCCTTTTATTTTGGAAAGCTTTTGAGAGCTTAACATTTCCCTGTTTCTTGTTGTTCAGACCAAACCATTCCTTTCTGAATCCGTTTACTCGTGGCCTCTTGCCTCCTACAGCAAATCCAGGCTTCCTCTTGTCATCTTCAAGGAACCCGCCCCTATCTCGCCTTTCTGTCCTTGTACGCACTGCCCTAGCTGTCACTTTTATCTCTAGTCCATTTTAACCATGTAAACAGAATAGAATCATTATAACAGTTAAGAGAAAGTCAAGTGATTTCAAAGACAACCTAGGATTAAAAAGAATGGAATCCAAATTTCTCCATTCTAAAGAAGCTAGTAAATACTTGCTGAGACGTTAACTTCTTACAACATAACAAACTTCCAATTTCCCAGACACACTTATATCCAAACATTAATGAGGATAAAATATACATGACATATATATGTGTATATGTATGTACTGAGTATTAGCTCAACCAATTGGTCTTAGCTTCTAGAGAATTTTCATTTAAAGCGGGTATGAATTTAAAAGGACCACTGAAGTAAAATGTTCCAAATCCCTCACTTTTCCTCTCATCTCCTGATAGGATGGTTGAATTCCTTTTTATACACAACTTACAAATAGTTGTCTGGCTTCAGCATAAAGCCCTTCAAGCATTTTTCTCTTAAAAAACCCATTTTGTTTTTAAATAGTTCTATTTAAAGAAAATTTTTCCTTAACTTGAATTGAAATCTGTCCCTTGGTAACATTCAATTGTTGGATTTTATTCTCGCCTCTGGAATCATGTAAATCAAGGCTAAATAAGTTTTCACATGCAGTTTTCAAATATTTTAAAATATTTATTGTGTCTCATCTAAATTCTCTAGGTTAAATAATCTCACTTCTTAAACTAAGCATTGTATCATTTCTTTGGGTCCTTGATGATCCTACCTTGGGTTCTCTCCTCCTATTTACTAAAATTCCTCTCAAACTATAATGCCCCAAACTAATTAATGAAGTTAAACTAAAACTCAAGTGTGAGTTTTTTACATAGGTTTTTTTCCTAGGCAAGACTTCCTTATTGTGTTCCTATAAAGTTGGACTTTTTAAATCTCTAGAACGAGGTGACCTTACATTAATCAGTACCACATTGTAACTAGATTGGTTTATCTATTTATTTTTTACCTATCAAGATTTTGTTAGATATTGACAATAGGTGAACATTTTCTGCATCTCCTTCAAATTTATGCAATCCACAAATACAGTTGGTATGCTATCTCAGCGCTCATCAACGTCTGTAATAAAATAGTCTAGCAAAATTTTAAATTGAATTCTCTATAAGCCTAGAAATTTATTTTGATCAAGAAGCCAATTCACCTAACATCCCACAAAATTTCAAAGCTCCTATTTTTAACTATGATTCCAGTGTAACTTTGCTATAATACCATAATCAGATATTTAGAAATAGCAAGTTTGTACATTTTCACAATTTCTGCCCCTCCACAATTTTAAACTTTAAAACGATTGTAAAAGTTGACAAAATCTGATGCATTATCTGCGTCTTTCTCCAAAGAAGTTATGTTCAGGGGTTTCTAATGAATTCTGTGCAGTAGACAATATTCTTAAAGCTTCTTCTGTATGGCCTTTCTGAGGCAGAGTCTACCAGTCCAATAAGGCCTAAGCACCAAAACAGACTTGTAAGAGGAAAATATAGTAATAGTTCCATTACTGATTTGAAAGCAAGGGTTTCTAGAATCATAATACATCAGAATGAATAGTAGCAAATATGTGTTTTTGTCTTATTTCAAGAGTATCATTCTTACTTTTAGGAAATATCCATATTTGCCATGTTGAGCACTATCCGTACCATACTGATTTACAGGACTTTTCCCTCCGCCCTGATGTAAGTGTAACTTAGGTGAGAAACTGTAGTTCCGAGTAAACAAACCCAGGCATTCCACTGAGATTCACCTGCGCCTCTGGTTAAGTAACTTCATCTCCTGTCAAGTTTCCCTAACTATAAAGTAAACTGATGATATGTCACCTCTTTCAAGGGAATTTTTGAGAGTTAATGAATGCACAGTGAGCAATTTAAGGATCAAACACACTGGGCAAAAGACTAAATTTTTATTATAGTGGATACTCGCAGCCTTATGTAATCCGCCAGTCTAAACCATGTGCTGCTTTGGCACATGCTTCCTGAAAATAGCAGACCAGTTTGTGAGCTGGCACACTGGCAACACAGCAGATGGACATGCAATGAAATAACTAGCAAAGAGACCTTGTTTCAACATCAAATATGTTTCCTTAGGGCCAGATTCCTGGGCAAAAATGTTTTAGTGATGTTGCTGCAAGTAAGGTACGTGGTAAGTGTCACTAAGTTTTTCCATCTCTTTTGGGAAGTTATCTCTGGCATTCACTCAATGCCTGAAAAATTCATATTTAAAGTCACGATGGCCTGGACGTTTGAAAAATTCATATTTGAGAGTCACAATGGCTTGGATATTTTAGTTAAGAGTTTTGAAACACCAGTGAAGAATGAGGTTTAAATAATACTTGTTTTTTCATGAGAAGAAGCTACAGTTATCTGGCCCCTCGAGCAAACCAGGAAGATTTATTGCACACTCTGTCATGATATTCTTTACTTAGAGTTTGTAATCTTCCAGTGTCTCAAAGCGATGTCATTGCACTCTTTACTAAATCAGAATACCCCAGATATTTTTGACTGGCTCCTTTGGAAAGTAATACATCCACATGGTGAGTTAAAAAGAATGGAAACTCATCATAATTAATGTGAATCTCAAATAATTTTCAGCTATTGTCAAATAAGAGTCCTTTGTACTTTAGCATTAATATTGCACTTGTAATCAGAGAAATGTATGTCGAATACATATCTGCAGAGGCAAATGCATACCTTAAAATTGATAGTACAGTCCACACTTTAAGGATATAAATCATTAAAGGGTTTCATAGGTTGATATGACTTTATTTTGTTCTCTAATAAGTTTTAATATAATATTTGTTAAGGATACAAATTTCATTGTGATTCCCAGATATATCATTAGCCCATCAGCATTGCGAAGCTTTCTGAGAAATAAATTAAGAACAAAAATAGAAACAGTACATACTTTTAACAAAAAGGCAATCAAACAATGAAATGTGCATGATTTTTCCTTTAGTAGAAAAACCTCTAATGCCTCTCTGAACATGTAACCACTTAATAGTTCTTTTATTTGTTCAGAAATCTCTCATGTGTGCATTTTTAAATTTAATTTTTCTATATGTTTATATATTTAAAATAATATATTTTGGAAGTCTGCATAAAATGCACATCTCTTTCTAATAACTTCATATTAATTATTATATAAAAGAACTAAATTTTATTTAAAAAGCCCCTCATTAGTGACCTTTTAACTATCTGATAAGGGTCTCATTACTGATCTTTTTTCTGAAATTTCTTGGATATTGTCATATATTTATTCCCCCCTATGAACCCTAGTGTCATTTTGTCAAGTGCCCCCAAGTGAAAAGTCTGATGGAATTTTAATTGGTATTGAATAGAATTTATGAATTTATTTTGGGAGAATTATAATACTATAGCTTCTTATCAAAGAACATTGTTTTTCCCACTACACCTTCAGGAATATTGCTATTTATCATTTGTATGATGTCTGGAATATAATAGATCATATATTTATTATATTTTTCCTATAGATTCAGTACATTTCTGATTAGGCATACTCAAAGATAATGAATAATATTATTAATGTGAATATAAGTGATAATTTATTTCTTTATATTTTAATCTGCCATTGTTTATATGTAAGAAAGTTGCTTTCTGTATTCATTGGCTAGCTATTCACTTTGCTATATTCTTTTACTGCTTGTTGATTATAGTTTATTCTCTTTGAGTTTTCTTGCTTGTGTAGTCATACCATCTGCATAAAGTGTTAAATTGTCATTCTCCTTGCAAATCTGTATTCCACTTATTCCTTCTCTTCTCTAATTGCACTGGCTAGACTTTCCAGAATATTGTTCAATAATACTGATAAACTAAGCATGTGTTTCATTTCTATCACTTAAATAAAATGTGTTTAGTGGTAAGCTGTTAAAATGTATGTTGGCTTTAGTTTTTAATAGCTCTGTCTCTATATTATTATGTCAAAAAGTAACCCACCTATTTCTAGGATAGTAAAGGTTTTTATTTGATCACTTATGCATGTTTATTTTAGGGGACAGATTGGATAGTGACTGTGTCTCTTCACTCTTTGTACACATTTCCCACTCTATTGGCTTTGAAATGGGTCACATGACTTGGTTTGACTAGTGATACATAAATGCAGAAGTTTTAAATGAGTTCCTATTGTTTTTCCCAAACCTACCTCTTTATCTATATCATTAGACTAGCATGCTCTAGACGGGTTACTCCTTTCATAACAGGCTGGGTTGTTAGAGAACCCTGTCAGCCCAACCCAGCTCAATATAGCCTCGAAGAACACTATGTAGAGTCCAGCCATATGGTAATAATGTAAGACAAGGAGAACTAATGTAAGCGAGGAGCAGGTGACTAAATATTTGTTTTTTTTGTAGATACAAATTCAGTATTTCTAAATGCTTTTGATTTTGTGATAATTAATATAATTTAGCATGTTTTATGAAAGGAAATGACCTTTATATGTCTAAGATGAAACCTATCTGCCCACAAAATGTTATTTTATACATATACTTAATTTGATTTGATATTGTCTTTTGGGATTTGGTATCATTTTAGTAATTGAAATTTGTCTATAGTTATTTTGGCTGTCTGGCTTTGGTATCTTTGTCAAATTTTACTTTTAGTGATTGATAGATTTTAAAAAAGTTTTTTTTTTTTTCTGAAAGGTATGTTTTGGATAAGCTGAAATGGTATTTGCATTTCTTTACTCACTTTTTATTTGAAAGAGTTTACCAATAAAACAATGCAGACTTGTTTATTTTTTTTTAGGTAGCTCTTTGATAGTATTTCAATATCATCTTTGTTTATTGACCTATTAAGAGTTTATGTATATTTTACTAAAAACAAATTTCACTTAGATTTTCAAGTTTATTTGAATAGCATTTTGCAAAATATTCCCTTATAATTCTGTCCATTTTTGTTCCTGTATTTAGTTATTTCCTCATATTCATGTTAAATTTTATCATTTGCTTGGACTACTTAAATAGATCTCTGTTTTGACATTTATGAACATATTGCCTAATGTCCATGCAGTGGCATGGACATAGATACATTTAAAATAGAAATTATAGTAAATCAATCTCCTGATTAATCATTGCCAAATATCACCTTGCAAACACTTTTATTCTTTAAAAATTTTTTTTAAATGTTTATTTTTGATGTGGGGGAGACAGAGAGAGACAGAGAGACAGAATGAGCAGGGGAGAGGCAGAGAAAGAGACAGAGACACAATCTGAAGCAGATTCCAAACTCTGAGCTGTTAGCACAGAGCCCGATGCAGGGCTTGAATTCACGAACCTCAAGATCATGACCTGAGCCAAAGTCGGACACTTCACCGACTGAGCCACCCAGGCACCCCGCAAACATTTTTATTCTTTCCATCAGTACTGACTTTCTTTCTAGCTTTGAAAACATCTTGTCCCTGCCTGAGGTCTTTGAATTTGATTTTTTTTAGTCTAGGACATTCTTGCTCTACAACAAAAGTTCTAACCCTTAGCGGTACATTGAAATCAACTGGAGCGTCATGAAAGAATACTGATACCTGAGACCCACCGTCAGAGATTCTGATTTAATTGATGTGTATGCCGCCTAGGCATTGCAATTTTTAAACCTTCCAGATGCTTTTAAGGTGTAGAAAAGTTGAAGACTCACCTCCCAAGGTCAGTAATTTTCAATCACAGATGTACATTTCAACCGCCTTGGGGGGATTTAATATATAATTTACCTGTGCCCTAGCCCAGATCAATAAAGTTAGGATTTTGAAAATGGGAAGTGGGAACAGTTGAATATTTTTCAAAAGTTCTTCAGTTGATTCCAATGTGCAACTCTACATTGTGAGTCCTCAACCTTAATGTAGGTTGTGTTTATTACCTACTTTTTGTAACTTACCACAATCAAAAATATATTTTATCTATTTATTTTTGGCCTGTATTTTTTTCTGTTAATATGTATCCACTATGTATTATTAACTCTTGTGACCCAAGTGCCTAGAAAAATATCCATAATTGAATTAAAAAGTTGTACACTTTCTTGGTTTCATTTAGTAAATTTGATATAATTTGTTATTAATATTGTAACTCTCACTTTATCTTTTTTTAGAATTTGAATAATATATTTTTCCCTCCCTGGGGCACCTGGGTGGCTCAGTCGGTTAAGCATCCGACCAGGTCATGATCTCGGGTTTCATGAGTTCAAGCCCTGCATTGGGCTCTGGGCTGACAAGTCAGAGCCTAGAGCCTGCTTCACATTCTGTGTCTCCCCCTCTCTCTGCCCCTCCCCTGCTTGTGCTCTCTTTCTGTCTCTCAAAAAATGAATAAATGTGGAAAAAAAACCCTAATATATATATATATATATATATATATATATATATATATAGTTTTATATATATTTAGTTTATATATATATATATATAGTTTTATATATATTTAGTTTTTTTTCCCCTCCCTGTACTTTATACCATGGTATCATTTTTTTTTAGATGTCTCCTATACATAGCACATAGTTGGCTACAGTTCCAACCTTTTTGGAATTAGAAAAGGGTATAAGTTCCTAGCTATTTATTTTCTGCCTTTTTTTAAATGTGAATTGTCTTGTTTTCTTTAGATTTACATCTAGTAATTTCTAAAAGTTACCTATTTGTAATAGTTTTGAATTGGGTGCTGGCAAACAAGAGATCATTCATTTGTGTAGTGAATGACTTTCATACAAATTTAAGCCCTATAAATTACAAAAAGTTAAGAAAGACCTTCAAATTTAAGAATAGCTATCAATGTTCCATCCATGTTCTAGTTGCTAGGATGTATCAAGTTCAAGGATAATTTGGACTGAATAATAGGATAAAACATATTGGATAAAGATAAAAATTATTATGCTTTTCAATGCAAAGATGATAAATGAAGACATGATTTAAAATTAAAGAAATCAAGCTTTCATTTCATTCTTGTATGACCAAGAATGAAATTAGATCAGTTGGATAGAAAATTATGGTCTATCTCAGGAATAGGATCGTGAATCTGTGCCCACACTGCTGGACTATTACCACTGGAACTTCCACCAAAAAAAAAAAAAAAACAAAAAAACAGTAAGCTTCAAAATACTATACCTTGAGAAAACGGATAAACAAGAAAAATATTCATCCCTCAATGTAAGAGATGGGAAGCAAGCTTATCTTTCATTACCTGGCCTATTGTTGAGAATAAATATATCTCCTGAGAATTTGTAAACATTGGCATGTACTTTAAGTATGTTTCACATTCAAATGTGCTTTATCCACCTAATCTGAGAATCTTTCAACCAACAATTAAAGGTAAATTTTTCTCTCACACCAATGACAAATCTGTTGTGCAAGACAGAGCAAATACAAAAGCATTCTAGAACACTCTAGTGCTAATTTGAATGTGATCTGTGGATTGATGCTCCTTCATGAACTGATTGCCACTTCTCAGTGACAAGATAAGTACAGAAACTGAGAGTGTTAGAAACGGGTATAGCAATTTGACAGAATAATTAATGTAATTTGATCTAATATTTTTAAAAACCTAACATTTATATTTTTATGTCTGTGTTAATTTAATTTATTCTAATAATTACTTTTTAAAGTTTATTTTTTTATTTTGAGAGAGTGCACAGGAGGGGCAGAGAGAGAGAGAACCCCAAGCAGGCCCTGCACTGTCAGGGCAGAGCCTGATGCAGGGCTTGAACTCACAAACCCTGCATGACCTGAGCCTAACCCACTGAGCCACCCAGGTGCCCCTCTAACAATTACTTTTTATTTAATTTGTAGAAGTATAAATCTATGATGATTTGAAAGACAAAAGTGGTTTTTCACTACTGATCCTTGAGGGGCAAATGTGACCAATGCCAGATAGCAAGTAATTCAATAGATAAAATCTATAGGGAAATGCAAAGTAACAAGACACATGAGGAGATAAAAAAGACATTATAATTAGGAGATTATACAAATAAAAATAGCAAGATTACACTTCAGATAACATAATTTATATGTTGAAGTGAATAAGTTGAAAAACAGCAGAATAGAAAACAAAAAAAATACAACATGACAGTATCAAATAAAGGGTAAGTTGAGTGAACAGGAATTAAATTTAACTGTAATAAATGAAAACAAATTTAAATGAAATCTTAGTGGAAAAGTTAACAATCAGATTAGACGTAGTTGAACAGAGAATTAGTAAAATAAAAGAATTTGAAAAAAAATGTTAAATATAGCAAGGAGAGTAAAAGAGATGAAAAGGAGGTTAAGGTAAAGGCTAAAGCAAACCAAAGAAACAAAAAAAGATAAAGGCTAGACGTAATGAATAGCCTCTATGTAACTGTGCAGTGCTCTGAACAGGAAAGAATAGAACAATAGTCAAAGAGATACTGGCTGAATATTTCCCAGCATTATTAATCCATGACTTCTCAGAAGTGGGATACATTGGGATGTCTGGCTGGCTCAGTGGGTTGACCACGTGACTCTTGATCTTAGAATTGTAACTTCGAGCTCCATGTTGGGTGTCGAGATTACTTAAAAATAAAATCTTTAAAAAAGTGGATACACAAAATTTAGCAAAATAATTAACAATAGTATAGCACAGTTCACTAAAAAGGGGAGAGGACCATCTTAAATGCCACCAGAGATTATAAATAAGATTTCCTGTAAAAGAATGACACTTAGGATTACAGGTAATTTTTTAAGAAAAGCATAGAGCCATAAATTCATGTGGTAGCGGGAGATATCTTTAAAGAGTGGAGAGAAAATATTTGCTAAGCCTCAGTTTTATATATACTTAGTCTATTATATAGAGAGATAAAGGAAAAGAGACTTTTTTTTTTAATGAAATGGAAGGAAGACTGAATGATCAGAAAAAAGAAATTAAGAGAATTAAAGGGGGGCTCCTGAGGGGCTCAGTCAGTCAAGGGTCCAACTTCAGCTCAGGTCATGATCTTGTGGGCGGCTCAGTCAGTTAAGCGCCTGACCAGGTCATGATCTCGGGTTTCATGAGTTCAAGCCCTGCATTGGGCTATATGCTGACAGCTCAGAGCCTGGAGCCTGCTTCAGATTCTGTGTCTCCCTCTCTCTCTGCCCCTCCCTTGCTCATGCTCTGTCTCTCTCTCTCTCTGTCTCTCTCTCAAAAATAAACATTACTATTTTTTTAAATGGGAATTAAAGGAATGAGATATATAAGGCAAAAGTGAACAATAAAAATCGATGTGTGGGGGCAAGTCTGAATAGTATCTGAGTGTACAAAATAAATAGTTGTCTTACAATTATATTTAAAATAATATTATTATTGCAACAATAGTGGCTTTTTTGTTTTTTGTTTTTGTTTTGTTTTTGTGTGTGTGTGAGAATGAGAAAAATAATTACTATCGTTTGACTTGGCTGTATATATAGATAGAAGTTTTGTGATTTATAGCCAAAGGAGAGAAATAAAGTGGTTAACTTCCATAGCAGCACAAGAAGAATGGAATATAGAAAACTCGGTCAATTTATGGAATTTATGGAAATAAAAGTCATGATTATATAGGGGATAAGAAAGTAAATGAAGGTAAGTAGAAAAAAATGCAGAAGTAAAAATCAGTAAATATAACAAATATAAATGAACTGAACACTGTACTTAAAAGATTAAGTTCTTTTTATTTTATTTTTTTTTTTATTTAAATTTTTTTTTTCAACATTTATTTATTTTTGGGACAGAGAGAGACAGAGCATGAACGGGGGAGGGGCAGAGAGAGAGGGAGACACAGAATCGGAAACAGGCTCCAGGCTCTGAGCCATCAGCCCAGAGCCTGACGCGGGGCTCGAACTCACGGACCGCGAGATCGTGACCTGGCTGATGTCGGACGCTTAACCGACTGCGCCACCCAGGCGCCCCGATTAAGTTCTTTTTAAACAATAACCCAACTTAATCTAAGTGAGCTGGATATACCCCCAATATAATATAAAACAAATATAGTTGTAAAGCTGTATGTAGATCTAAAATGGATATTTAAAAATAAAAAAAAGGAAGAACATGCCCCAAAGTATCACACCTGTGAACTTTTGTTTTATTTAACATAGCTTCAAATACATACAGACACTAATTGGCATAATAGGATAAATGGACAAATCCACCATTTTAGCATACATATTTGAGTTATTGATAAGTTAAGCAGAGAATGATATTAGTAAGAATATAAATTACTTGACCAAATATATGTTTTTATGGATATATATAATACCTACCCCTATCATTTATAGAATTAGAATTTTTTTCAGGCACGCATTATACACTTATGAGAACTGAACAGTTACAGGTATGAGGCCACAAAAGAAATCTTAATGACAACAACAGCAAAGTTCTGGGGGAGTATCATTGCATAGAATGTGCTCTCTAACCTGGAAAGAACCAAGGTAAAGGTAAATAACAAAGAATCAACCCCCAAAACCTAGTTTATAAGTTATTTCTAAATAATTGGTGGGTCATGTGAGAAATTCCAATAAAAACTAGAAATATTTACAATTATACAGTACTGAGTATATTAAATGTATGGAATGTTACTGAAGTGATACCTAAAGAAAAATCTAGAGTGTTTTATATTCATATAAGAAAAAAGTGAAAACCTAGAGCATTCCTAAAAATTAAAACTTATCAAACCAACTGAAGATAAAACAATGCCTTTTTATGTCTATGTCTACAAATCTAAACCTTGCCCTCCCCTCAAAAAATCAACACTTTTTAGTTGATTTTGTTAGTATGTTGTATATTACATTTAAGCAACATAAAGACCAATATTTTAAAATTCTTCTAGAGAAAAGTAGTGCTTTCCAAACCATTTTATAAGGGTGATATAAATTCTTTATCAAACAATGCAAGATATATGGGAGAACCTATAATTAAAACCAATCCTATTTATGAATAATGATGAATATATCATTTTTAAAAAATCATCAAACTGATATGTTCAAGGTTGATTTAACACAAAAACCTATCCAGTTAGCTTACATTAAAAGATGAAGTAGAAAAAGAAGAGTTAAAAAATTTCAGTTAAAAAAGCCAATAGTAAAATGGACTATATAACACTAGAAATGTAAAAAATATTTTCCTTGAAAGGTTATTTACCAGAAACTTTCAAAAAATTATTATTCACAGTGAGTAATAGCTTAATAATCTCTCAAATAATCCCCCAAAAAAGGAAAGAAAAACTATTCTTACCTTAAAACATTCACAAAGATAAATTAGATAGATTAACCATTTAAGATATAGAACATATTTACAAACGCAAACATGAAAAACCCATAAATGAAAGAAAAATACAAGCCACAAGTAGAAATATGTGTAACATATGCAACATTCAAAGGATTAGTGTTATAAAGACTCCATGCATACAATAAGAGAGAAAAAGACCTTTTGAAAATAAGTGGTAAACCTTGAGTAGGAAGTTCACATAAGTTGAAAACCAAAATGGCCAGTTAACATATAATAAGACATTTAATTTGGCTATTAATCAAGAAAACATTCATTAAAACACAATTAGCTATTATTTCAGACCAATTAGGTTAGCAACACTTAAAAGAATTAGGAAAGAGAGGGAGAAATGATTTCTCTCATATAATTTTTAAGAAAAGAAAAAAATAGAAAAAAAATACTATTGGAGGTGGTGAGTGACAGCCTTTCTGTCACTAAGAGATTTTGTGGGACACGC
This sequence comes from Leopardus geoffroyi, assembly GCF_018350155.1. Lineage (NCBI taxonomy): Eukaryota > Metazoa > Chordata > Mammalia > Carnivora > Felidae > Leopardus > Leopardus geoffroyi. Next base: position 145,728,112 of record NC_059328.1, read on the forward strand.
TCTCTAAAGACCCTAATCCCCTTCCACAGCACTTGGCTTCCAATCTCTTTTGTTCTTTGTCACATGAATGAGGGTTCTCTTTCTAGTTGCTTCACAGATACCTGGTCCCTGTTCTGTTGGAACAATATGACAAACTGTTCTCATGCTAAAAAATAACAGATGACAATGACAGTGTGGCTTTAAATTCATGATTCTAGAATAATTTCTGAAGGTAATAGCTATTATTTACATTCAAGAGTTAATTGATCAGAGGCACCTGGGTGGCTCCGTTGCTTGAGCGTCACACTCTTAATTTCAGCTCCGGGCATGATTTTACTGTCTTGGGATGGAACCCCATATTGGGCTCTGTGCTGACGCATGGAGGCTGCTTTAAATTCTCTTTCCTTCAGTCCCTGTCCCCCACTTGGTCTCTCTCTCTAAAATAAATAAAGATGAAAAAAAATTTTTTAATGATTTAATTGATCAATCAGGCATTTACCAATTGAAGGAGCTCATTTACAGGGTATATGAAAATAAACGGAAATAAATAAAATGACCATCAATTTCTCCAAACGATTTCCCCATTCCCTTTCAAATAGCCCCAGTTTATCTAAAGATTACATTTTAATAAGGTACATTCTTTCTTTAAAAAAAATCAACCTTGAAGGACAATTTACATAAAATAAAATACACTCATTTTAAGTATAAAGTTTAGTAAATTTTGACAAATATATTCTCTTGTGTATCAAGATATAGAACATTTTAATAACCCCAAAAGTTTCCTCAAGACTCTAGGCAATCAACTGCTCCCCAGAACCTCCTCCATCTTCCACTCCAGAAGGCCCCTGATCTATTTTCTTTTACTTGAGTAGATTCGTCTTTTCTAGACTTTTATATGCATACAGAACCATATTGTGTGTATCCTTTGTGATTGGATTTAGTCATTTAGCATAATTTTTTTGAGATAAATATATATGACTTTTTAGGCAAAGTAAATTGCCATTATGTGGCTATGCCATACCTTGTATATTCTTTTCTCTGTTCATATACATTTGGGTTATTTCTAGATTCTGACTATTAATAAAATTGCTATGACCATTCCTGTAAATATTTATGTAGACATATTTTTTCTTTTGATTTAAGTTTGAAATAATGACCCAAAAATATTAATAGGTAAACAATGAAAAGCCTCCCTCCAGCTCAACCCAACATGTAACCATGTTAGTGAGTTCTTTATTGTCCCAGATAATTGTTATGCATACAGAAGCCAGTAGAACTATATGTCTTTTTATCCTTCTCCTTTCCCGCCAAAGGCAGCATATTATACATATATTTCTGTAATTTGATTCTTTATTTTTTATTTATTTTATTTTTTTCAGTCAACACAAAGTTGTTTTTTGATGTACAGTTATTTTAATTTTAATAATTCAGTTTTAACATGTGATTTGTGTAACCATAATCACAGAAAGAACATAAAATAGCTCACTTGTTTATAAAATCTCCTAGTGCTATCACTTTGTAATCGAATCCTTCACCAACTCCTAACCCCTGAAAATCACTGAGGCATTCTCCATCACCATAGTCTTTTTGAGAACATACAGGAACCACATACCATACTTTTTGAGATTGCCTTCTGTTACTCAGAGTAATGTATTTGAGATTCATAGTTATATATCAAGAGCTAGTTGTACATATCAATAGTTAGCTTCGTAAGTTGTTTGTAATATTTTCTTTCACTTTTGACTTTAATTGTAAGGTTTCTTTCCATGTACTTGAAAACATTTTAGGGGCGCCTTGGTGGCTCAAGTCAGTTAAATGTCTGACTCTTGATTTTGGCTCAGGTGGAGATCTCATGGTTTGTGAGATCAAACCATGCAGCAGGCTCCACACTGAGAGCCCAGGACCTGCTTGGGATTCTCTCTTTCTCCCTCTCTCTGTCTCCCCCTCCCCCATTAACATGTTGCTCTTTCTCTCTCAAAATAAACACTTAAAAAGTATATTTTAGTGAATTTGCATTGTAAGATGAGCTTTTTTATTAAAAAAAAAAATAAAAGTAGTACTCAGCATTCTCATAAAACCCATATTCACTTTTCCCTATTGTAATATCTTCTATTAGTATGATATATTTACCACTATTAAGGAACCAATACTTATATATTATTACTAATTTAAAGGCCTTACATTATTCATATTTTCTTCATTTTACTTAATGTCAATTCATGATACTACTGATGTCTACTTAACCTCCTCTCGGATCATGATACTACATGATTTACTGATGTCAACTTAACCTCCTCTTGGCTGTGACAGTTTCTTATATTCCCCTTATTTTTGAGGGTCTTGACAGTGTTGAAGACACTGGTCAGACAGTTTGTAGCATGTCTCTCAATTGGGATTTTTCTGAGGTTTTTCTCATGATTAGTAAAAGGTTATGGGTCTTTGGCGAGAAGATCACAAGAATAATATGCCATACTCATTACATAATATCACAGACGCATACTATCAACATGACTTTTTACTGTTGATGGTAATCTTGATCACCTGACTAATCTATTCTTCTTTATTGCTAAATAGCTTTGCATTGTACGGATACAGCACAGTTTGTTTAGCCATTCGCCTGTTGAAAGACTTTAAGGTTGTTTATGGCTTCAGAGATTATATGTAGTGTTACTATAAATATTTGTGTAAAAGTTTTGGTGAGAAGTTTTCCTTTCTCTAGGGTAAATATCCAGTAGTAGGATGGTTGGGTCATAAGGTTAGAGTAGATTTACCTCTGTAAGAGTTAAACTGTTTTCCAAGTGTACATTTGGTATTTCCACCAGCAATGAATGAGGGTTCGTATCATTACCAACATTTGCTTTTTGCAGTATTTTTTTAAAGAATATTTTAGCCATCCACCTAGGTGTGTAGTGTTAACTCCTCTTGGTTTTAATTCGCATTTTCCAGGTGGCAAATGATGTTGGAAACTTTTCATGTGCTTTCCTGCCATCTGTAAATCTTCGTCGGTGAAGTGTCTATTTTAGTCATTTGTCCATTTTTTAAAGTTGGTTGTTTATTTTGTTACTGTTTTAGAGTCTGTTATATATTCTAAATATAAGTCCTTTGTCATATATGTGGCTTCTGAAAAAACCCATTGTTTTTTGTTTTTCTTTTAGAGATCATTCTTTCAGTGTCAGTGCCATGTCTAGGAACTCTTTAGCAAGCCATGTTCTCAAAATATTTTATTATAATGTCTTCTAAAAGTTAGTTTTACATTTACATTTAAATTTGAGATTCATTTTGAGTTAATTTTTTTTATAAGATGTGAGATTTAACTTCAAGGTTGATTTTTTTTTGGCCTATGGGTATTGAATCTCTCTGAAACTATTGAAAAGACTATCTTTTCTATTGAGTTGATTCTACATCTTTGTCAAATGTCAGTTGCCTATATCTGTGTGGTATTATTTCTAGGCTCTTTATTCTTAATTCTGTCCCACTGACTTGTGTGTTGATCCTTCTGCCAATACCACACAGTATTGTTTACTATAACTATATAGTAAGTTTTGAAATCTGGTGGAGTGATTTCTGTCTCTTAATTCCTCTGTTTCAAAATTCTTTTAGCCATTTTAATTCCTTTTCCACATAGGAGTTATTTATTTATTCATTATTTTTTAACAAGAAAAAAATTAATGGGTGTACATGTGGGGGAATCCACACAGATGTGAAATTCTGAAGACAATGACCATATAGATGTTAGAGTAATCTTGTTTATATCTGTGAAATATCTTGCTGGGATTTTGATAAGAATTGCATTAAACTTTTATGTTAATATTTGGATCATCGAAAATTTTACTTAGTTAAGTTTTTGACTTCATGAATACATCATGTCTCTCCATTTATTTAGATCTTCTTTGATTTAGTTTATGAGTGTTTTGTAGATTTAGCATACAGATCCCATAAGTGTTTTGTTAGATTTGTAGGTATGTGTGTCATGATTATGGGGCTATAGTACATATTATTTTTTTAAAAACTGTTTCCAAGTATTCATTATTAGTATATAGAAATAAAACTGCTTTTTCTATTATTGTTAACCTTGTACTTTGTGACTTTGATGAACTCTTTCATTAGTTCTATAATTTTTTTTTTGTAGATGCCTTGAGATTTTCCATGTAGACAATCATGCCCATACAGATGGGAGAGTTTTATTTCTTCCTTTCCAGTTTGTAGGTATTTTATTTCTTCTTCTTGCCATATTATTGACTAGATCTAATAAAATGCTGAATAGGAGCTATGAGAGTGGATATCCTTGCCCTGCTCTCTATCTTGAAAGAAACACATCTAGTCTTTCACCGTTAATTATGATGTTAGCTCTAGGTTTGTTTTTTTTCCTAGATTTTTATCATATTGAGGAAGTTTTCTTCTATTTTTTGCTAAGGGTTTTATCATAAATTGGTATTGAATTTTGTCAAATGCGTTTTCTGCACCGATTGATATAATTGTGTGGATTATAATTAATTAAATTGATTAATTTTTAAATATTGAATATTGCATTCCTGGGACAAACTCCATTAAGCCATGGTGTGTTGCCATTTTAATTGTTGGATTTGATTTGGTAATACTCTATTGAGGAACTTTTGTCTATCTTCATGAGGAATATTTGTACGTAGTTTTCTTTGTAATGTCTTCATCTGATTTTTAATTCAGGGTAATACTGGCCTCATAAAATTGGATGAGGATTGTTTTCTCCTCTTTTATTTTCTGGAAGATATTGTATACAATTTGATTTATTTGTTCTTTAAATGTTTTTTAGAATTCATCAGTGAAACATGTGGGTCTGAAAATTTCTTTTTTGGAATGTTTTCTAACTGAAAATTTAATTCCATTTCTTTGATAATGTAGGACTATTTAGGGGACCTATTTTATCTTGGTTGAGTTTGGTAGTTTGTGCTTTTCAAGGAATTTTTCTATTTTATCTAAGTTTTGAGCTTATGGTCATAGAGTTGTTCATAATATTTCTTTATTATTTGAATATCTGCTGGGTCTTTAGTGATATATTCTTCTTCTTCTTCTTCTTCTTCTTCTTCTTATTATTATTATTATTATTTTAGAGAGACAGAGAGCATGAGGAGGGGAGAGAGGCAGAGGGAGAGAAAAAGAGAATCTCGAACAGGCTCCACACTCAGCACAGAGACCAATGTGGGACTCGATTCCATGACTCTTGGGATCATGACCTGAGCCAAAATCAAGTCAGATGCTCAACTGACTGAGCCACCCAGAGACAATTTAGTGATATATGTTTATTTTGATGAAGACATACTTAAGAATACAATTGTTGACTAAATTTGTATGCATTTAAATTTATTAAAAAACTGCTAAACAGTTTTCAAAGTAGTTATGCCATTTACATTCCCATCAAAACTTATAGAATTTCTGCCTGTTCTAGTTCCTTTAAACTAAAGGACAGTGTTTTTGTTTTTATTTTTAATTTTAGCCAAATAGTTTCCAAACTGTACTATTGTGCATTCCAACAAGCAATGTATCAATTTCACATCTTTGTCAATATTTGGCATTGTCAGTCTTTTAAATTTTAGCCTCTATTATAGATGTATGGTGGCATCTCATCATATTTTCAGTTTGAATTTTTCTGGAGAATATTAATGCTGAGAATCTTTTCATTTGATTTTTGGCCATTCAATATGTGTGTGTGTGTGTGTGTGTGTGTGTGTGTGTGTGTGTGTGTGTGTTTGCATGTGTGTGTAATGTCTACTAAGTGTCTATCATCTTCAAATTATTGGTTTGTTTTGTATTGTTGAGTTGTAAGGTTTTCTTTTACATATTCTAGATAGTGCTTCAGCATTTTCATTGCAGATATTTTCTGTCAAACTGCCTTTTGATTTTCACATTGTCTTTTAAAGAACAATTGCTATTAACCTTGAAAAACCCAATTTTTCATATTCTTTTGTCTACTTTTAGTGTCAAAGAAATCTTTAAGTATCCTTTTGCTTGTGAAAATATTCTCCACCATCCCACACATTGCACTGAAGATATTAATACAGTTTTATTTTGCCTGACTTTTGTCCTCATACATCTCTGACCAATACTCATCTTGCTATAATCTAGAATAATAATTTTAGACTGTTATTAAAGTAAATACTACTATCAACATTTATTTATATTTAGCCTCATATTTAATTGAGGTTGCTCATTGGTGTTTTGTGAAACAGACTTTTTCATCCTTGATTCTTTTTTCTTGTTTTTTCTTTTTTCTCTCTTCTTTTCTTTCCTTTCCCCTGAAGAGCATTTTCTACTAATGTGTATAATAGGTTGACTCTCTTAGTTGTTGTATGACTAAACCTCTCTATTTTGTCTTAGCTTTTGTATGGTCATGAAGCTAGAAAAAGCATTATGGATTTAAAGTAATTTCCCCTTTCATTGAGACATTTAAAGCCAAACTTATTCTCATTCTTTTCAGCATGAGATGTGAGAACATTGTGGTCTGAAAAAAAACAACCTGATGTTTCTTAGTGAAATATTTTATTGTATTAGTTTTGGGGGAAAAAATCCTGGGCAATCTTCTTCTCTCTTTTTCCCTCTTTTATTAATCCTATTGTTTCATTTTGGAGGTACTGTTAGATGTATATTGGAACTTTTCAATATATCCTCCACTATTTCTTCGCTTAGATTTCATATTTTATATATCTTTACATCTTTCTATGTTTTTCAGGCAGATTTTCTTTTTTTTAACATTTATGTATTTTTGAGAGACAGAGAGAGACAAATCACAAGTGGGGGAGGGGCAGAGAGAGAGTGAGACACAGAATCTGAAACAGGCTCCAGGCTCTGAGCTGTCAGCACAGAGCCCCAAGTGAGGCTTGGACTCAAGAACCATGCGATCATGACCCGAGCCAAATATGGATGCTTAACTGACTGAGCCACCCAGCCACCCCAGTGTGAGCAGATTTTCTTAGCTCCTTATTGATATGCATTCTGCTATCTAAACCCCATATCATGGTAAAATTGTTATTGCAATAGGCATTTGTTTCATTTCCAAAATTTCTCAGTTTTTTCATAATCACCTGTTCTTATTCCATGTGTATGCTCTTTAACTATTAAATAAACATCATCTATTTTCAGGTTTCTTTATTGTTTGTGTTTCCTTGACTACTACTTTCATTTAATACCAGGGTGTTATCCAAGATTGGATGTGTGGTGATATTTCTGGCACATAGAAATTTTATGCCTGATGGGAACTGTATAAACACTGCAGAAGATGTTGTTTTGGGACCCTCTATGGCAGTAGGGACTGATTGCCTTCTCTAGGTAGCTGAGGCACTTTTCATTGTTTCGCATAAGGTGGACCCAGAATTTTTTTAATACGGTGCATTTATGGGGCACTTGGGTAGCTCAGTTGGTTAAGCGACCAACTCTTGATGTGGATGCAGGTCGTGATCACTGTCCTGAGACTGAGCCCTACATCGGGTTCTGTGCTGAGCATGGATCCTCCTTGGGATTCTCTCTCCCTCTCTCTGCCCCTCTTCTGCTCACATACACACTGGCTCTCTCTCAAAAATAAATAAATAAACAAAAGAAAATTACAGAGCATTTTAACCCCTAAAACACTTAGCTCCAAGGGCACCAGCCAACATTCTTCACCATTTTCCCGGTGAAGCAGTCAAAATTGCTTGTAAGAAGAGCCTCAAATTATGACCACGGCCTTGGCTTTCTACTTTGGCTTGGCTTTTGCTGATTATTCTGTAACAGTGCATCAGAGAATCAGTCCAGAGATAATGCTGCTTCTTGATATTCAGAAATTATTAGTTTATTCACTCATTTTTCTATAATATTGGAGTTTGTTGTGTATTGGAGGTAGAAGTTGCCTTGAATTTCTATAAAAGAAAATGTAATCTATTAATTTCTTACAAGTAAAAGCCCACCATGTAAGGGTAATTTTCTCCTTAGCAATATATTGTTGATACATTTATTGCAGTAGAATTTTAAGTGGGTTGTATTTTTATCTATTTCCCATAATAAACTATGAACACTTTGGAGTCAGTAACTATATATTAGAAACTGTTAGTATTCTAAATGATATTGATTCTCCCCTTTTTCCCTCCCCTTCTCCCCTACTAACAGAATTTGAATTTATTTTAGAGTGGATGTGTGCCAGCTAAAAGTACAATTCTTACTTTGCAACTAGAAGTAGACATTGGACACAGTTCTGACCACTGGGATAAAAACACAATTCACTGGGTTTGGTTTCCAGAAAGGTTCTTTGTTAGAGGCTGACTCAGCTGGCATGTGTACCCTTTTGCTTTGCCCTTCTTCTTGTCTGGAATGTGGACATGATGTCGACAGCTCTATCATCCTTACTGCCTTCACAGTAATAGAAGAGTTTACTATTATCATGGCCATGAAATTAAATCACTATCCTATAGTATGATTGCGTCGACCAGGTCATATACTCACACCTGAAATAAGGTAAGATGTCTAAAAGTGCATCATTATAAGATGATTTACATAAACCTAAGTTCCTGGGCAAATAACTGTTTATGGAAGTGCAACTCTCTTAATTGGCTTACTCTAACCAACATGTATCTCTGGACCTGGAACTAATTTCTTCCAAACTCCATGGCTGCTCTACACTGGGGAAGCAGTAAAGTTGATGTTGAGAAGTCATGCACAACATGGAATCTATCTTCCTTATTTTCAGTTACCCATCACACACGTAAATCCTTTCCCTTACAACTTTAAAAATGTCGTGCTTACAGATTAGAAACTCACTCTATAGGAAGATAATCTAACCTTCCTTTCACGTAACCTATTCCACGTCTTCCTTCAAGGATACCCTTAGGCATCATTTTTCCCACAACGCTTTCCCTGGGCTCTTCTTTCTCCATCTGCCAGGTCATCTGCCCTCCTATGTGCTTCTAACTCAACTTTAATCCCCTCTTGCCTTTTATTTGTCTCACCTGATGGCAATTATCTATTATTTGTCTGATTGCCCCAACCAAAAGGCCCATCTTTTTGTTTCTAGACCATGTCTTGTTCATCTTTCTATATTTAGTTCTTAATTCAATATTTGGATTATATTGGATATTCAATCATTATTTGTTGAACTGTAAGCGACTCTACGGAGCCTACCTTAGCTTACATTTTATTTTAGCCCTTAGATTATTGGAATATCAGGAAAGGTAGTGGGGACTAACTATAGCCGTTTAAATTAAACTTTAAAAAGTTATCTGTCTTTATAACATTAAATAATTAGGATGTCACTATAAATATGCCAATTGCTACAAGCTAGGAATGACCATATACTATCCCAAGAAATCTAAAATATAGCTATATTCTGAGAAACAGTAATGGACAGTTTAATGTTTAAAAATAATCAACTATCAAAATAACTCTCTGCTCAACTGTGCTTGTGTGCGCCTCTCTCTGTCTCCCTCTCACACAACCTGCACACACAATGAAATGTCAGCATTTATTTCCTTAGAGTGATTAGTTAGATTGTGATGATGCTACACAAATATAATTATGAGATACAATAGCAGCATAGCGTGCCTAACTCCACTTATTTTAAGTGTTTTCTCATTCTACCATTTCTCTTTTTAAAAAGGAGCTCCCATAATTATTTTATTTAAAAAAAAAGAAGAACAGCGGTAATTAAGGCCTGGCAATATATCATTCTTAAGATTTTTAAGTAAGAGGACAAACACGCTCAAAACTCAAAATATTATTTTTCTGAAAAGAAGGGCATTTTATTTTCTAATTAGAAGTCATGAATTTAAATGAATGTGGAAACATTCCATTTAGAAAGATACGAACATAATGATGAACTAACTTCTATTTAGGAAAAAAAAAAAAACCCAACAACAACAAACGTAGCTACAGACACAGCATATACCCAGTTGCTTTTTAAACAGCAACAGCCATAAATCTATGTTTCAAATTCTGTCTCTCCATCTCTCTGTCTGGCTACAAATAATGTTCAGGTTAAATGAAAATGTTCCCAATTGAAGTGTACCGTTATCTATTTCACCCTTTATCAGCGTCACATGTACAGTTCTAAGGTAAACATGGAATTGTACACTTGGAAATTTTGATTTTGAATCTTGACAGCACATTTCCAAAGGTATCACATCTTAATCAAATTTAAAAATAAAACATCCCAGCGCTGAGCTTGGTTGCAAACCTAAAATTATATAACATACATGTTTTTATGCTTTGTCAATTACATTTGAAATAGGGGACTGTTTGTTTCAGCCCTTCTAAAAATGAGACGGGGATGGGAAAACAACCTATTTCCTTATTAGGTTCAGAAGTCAAAGGACTCAGCCAGGAGCCGCAGGCTTCAAGAGCATAGAAGATTAAGACATATATTGGATTCATGATGGAGGGCAGAAAGTTCATTTTCAAAATAAAACAGAATTTTATTCATATTCCTTTTAAAATTCAGATTGCCATTTGCCAGCTGACCTGTGACACGACAGCAGTGTATTACATTTTCAATGAGCAGTCTGTCTGGGGCTGCCAGTGGGAGAAACCGCTTCCTGGTTTCTGGGTTTGTATTTTTCTAACTAAGATATTGTTGTCAGAATTTTAGATGGTACGAACAGGGGCAAGGTAACATATTTATTTTTAATAAGGAGGAGATGTAGAATAGTATAGTCGTCAGCATTATGCATGGAATAATCCTGTAAAAAAACAAAAAAAAAGTCACAACAGCTCAGGTAAAATGTGTATAAGGGACCGTCAAAGATGGAGATGGCAGCATCTCAATGAGAAATAAGGGCAGGCCAAAAAAAAATGCATCTTTATTTAAAAAATAAATATATGTGAATGCCTTTTTAAACAAGTTTTGGTGGAGTGCAAGTCAAGCCAAGGTTTTCTACAGCCGGGGACTAGATTTATCCAGCTCACCATCTGTCAAAATTATATTATAGATGACACATATGCATAGATACAAGACCACTGATTTTCATATATATTAAAACCTGAAAGTACTGGAGGATATGAAAACCTACAAACTGTTAAGCCAAAGGCTTACATCTAGAACTTTTTTTTTTCCCCCCGCTCATTGTTTTAATTCTATTTTATTCCTGACCTGCATTCAGGAGAAATGGACATACAGCCAATGGAAACCATAAAAATTAAATTTCATTTAGAAAATACCGAAATAGAAACTTTTAGAAAAAAAGAAAATAAGAGAAAGGATGTACCCTTCCTTTGTTTTTGGAGATGCCCTTGTGGGTGAATTGATCCAGTACCTGTTTAAAAATGTAGGAAAGTGGCTTTAAGATGAGAATGAGACCAATTTTTAATGTCGAATAGAAAAAGGTGATGTTTGTAAAAATATAAAACTGGCAATAGTGATAAGACACGTGACTCTTGAGTTCACTTGAACCAGGACACTGCTGTCCGTATTTCACCCTTGAAAGTAGCTTTCTGATTAAGAGTTGCTGGTGTGTTATTTTTGATAACCACTCAAAAGGGAAACAGAGGGAGACTGACACAGCACTTGTAACTATTTAATTTGGTACCATACTTTTCAAGTGGAATCAGATGGAGGAAAAGAGTATCCTTCACCTCATATTTACTTTGAACAAATCATGTTTATAGATTTTTCTCACATTTAGTAAGAGTAATATGTTTACCAAGTATGAAGGGTTGGCTTTAATCCATTTGTTGCAATTAAATAAATGATTGGTTTGTAAAGAGAGTTCTGAAAGCTGTCTTTTTTCCCTACAGATGATACTGTGAAATCATATCCTGCCATGATACGTTTTTGAAAACAAAACAAAACAAAACTCCTATTGAACTATATTATCTCTTCTTATCGATAATAACACAAACTTTCCACGTTCTACAAATTAGGGTCAATACTCATTTTTTATTAAATAAATATGTTCAGTTAAAAACCTCAATAATTTGTTATGCTTTTAAAAAAAATCACAGCAGGAGTTACTTGAATGACAACGGATTTCACCTTAAGAATAGCTGTTCCAAAAGCAGATCTCTTCTATTATATTTTAAAATTCAGACTAGGAAAAGAAAAGAAAACTGGATATCCATCTTAAACTCTCCCCGAGTTTGTTTGCATACTTTATCACTGCAGTTTAATTTCTACAAATCTCCAAATTATGATCCACAAGGTATCAAAACCCATCCAACTTCTTTTTCTTTTTAGTGTTTTGTAGCATTTTATTTTATTTTTTGAGAGACAGACAGAGACAGAACGCGAGCAAGGGCAGGGCAGAAAGAGAGGGAGACACTGAATCCAAAGCAGGCTTCAGGCTTTGAGCTGTCAGCCCAGAGCCGGATGCGGGGCTCAAACTCACAAACCTGAGATCATGACCTGAGCTCAAATCGGACGCTCCACAAATTGAGCCACAGAGGTGCCCCCAGACCCACCCAACTTATTAATGGATGATCTACAAATAAAAAGTCTTTTTTTTTTGTAGTTTACAAATTTAAATTAGATAAACACACTGTCTTTCCATGCAGTATTTTAATGGCATTGATTTTAAACATTTGGCTTTTCTGTGCAGTTTTTTAATCAATGGGAAAACTGGAGAGATTATGCTATTAGAAGCTTTCCTTTTTTTTTTAATTGCTAAGACACATATTTCAAGTGCATACAATTTCCGTAATATTCAAAAAAAAGGAAATCTTTTCATTTTCCTAAAAGAAGAAAGGAGGAAAGGATAGCAGGAAGAGAGAGAGAGTGAGAGAGAGAGAGAGAGAGAGAGAGAGAGAGAATCTTTAAATATATTCTAAATGCAATGGAACTACTTTGGGATAATTTGATTTCCATGTGCCATATGTCAAATCATACACTCCTCTTCCTCCAAATGCACACCTCAAATACTACCAAAAGCTTGCAAATCCTGAAATTCTAGCTTTGTCTATGCCATATATTACCCTAGTCTCTCTAGACGTAGTGCTATAGAACAAATTTCATTATATAGCACGGAGAATCATTGTCAAAAGTGATGAAATTAGTGTCTTTTGAGATATAATGTGCTTGGCACATGTCACTGGGAATGTTTTCCAGTGGCTCACACAATACCAAACAAAATTTTGAGTTTCTTCCTATTGCCTAGCAATAAATTGATATATTTTAAATTATATTAAAAAAAAAGTTTCACGCAAGCGACTTAATCAGTTGAACCCCAAACAGAAAATAGGTCCCAAATTTAGCAATACAATGGGATTGAGATTGCTTCTTCGCTGAGCTAATTCTCCCAGAATCCACCGTTCATCTCATCACTCCTTATAAAATACAGAATCCTTAATTGGTCTCTGCTTCTCCAACATGTTTTTAATGAAAACGCAGCACATAACTCTTAGTTTGTTGGCTGCCAGAGCCCAATTTACAAAAGTGGGAGTGCGAGATAAGAAAAGTACATCTGCAGAGCAGGCTGCGCAATGAATCACACGATGCCAGAGTTGAGTAGAATATAATTGAGTCCAACATCTCTGAGCACTTTCACCATAATTAATGATAATCTGTAACAGAGGAATCTGAGATTCCAGTTCAGAGAACTGTTTAATTAGGCCAAGTAATGAAAGCAGAAGCAGTACAAGAATATGGCCTGTCTCATGATTAATGATTCATGCTACTGAACACAAAAGTGCCGCACCGTTAACTCTAACGGATGCTGCATCTCTCTGGCATTTACAAAATAGTGAAATGCATGCATTTTTGTATTTTAAAGATGTAACTGGCAGTATCCTTTCCTGAGCTATTTACATGATAAATATGGTTTCGAAGGTAACTGTCTTCTTCACAGGTTCTTTGCTCTGGGGTAGTTTAAGATAAATATGGTATCTGCCTTTACATCAGTATTAAGGTAAGTGCTGTTCCAACACAAGATAATTAACACTTTCACTTTCCAAGTGAGCAAAACATTATTTTCAATATACTCTTACTTGTTTTAAAAACATACATCTTATTGACCAAAACACGCATTTTACTATATATAGTAAGGAGAGTTCTGAAATATATATGTGTGTATATATATATATATATATATATATGTGTGTGTGTGTGTATTAACTCTCTCATTAACAATACGGTATAGAAAAAATAGGTTAAAGATCAAATCTAAGGTACAGAAAAAATAAAGCAGGTTTGACAGTTATTATTTTGGGGGGCCAAAGTGTAAAATATGCTCTCACAGTATAGTAACCTGACATTGGGATGGTCCTGCAAGGGTGGGGGGCAAGACAAAAGAAAGAATGGTTTGTGTGAGGCCTGAAATTACAAGCCAGCAAATTAGATGGGCTTTATGTCAGTCACTATTTACCATTTTTCAATAAAATAGCAAATAGTACTTAACCAAAGGCATTGTAAAATTGCACTCTACATACATAAGGACTGTGATAAGACAGCCTCCCTGACAAAACATGTGTACTCTATCCTCAACAAAATTCTGTGTCTTTATGTGTCGGCTGCACAAGCATCTGTGATTCAGCACCCACTGAGAATCAGACTAATTCAGAAGACATCTGATCTGTGATAGGGATTCAAAGAAAAGAATTCTGGATTCTCTTTACCTTTCACCTTGCCTTCCAATACATGAGGACACACAGTCACAACAATGCAACTCATGCTTGAAAGCCAGATATTTCCTATTGGCCCAAAGGATATGTGATCTCATAAGCAATGTGATTTCAGGGTTGCCCAGAAGTTTGGATCCCTGTAAGCTACAAACACCGAGTAGAGATGTGAAATTTCAATGATTGTCTTCCAGCAGGCTAAAATAAAATCCCCCATGTTTATGTTTTTCACTCAATATAAAAAAAACTATCCAGGAATATTTTGTGGAAAATTAATGGACATATCTGCTGTAAATGGAACAATATTATAAGAGGTATTAAAGAACCATACTTTATTCCAAACTTTTGGACATATGTATTAAAATCTTTGCCTAAATCATAATGCACAACCTTAAAAAAAAGCCAAATAAAATTCTATTAAGTTTCCTATGCAAATATCTGAGTGGACTTTATTTATACATGGAAGGATTGATCTTGTACTATAATCATAAATGACATATGCATCATACACAAAAAATAATTTTCTTTTGAACAAAATAACATATTTTAAACTTTTTTTTTCACGTTTATTTATTTTTGAGACAGAGAGAGACAGAGCATGAATGGGAGAGGGTCAGAGAGAGAGGGAGACACAGAATCCGAAACAGGCTCCAGGCTCTGAGCGGTCAGCACAGAGCCTGATGTGGGGCTCGAACTCACAGACCGTGAGATCATGACCTGAGCTGAAGTCGGACGCTTAACCGACTGAGCCACCCAGGCGCCCCCAAAATAACATATTTTAATAAAATGCCTGGAAAAAGAACATATTCTTTAGCTAGTTTGATAAATTTTACATATTCAAATTATTTGCAAATCGCATGATTATTGGCTGCATGAATCATAGAAGATAAAAAGAGGAAAAATGGGCCTCATGATGTATGAGGTTCTCAAAGGAAGAAACCACCTTACCAATTATTTTACAATGCGTAAAAGTAGGTAACATTTTTAAAACAATTTCTATATGCCATGAACTGGGCTTCACAATTTAATACATTACCTTAGGTATTCTTTACAACAAACAACCTAATGAAATAGTTACTATAATTATCCAAACGTTACACATGAGAAGATGAGAAGTTACAAGATGATTCAACTAAGATTAGTTCATCAGCATATAACAGAAAAAATAACATATCAGTGCCTTAACAAAATTACACATGCATTTCTCATACAAAAAAAAAAAAAAGATCAGGGCTGCCATGGTGACTCTGAAGTGTCATCAGGAAGTCAGGATTCTCTTTTCTCCCTTTTGCCTTATTCAGCAGATTACGGTGGGATCAAAGACATTTTGGGACGGTGGGAGTTCCAGCCATTACATTTATATTTCAATCAGTAGGAAAAGTGAGGAAAGAAAAAGGGATTTGCCTCATCTTCTTAATGAGCCTTCCAATAAGTATTAAACAACTTTTCTCCTTCAATCACATGTGCCAGGGGGTGCCTGGGTGGCTCAGTCCGTTAAGCGTCCAACTTCAGAGCATCTCGCAGTTCATGAGTTTGAGCCCCGCGTCCGGCTCTGTGCTGACAGCTCAGAGCCTGAAGCCTGCTTTGGATCTGTTTTCCCTCTCTCTGTTCCTCCCCTGCTCATGCTCTGTCTCTCTTACTCTCTCAAAAATAAATAAACATTAAAAAAATGTTTTTTTTTTTAAATCATATATGCCAGAACCTTTCCATATGGCCTTATCTGACTATAATATAAGCTGGGCAACATAGACTTTAATCTTGGTAGCAATTTGTTAATCTCAAAATTAGGTTTGCATCATTAGGAAGACTGGAAAAAATAGATTTGATTGTCAGCTGGCATTCTCTGGCAGACAGAGATTTACTGACTTATTTCCTGATCTCGCAGCTGTTAAATGGTAGAGCCTAAATTTGAAGACAGGTGTGTCTGAATCAAATGGTATTTGATTTTCTTAGCTATTATCATGTATACATGGTGACACACACATAGTAGCTTCTCAATAAATACTGGCTATTTTTACTAATTTTAACTAAATGATACATGACAGAAAATTATTTTATTTTAGCTTATATTAGAAACCTGAGTATTTTAACAAAAGTAAAATATGATCTGTTTGGCCCTCCAAATTACCATTTAAAGGTAACATATATAGATATGACAAAGATAAGAGGTAGATATGAGGCGTGGCCAATTATTTGGCATTACCTGAGAGCAATATATTTCCATTTTAAAACCAAAATCTGCATGAAAATCTTTTTAATAAAGGGACTAACAAACATTCTGCAAGTTTTGAGACTATGCTTTTAATTATACATGCGGAGACAATGACCACCTAATAAAAACACACACTTAGTGATAAAAATGTTGATATGTAATTAGGTGTGAAATACATCACAATTTCAGAGAATTTAAATGTGAAAAATATGCCTCTTAGAATAAACACTACGGTGTACTCATCAAAGTGAAGAACCCAATAGATTGATTAAAATAGGTCCAGTTTATTATTAAAATAGATGCAGATTCAGAGAAAATAAGTGAATTGTGTAACAGAGTTAAGGAAAGGAAACAGCATTCAGAGAAAAATGCTAGAAAATATGAGTGATTAAGAGCATGAAGACTAGAATGAGAAAATCCACTATATAATTCTTAAGATTTATAAAAAGAGACAGTGGAAAATTAGGAAGAAGATATTGAAAGAAATAATGGTTGCAAATTTTCCAATCTGTAAACAAGCAAAAGGATGAATCTTAAAAAAGATGAACTTAAAAAAAGGAAGAAAAGATAAACTACCTAAAAGTAAATATTAATTTGGATCATAATGAAATGCTCCTTGCAGCAACAAATACCAAGGGTCAGTGAAACCGTATCATTAAAATCATCAGTGAAAACAACTCTTAACTTAGATCTCTATACCTAAACAGTCAAGTAACAATGTCATGCAAATGAATACTGAAAGATTTTATCAGTTACATATAATTGATGAAAAATGAAGATACTAAGATATACTTCAGACAGAAGGAAATTGAAACTAAAGGAAAAAATCATATTCAAAACACAATAAAGAAGAAAGAAGTCAACAAATAAATTGGTTAATATAAAAAGTATGACATTTCATACAAATTAATTCTGTTTTCTATTTAGGGTAGAGAAAACTGAGTAAGAGTGTCACTCTCACTTAATGAAAAGAAAAAGCCAGTTAACCTTCAAAATCACAACTTTTGTTGAACTTCTAGAATACTGAGATCTCAAAGCCATCACATTCTCTGAAATCCAACAAAAAAGAGATACCTTCACAAAGAGATTGGACAAGAACAGTGGCTCACCTGTGGGTGCAAGAATCACATGAGGCTTTGCTTTAAGTGGGAAAAAGAATTCACCTAAAATTTCTAATGAATGGACAAAGGATGAATGTGGGAGAGCATGAGATTATAGTTATAGAATCCCTGGTTGCTGCGGACACAAGTGGAGTCCACATTCACTGGTGGGCTCTTCTCCAAAGACATTCCAGGGTGCACAAGAGAAAGATGAGGACAGAGCAGCAGGCGGGAAAAAAACTACCTTAAGAATTTCAGGTCTGTAGGAAGGGAGAGGCTGATCCTGCAGGGAAAAGCACAAAGTCCTTCTCAGTCTTCTTTCCTCTAGGAGACAAAGCCATTAAGCTGGTGAGGAACTAGCTGCAAACCTGGTCAGTTGCACAGCTGAGTTGAAGACCTATGGTGGCTGCAGGAAAAATAAAATGAAAAAATCTCTCTTTCTTGGAAAAACAGAATGAAATTGTCCTGAGTGTCAACTATTAGATGTCTTCTGTCTCTGTGCCACTGTGGCACAGGTCTACCTAGGACTGGTACCGAATCGGGCCGGCAGAGACCCTTGTCCGACTCCCAAACAGGAGGTTAGGTAGCACTGATTTTACAAGCTGCATTGGTCTCCTGATAGAGGGGTAGGACCATGGAGAGAGACCCTTTCTGAGATTCAAGTTACAGAGAGAAGATCTCAGAGTTCCAACCAAGAATAGAGCAGCAATACTGTGAAAGAACTTCCAGCAAACAACCCACACTCTAATAAACACATGATTATACCAGAGAAAGAGGAAGAGGTTCTGTGGCTGGTCTAGGAATTTAAATTGACAAAAGACAGATCCAGAGGAGAAAACAACCTATTTTAATTATGTACATATGGGAGTTTCACAAAAATATGAGACTCGAAAGGCACCCACACTATTCATACTTCTGTTACATTCTGAACTAAGGAAAAAGGGGATTGGGCCTTCTGTGGTTGTGACATTCCATTCACTAGAAGCTGAGAGAAGGAAATATTTGGAAACAAGGGTTGCTCTGCGATGCGGATGATTTCTTAAGTAAAAGTTATCTCTACTAGTAGCTCTCTTCCCAGTACAGACCCCCTTATTTATGTAAATTTCTTCATATTGCAGATTTGCCCCACAAATGATGACATTTATACTGCATTATACTGAATTACAAAGAGATTTTAGGGGGGCGCCTGGGTGGCGCGGTATGTATTTTATTTTATACAGAACTGTAAAAAGTATTCAATCACTTTAAAAGTGGGTCTAAAAAGAATGGAGAAAATAATTAAACAGAAAAAAAAAATAAGAAGTTGATAAATCTGACCATAATATTAAATTAGATGTAAATAATATAAAAAACATATGAAAAGAAAGAGATTGTTAGATTATTAGATGAAGGGGAGGTCAAGATATAAAAAATATGCTGTGTTGAAGAAGGACACTTTGAATACAGAAATATAGAGAGATTAACAATGAAAGGATAAAAAAGATTTATTACATAAACATTTATTTAACACAACTTGGAGTGATTATTTTAAGAACAGATAAAGCATGCTTCAAAATAAGATTTATTATCTGGGATAAAGAGAGATATTCCACTATGATAAAAGGGGTCAATTCAGCAAGAAGGCATAACAATCCTAAGTGTGAATATACTGCCTGACAAAGAATCAAAACATACAAGCGAAAATTGATAGAAAGGAAGGGTGAAATTGACAGAAAATTCCAAAATTATGATTGAAGATACCAATACTTCTTTCCCAATAATAAATAGAAAAGTAGACAGAAAATCAGAAAGGACATAGGAGGCCCCCCAGAAAACAGTATAAATCAAATTGGTGTAATTGTTGATTATAGAGAAACAGCAGGATACATGTTCTTTTCAGGAGCATGTGCAATATTCACCAAGGTAGCGGTATGCTAAGCAATAAAATAAACTTCAAAGAAATCAATATAAATTGAAATATCAAGTCTATTTTTTAATGAAAATGGAATTAAAGTAGAAGTCAATAACAGAAATATATTGGGAAATCCTATACTATTTGGAAATCAAGCAACATATTTCTGTAATTAAAAACAACAACAACAGGGGCGCCTGGGTGGCGCAGTCGGTTAAGCGTCCGACTTCAGCCAGGTCACGATCTCGCGGTCCGTGAGTTCGAGCCCCGCGTCGGGCTCTGGGCTGATGGCTCAGAGCCTGGAGCCTGTTTCCAATTCTGTGTCTCCCTCTCTCTCTGCCCCTCCCCCGTTCATGCTTTGTCTCTCTCTGTCCCAAAAATAAATAAACGTTGAAAAACAACAACAACAACAACAACAACAACAACATGGTCCAGAGAGCAGTCACCAGAGAAAGTAGAAATATTTTTAATTGAATGAAAATTAGAACAAATTTCAAAATTTAAGGGGGCTGTTGAAGCAGTGCTTAGAATGAAAATTCATTAAATTAAACATAATAACTATAATATATATAACTTATGTTCTGTATTATATAAAAGAATGTATTATAACTTATTGTATAATAATTATTATACAATAATCATATACAAAACAAAATTATATAATTAGTATAACTGAAAGTCATACTATGAATTATAAAAAATTTCAATTGGCAATCTAACATTCCACCTTAAGAAACTAGAAACAAATACTAAACACAAAGCAAAGCAGAAGGAAATAATTAAGATACGATTATATACGAATAAAATTGAAAAGAAAAATGCAACATAAAATATAAAATCAAAAGCTGGTTCTTTGAATAGATGAACAAAATTGACAAACTAGACAACATTGACTTAGCACAGAGGCATTGACAGAGAGCAAGAGAGAGAGACAAATAGAAGAGTTGTCAAATTAACTGGGACTGGTAAATTAACTAGGACATCCTTACAAGTCTAACAGACAATAAAAAGATAATAAGGGCACCTTATGAACAACTTTAAGCTTATAAATTCAACAATTTTGAGGGAATGGATAAAATCCTAAAAATCTCAAATAATCAAATCTTACCCTAGAAGAAATCCATAACCTGCACTGTTCTGTTATTTGTGGATTTGAATTTGTAGTGAAAAGTCTTCCAACAAAGGAAAAGTCAGGATAGCATGGCTTCACTGTTCATTTCTACCAAACATTTAAGGAAGAAATAATACCGATCTCTTGAAAAATAGAAAAGAAGTAAATATTTTCTACTTATTTTATGAGGCCAGCATAATTTTGCTATCAAAACCAAGGAAAAGATAAGAAGAAAAAAAAATTGCTGACCAGTATTTCCTAAGAACATACATACAAAGTGCCTTGACAATCTATGAGTAAATGAATCTAGTAATATATAAAAAGAAAAATACATCATGATAAGTGGGATTTATCCTGAAAATCCAAAACTGTTTAACATCAATAAAACAATCAATTGTAAGTTGCAATATCCATAGCATATAAGGGAACATCTTTGCCTATACAAAGTGCATCTACAAAACAACTACAGATAACATTATATTTGATGGTGAAAATACTGTGTGTTTTTTTTCCCTAAGCCATGAAATAAATAAAGGATGTCATTTCTTACCACTCCTATTGAACATCATACTGGGGATTCCCACAGTGCAATACATTAGAAAAATGAATGAAATTCATATAGATTGAAGAGCAAGAAATAAAACTGTCTTAATCTTTAGATTGATAGGATTGTCTTTGTAGAAAATTCCAGAGAATCTACAAAAAACAAAAAAAGTAATTAATAAGTGAGTTAAGCAAGGTCACAGGATACAATGACAATATGCAGAAATCAATTGCATTGCAATCTACAAATAGTAAAAAATAGAAAATTCAAGTAAAATTGGAAAAGTACCATTTGGGGCGCCCGGGTGGCTCAGTCGGTTAAGCAGCTGACTTCGGCTCAGGTCATGATCTCACGGTCCGTGAGTTCGAGCCCCGTGTCGGGCTCTGTGCTGACAGCTCAGAGCCTGGAGCCTGTTTCAGATTCTGTGTCTCCCTCTCTCTGACCCTCCCCTGTTCATGCTCTGTCTCTCCCTGTCTCAAAAATAAATAAAATGTTAAAAAAAAAGAAAGAAAAAGTACCATTTAAAATAGCACCAAAAACATGAAACACTTAGATATAAATCTAAAATGTATGTGCAAGATCTGTAGGCTAAAACACTAAATTAAAGAACATTAAATAAATGGAGAAACATCATGATTATAAATAAAAAAAAAAAACTCAATATTGTTATGTTGTTGATTCTGAAATTGATAGCAGTATGCTACTCTCTAATAGACTAAAAGCTTTTTGAAGGCAAGGGTAATGTCTAACTGAATTCTATCACTTCGTGCATATAAAGTCTTCAGGAAACTTCTTGAGTTAATTTAGGGATGCAGGAACATATTCAGTGTTAAGAAGACATTTATAATATTAAGTCACTAATCTAGTGAATCTCATGATTATGTACCCCTTTTTTATAGAAATTTCTTTTATTTTTAATGTGATGAAATCATAAATGTAAGGAAAGATACAGCATGTAGATTTAGTAATTTTCCTTACATTTATGATTAAAATGTAATTATCTAATCAGTGAAAAACAGCATAGTGAACAAGATATAGAACACAAATTATAAACAACTGTAGAATTCAATTAGTATTTCTAAGATTCTAGGTTGTTTTTCAGCAATGCAGCATAATTGACATCTATGGAGTAAGCAATTTTCATGTCAAGCTGGTATGAATTTTTCTGTATCTATTTCAAAATATGATATTTCTTTTATGTGTATGTTTTTAGAATGGAGAGACAGAATCAATCAATAAACAATATAATGATGGATATTCCTAAGGGCTATGAAGAGAAGAAAGTCAGGGCAAGAAGAGAGTAAACTAATGCAGGTATATTTAAGATAAGTATTCTGAGAAGACTTCCCTGAGGACATCACATTTGTGGATAGATTTCATGCACAAGAGGACATTCATGAAGAAAGCAACAGAAGTTAGGATGGGAAAGTAGGCAGGGGCTGACCCAGAAGGAACTTGCAGACCATGGTATGATGAGAAGCCAATTCAGGTTTTGAGCATTAGCACGGTACACTGTGAGCTCTTCAAAATACATGCAACAAATTCCAAGCACCTCCGCTGCTGACATTCTTGCCCAAGACCATCATGAAACCTTGCCTAAATTCTTTTTTTTTTCAATATATGAAGTTTATTGTCAAATTGGTTTCCATACAACACCCAGTGCTCATCCCAAAAGGTGCCCTCCTCAATACCCATCACCCACCCTCCCCTCCCTCCCACCCCCGGTCAACCCTCAGTTTGTTCTCAGTTTTTAACAGTCTCTTATGCTTTGGCTCTCTCCCACTCTAACCTCTTTTTTTATTCTTCCCCTCCCCCATGGGTTTCTGTTAAGTTTCTCAGGATCCACATAAGAGTGAAACCATATGGTATCTGTCTTTCTCTGTATGGCTTATTTCACTTAGCATAACACTCTCCAGTTCCATCCACGTTGCTACAAGGGATACAGAAGTGCTGATGCATAGGGGCACTTGTACCCCAATGTTTATAGCAGCACTCTCAACAATAGCCAAATTATGGAAAGAGCCTAAATGTCCATCAACTGATGAATGGATAAAGAAATTATGGCTTATATACACAATGGAGTACTACGTGGCAATGAGAAAGAATGAAATATGGCCCTTTGCCTAAATTCTTGAAAAGAGCCTCCCAACTAATTTCTTTACCTGTACCTTTGTTCCTGTAAGGTGGATTCACAACACAAAAACCAGTGATCCTTACAAAATGTTAAATGAGATAGTATCACTGTGCTTAAAGCCATCCAGAGACTTCTCAAGGCTCTCAGAGTAAAACCACAAGTCTTTCAATGGGTCACAAGGTCCTGCATGAGTGATCCCCACCTAGCCCCCACTTCATCTCCCCTAGGGATCCTGCTGGCTTTCAGTCCCAAATGCATCTTGCCTCAGGCCTCTGTGTATGCTTTTCTCTCAGCCTCAGCATCTGTCTGTATGATGGTCCCTGAGAAATACATGGCTTGCACTCACAGGTCCTCCGTGTCTGCTTGGATGCCATTGACCTCTGGGTCCTTCTGTGACTGTGCTCTATAAATAACAACTCCCCCCCACCCCCCATGCAGCTTTCTTTCATCCTTTCCCTTCACTTACTTTTCTTCACAACATAATCCGACAAATTATTTTCTTTCTTCTAAACACATCTACTTTAGAAATGCTTATTAAACTCTGAGCATATGTGAGTTCCTGTGCTTTTTCTTGCAATTAGGAGAAAAGATTAAGAGTATTGCCCTGCTTCTAGCACAGTGCCTTATATAGAGTATGATCTGAATTTAGCACTTTGTTATGAAAGTCTCGTTTAAGAGGGGGAAAAAAAAGATGTTAAAGAAAGTTCTAAACTAAAAAGGAAAACTAAAATAAAAATTGTTTTTTTTTTCCTCATGGAAATGATTTGTCTTTTTTTTTTAAAGAAATTTACCTCAAAATTACTTTAGAAAATGAACAACTCGTGCAGCTGAATTTTCTAAAAACAAGATTTCAGATATCAAATGAGGCACTGTCATATAGAAGGGCCATTTGAATTCATATTTTATTCTGGGGGAATTAACATGTACCAAGGCTTCAATGGATAGATTAGGTCACTGGTGTCTTTTTAACGTTGTCAACAATACAAATGCAATAACAAACAGTTTCTCTTTCTTCCTCATATCGGCCTGAGCATTTTCTAATGCAAAGGTCATATTCAATATACTCATTTATTTTTCCAACTTGAGGAAGAATTTTTTTTACATGGTCTTGACAGTAAAGGTAGTAATATATTTCTTTCACTTGTGAGTGGTATCTGTTGAGTTCTACTATGTATATAAAAATGTATCTTTTCATAAATCCATTTCCCACCCATTGACTCCCTGTCTATAGCAATCAGCATCAATATCTCATTCATTGATTAGTATCACTTCTCTCTATATATGTTTTCTCATTAAAATTTAGCAGTTTTCTTTCTCTAGAACATGCATATGTTTATGATTTTGAATATTCAGATTTTCTTTTCACTGTGAAAGAAAAATTTTCATTATATTCCTATATGGTTATTGTTTTCAATAAGAAACTCTTGGTTTTTGACTATTTATTTTCTTACCTGTCATCTTATCGGACTCTCTTAATCAGTGTAAAATTTGTTAAGTTGATTTACTTGGCTCTGCTACAATAAGAATTATATTATAATAAATAATAAATCTCCTTTCCCATATACTAGCTCTTTTCTTTTCCTTTGATGCATTGGTTAGATATATTAAACAAATATGCGAATATAACGATTATGAATTTAACAGGCATTTCATTTACGTTTTGCCATTGTAGGAAATGTTGTCTGATATAAGCAAATAATAATACTGAGCTATTGTGCTGGAAAATCCATGGCTAAAAAATCGAGTACCCAGACCTTAACTCTAACTAGTCATAGCTTTAGAATATCATTTTTGTATAATTAGAAAAGCTTTCCAAATATTCCTGATCATTTTCTTAGCATATGTTGAGGAGATAGTATTTTTTTCCCTTTTGAACTACTGATTTGCAAAATCATATAGTTACCAGAATGTTGTGTTGTTTTTACATTTTTAAAAAATAGAACACTTGGTGATTTTACCATTTTTTGACACTATTTGATGAGTTTTTCCTGATATTATGATATTTTGAATCACACTGCAAGTTCATTGTTTAATTCTTAGAAAACTCTGAATTTTTTCTTTGTTGTGAAAAGCCTGGTTTATAATTTCCAAACTTTTGTATAATTATAAAAGAATGTGAGTGATGTAATAACTTTATAAGGTTGCATGTGAAAAAGAAAAGCAGAAACCATGCTCCTTGTAAAATGGAATCAGTAGTGTATAGAAAAATGAAAGTGCGTCATCTCCTTGTAACCATGAGTCATCTTTCTTTGTAGGTTGGGTTCTCTGCAATTGGATGTTAATACAGACTTGAGTATATAGGATGCTTTTTAGGGCTCAACACCTATGGGAAGGAAGGAAGGTAGTGGGCAGCACTGAGAGACATTGAACTGCCACACAAACTTGAAACATCTTAGGCAACTTCATGTGCCTATGTGACCCATGTCAGTTCTGTGTTGTTTTGTGTTGTGTCAAAATGGCTACCCTGACATCATCTCCTGCATCAGCTGTGGGATATGAGTCACTCTAAGATGTGTGCCTTTGGGGAATGCTGCTCTCTGCAGCTGAGGTAGATCCTGAAGGAGCTGACAGCTAGAGGCTGTCTGTGGGAAGAGGCTCCAAGTCCTTCTTCCAAAGGGATGTGGGACATGTAGCTAGCTCAGTGTGCACAACACATTTTTCCTTTAATATCAACTTGGAATATTTTATTGAAACACTTTATATGCATTTTTATTTACATCTTATTTTTCATCTAAATCATCTTGGGATTTTATATATAGTATTATAAATAACATATATACATAGATATATATATATCTATGTGCATGTGTATAGAAAGAGAGTACACATTTACTCTGCCAATTCTTTATATACTTATTTAAAGTTATTTTTAATAGCAGGATTTTATGATTTTTAAATTTTATCTATCAGTTGACTGTTTTAAATCGTGAAAATAAGTTTGAAAAGGCATAGGGTATGTCTTCTGGGCTATTACTCCATTAAGTATTTTGTAATATTCACACATGAATAATATTCCTTTCAAAATAAACTTTTCTTTGCTGCCTTCTGTCATTTAATATTGCATAGTTGTTCTTATTTCTGCTTAAACACTTTAAGTCTTTACTTGTCTTTAAATGTAAAAAGTCTCAAGACGTGGGGTGCCTGGGTGTCTAAGTTGGTTGAACAAGTGACTCTTGATTCCGCTCAGGTCATGATCTTGTGGGTCATGGGATCAAGGCCATCTCAGGCTCTGCACTCTCAATGGACTCTCTCTCTCCCTGTCCCTTGCCCGCCCCTGCTCACACTCATACTTTCTCAAAAATAAATAAATAAATAAATAAATAAATAAATAAATAAACAGACAAACTTAAAAAATTCTCGACTTGTCTGAAAATGATCAATTATTTTTGTTGCACTATGATGATAATAGAAGTAGGGAAGAATTATGATAAGATTTCCATTTTTGCAATCATCACCCTGATTTTAATCTGGAGATTATATTATGAGGAGAATAAAGAGATATAAGGGAAAACAATTAAAATTGACTCTCAGTGTTATGAACAGGACTTCAATGGATAAAAATAACAGAAGAAGAGAAATAATATGGATATGCTGAAATCAAGTTTAGTTATAAATTGAGTTTGGGGAGCCATGAGCAATCATAGTTAAGGCATATAAATGTCTGTTGGGTTTAGAACTCAGGCAGTTGTGTTGTAAATAAGGTAAGAATAATTATTAGTAACTCAAGATGTATAGGATCTAGAGGTTGAATAGCATAAGAAAAAAGAGAGATCAGGATAGAGTCTTGAAACATACCAAGATATCCGAAGAATATGGAAGAGAGGGTGGTTCCAGCAGAGGAGAACACAAAAGAGTTGTCAAAGCCCTGGGAAGGCTGTGAGAACATTTTGATATCGAAAGTGACCTCTAAAGATTGCTTTGGTTGCTGCCTGTGAATTTTGATACGTGGTGTTTTTCATACCATTTAATCACTTATATTCTACCTTCTTTGTCATTTCGTCTTTGACCCTTTGGTTACTCAGTAAACAGTGTGATTTTTAACTTCCAAATATTATATTGATTTCTAACTAAATACCATCGTGGAGGTTAAGCATGCTCTGCATGACTTTGATCTTTCAAAATACGTTTAATATTGTTTTATGGCCCAGCATATGGTCCATATTAGTCAGTATTATATTCATATTTGAGAAAAACATAGTATTCTGCTGTTATTGGCTGCTTTATTGTATAAACATCCATAAGGTCAACTTAATGAAGATGTTGTTCAATTTATTATTATTTTTTAATCTACTTATTCAGTCAATTACTTGAAGATTGATGTTAAAGTCTCCACTGTAACTGTGGATTTTTCTAGCTTTTCTTTTATATTTGCCAATGTGTTGATATATGTATTTGAGAACATTGCTATTATGTGTTACTGACCTAACTATATTGTTATAATTATTATTATTACTATTGTCAAGGTTGCTATTGTTGTTTGTAGGTGTTATTACATACTTACACCTAATAATGATGTAATGTAATGGCATTAAGAAGTTTGAAAGATATTAGTGACCCGTCTAAAAAATAATACAGTATTTGAAGTAACAAAAATCCTTTTTTTAAATAAAAATTTAATTTTTATTTATTATTGAGAGACAGAGACATAGCATGAGCATGGGAGGGGCAGAGAGAGAGGGAGACACAGAATCTGAAGCAGGCTTCAGGCTCTGAGCTGTCAGCACAGAGCCAGTCACAGGGCTCGAACCCACAGACCCGT
The DNA here is from genome assembly GCF_018350155.1 of Leopardus geoffroyi. Lineage (NCBI taxonomy): Eukaryota > Metazoa > Chordata > Mammalia > Carnivora > Felidae > Leopardus > Leopardus geoffroyi. The sequence goes on from NC_059328.1 coordinate 145,756,383, forward strand.
GAGATCATGACCTGAGCCGAAGTTGGACACTTAACTGACTGAGCCACCCAGGCACCCCAACAAAAATCCTTTTTAAAAAAGAGGGGCATTATTCACATTAAGTGTTTACCTAAAGTTCTCATTATTGTATTTTCAAGTTTTTTGGGACTTGAGTTTTGTTAACTCTTAACAATTTGCCATTTAAGCTTAGAATTAGAAAATTAAGCTAAAGTGGCTGAAATAGTCAGAATTTCAAGAATAAATACAATAACATACATTGAATGTTAAAAGAAAAGGGAATTCAAAGTTCAGCTAATGAAACCCTAGCGATGTACGTAAGAGTTTCAGCTTTTCTCACCACACCCTAGGATTTTCTTTCTGAAGTCTTCTAAGACATTGACCACTTACCTATGTTCAAGGTTCAAAAATTATTATAGTTCCTTTTTTATACTCATTTTAATTTTGTGGATTTATCCATCACCACCACCACCACCACCACCACCACCACTTTTTTGGGAAATATTTTTCTCATTTTTGTAAGGATTTGGGTGAAACGGAAGCTAATAAATGTGTTCAATTTGCCATCACTAACCGCCAAATCAACATATATGATTTTGCATGTACTTCTCTATTGTTATTACTACTACTTGTGCTGCTGCTTCTGCTGCTGCTTACTATTGTTACCTCTAGTCCTCATTGGTGGAGACTTTTATCATAGTTCCTGGCACCTGGTGAACCCAAAGTCCTAAACAGGAGTATAATTACCAAATCCCGTGGGATCACAAAAAAAGGAGCGAGTTCTGCAATGGGAGTAAAAAAAAAAATGTCTTTATACACTGGCCATTATATATGAAGAATTCTTACAGCAAAGAAGCATACTAAGAATATAGAATATATTCTTATACATCTATATTCTACAGATATAGGATCTATATCTATGTATCTATATTCTATAGAATACAGAACATACAGATTTCTGTACAGACATAGAGCAGCATGAATGAAGAGAGAGTTTACATTTTAATCTCCTTTATGTGACCAGATATTCTGGCCCTTTGAAAATTAGATTTCTGTGTTTAAAACTAAGGTGGCATGTTGCAGGATTCTTTTTTTCTTTTTTTAAGGGAATTTCACTGTAATTTTTTTTTTCATTTTATTTATTTGAGAGAAAAAGGGAGAAAGAGGGAGTATGAGCTGGGGATAGGGGCAGAGAGAGAGAGAGAGAGAGAGAGAATCCAATGCAAGCTCCACACTGAGCCTAATGTGGGACTTGATCCAATGACCTTGGGACCATGACCTGAGCCAAAGTCAAGAGTTGGTGCTCAACCCACTGAGCCACTCAGGCATCCAGTGTTGCAGGATTCTTAAAACCCTCAGTTGTCTTGAATAATTTCTTCTGTAGAGTATGTTCATAAAATTTGAGTTAAAGATGGTACGTCACACTGTCTAGGACAATAGTGTCTATAGCTAGATTGTTTGGTTTCTTTTTTTTTTTTTTTTTTTTTTTTCAACGTTTATTTATTTTTGGGACAGAGAGAGACAGAGCATGAACGGGGGAGGGGCAGAGAGAGAGGGAGACACAGAATCGGACACAGGCTCCAGGCTCCGAGCCATCAGCCCAGAGCCTAACGCGGGGCTCGAACTCACGGACCGCGAGATCGTGACCTGGCTGAAGTCGGACGCTCAACCGACTGCGCCACCCAGGTGCCCCATAGATTGTTTGGTTTCAAAACATGGTTGTACCGTTCACTGGTTCTGTGATCTTGGTAAATATTACTTAAAGACGTTTCTTCTCAATATACAATTGGAGCTAGAATAGTACCTAATTCATAGGGTTTTGGTAAAGCTCCAATTACTTAATGCATGTAAGTCATTCAGAAGAGTATCCAGGACTTAGTAAACACTGTGTTATTGTGAATATTTGTTATTCTTTCAACTATTATATTACCATTATTATCATTGGTGGGGGTCAGAATCATAGAATGATTTGTATTTAAAGTACACCTCTAGATGGGCTAAAGTAATGGCCGCTCATTTTTAAATGAAAGGATGTCATCATCATAAGCTTAATTACTCCACCATTTAAAATCTCTGAGGCTTTATCTATGTGTGCTTATTTGCCAAGCCATGAAACAAAGTTCAAAGAGCTATGGATCTTAAATATAATAACAATAATCATCTGGCAAATGAATGGTTGCCTTCTGGGATCATGATTTCAGTGCACGGATACGAGTTAATAAAGTAGTCACAAAGGATTCTGTCCACTTCTGTACTGAAGAGGGTCATATTTAAGGCTCCATTTAATTTACAAAATGTCAAAGAACATCAAAAGAAGAAATTTATTGCATTAATCTTTCAAAGAGAATGTAAACCTCATATTAGTCAGAGTTATTAATCAAAATTAGCTATTGATTTTGCTGTGTCAGTAAATCCAAATTTACGAAGACTTGGTTATCAACACTTAGATTATGTAAATAGAAGTTTGGAATTTTTTCTCTCCGAGGATATTTTTTAACTATTAGCATTTCTGTTAATAGGAATTGTGGACTTCTACAAGGGTTGCATAAATTGAAGTCATTTTATGAATGATAAAATTATATAAACTAGTAAACTTTACTATTCATGTTAAAAATAACAGTGATATTAACAGATTTTTGTTTTAATAACATAAATTTGTCAGAAATACATGGTATAGACTATAATGAAGACTTACTAGAGAAGGGAAATAAATCACATCAATATTTATTGAAAATACAGGTAAGAATTCTAACTTTAAGGAAACAGACATAGTTATAGAAATGAATCAAGGCATGGAAGTATGAGCAATAGGATTGGTCTAAAGATTAAAAATGGAGATTGAATATGATGTTAGCTGTGAGTGTGTCCTATATTGAATTTATTATGTTGAGATATGTTTCCTCTATACCCACTTTCTTGAGAGTTTTTTTTATAATAAATGGACATTGAATTTTATCAAGTATTTTTTCTGTATCTATTGAAATAGCCATATGATTTTTATCTTGCTTTTTATGAATGTGGTATATCACCTTGATTGATTTGTGGGTGTTGAAACATCTTTGCATTCTTGGAATAAATCCCGCTTGGTTATGATCTTTTTAATGTATTGTTGAATCTGGTTTCCTAATGTTTTGTTGATGATTTTGCATCAATGTTAATCAAGGATATTAGGCTGGGATTTTTTTTTTTTTTTTTTTTTTTTGGTAATGTCTTTGGGTTTCCTATAAAATATTTCTAAGTGGAAAAATATTAAAATTCACTATCACTTATATTAATCTACTTAGCCATGCCTAATGCAGAATCTTTTTCAAATATATTGTTGTTGAATTTTGTCTTTTGTCTATTTTGGGCCACAATTCATTTCTTTATTCAAAGTGAAACCCAATTTGATGTATTTTTATCATTTACGATGATTTGTTTTTATTTTAACTTTAAATTATTCAGCAAGCTCATGCCTACAAGTAAAGGAGTCAAAAATACAACACACATTTCTTCAAACATTTGCTCAATGTTTTTATAAAGTAAATTGTCCGAGGGAATGGATAAAATGTTAAAGGTATAGGAAATATTAACAGCATGCATATTTTTGAGTTCTTTGCATCTCAGCTAAAAAATTGAGCACTGAATGTAAACAATTACATTAGCACTTCCAAAAATTAAAAAAAAAAAAGAAAATGTGAGACCAATACTCCACTGCTCCAACCCCAAGTAAGAACATGAAAAAAAAAAAAAACCCAAAAACAACACATTCTAGACTAATTAGTATCTCTCTATATATGAGATGACCCTGGAGAAGTCCATGTCAACATGAACATAGATTCAAATATTCCTTATACCTAAGAAAGTCATTTGTATCCATTCCTGAGCCATCAAATTTTGTGTTGCTTCTTCCCTGTCTTAACACAGGCTGAGCCCAGGGTAATGTGCCAGTGTTACATAATATGTGTTTTTATGGCTTGAAAACTTAGGTCTAAATGATAAAAATAAGATCTTGTTTTTCTTTTCTAATCTTTCCCCTCCCGCCCTTTTATTTCCTTATTTCTTCCTTCCTTCCTTCCTTCCTTCCTTCCTTCCTTCCTTCCTTCCTTTTTCTTTCTTTCTTTCTTTCTTTCTTTCTTTGTCTTTCTCTTTCTTTCTTTCTTTCTTTCTTTCTTTCTTTCTTTCTTTCTTTCTTTTTCTTTCTTTCTTTCTCTCTTTCTTTCTTCTTTCTTTCTCTCTCTCCCTCCCTCCCTCTTTCTTTCTTTCTCTTTTCTTTTCTTTTCTTTTCTTTTTTCTTTTCTTTCTTTTCTTTTCTTTTTCTTTCTTGATTAAATAGTTGTGCTTAGCCAGGAGTGTATTTGGGATTCTCAAATTAATGAAGACTGAATTATTCCTAGCTTTGTTTTAAGGTAGAAAACACAAGACTTTTTTACTTTCTTCTTATTTTCACACATCAATTCAAACTTGTTTTTTTCTGCTTTCCTTTTCTTTGAGAATAACCCTGGTTAAGCTAAAATTGGGAGTATCCTTCGTTCTGTAAAGAAACAATAAAGGATCAGAAGGAAGGAAATCAGTCACACCAGTAGGAAGATTATGGATCAGCTACAGAATATAAAATGTGCTACTTTTTCTCTGTCCTGGACCTATTCTTGTTTTTTTGTTTTTGTTTTTGTTTTTTTTAGTTGATTATTTTTTTTTAATTTACATCCAAGTTAGCATATAGTGCAGCAATGGTTTCAGGAGTAGATTCCTTAGTGCCCCTTACCCATTTAGCCCATCCCCCCCTCCCACAACCCCTCCAGTTACCCTCTGTTTGTTCTCTATATTTAAGAGTCTCTTATTTTTTGTTCCCCTCCTGTTTTTATATTATTTTTGCTTCCCCTCCCTTGGATCGATTCTTAGTTCTTATGCAGCATCTTATATGCAAATCTAGTTGCTTTTAGGGACTGATTATTTTTTGGTCAGTCTCAAAGATGGCAGCAACTTTCTCTTTGGAGTCTTACTATGTATTCAATGCAGATGATTGCAGAACTCAGTGGTAGGATCTTATTGTCCCAGCATGAGCTGAGATAATAATCATCATTTTTCATTAATCTGCTCTACCTTCATGGGTCATTAAAATAAAGCATTCTTGATATTCAGACTATTCATTCAAAAGCTGTTTGACTGTCTTTAAGTGGTCAAAAAAAAAATCTGGCAAAAATAACATTGTTGTTTCCTTTATGTATTTGCTGGCCCAGGGCCCTGCTAGTTTGTGGTTCTAGCAATATAAAAGCAATGGTTGGGTTGAAACACTGCAATCCTGAATCCCTGACCCTAACTGGTTTTCTGTTCATTGCTTGTCTCAGAGATGATATATAAGAGCAGTGACAGGCCTGAGACACTATGACAGGACACTTCAGGACCACAGCATTCACAGCTGCAACTTACAGACTTGGTAAAAAGCTCTGTAATTCTGATTGTCTACTTCTTGGTGACGTTCATGAATCCAATTCCCTGCCAAAACTGTACAAAAATAACTTCTTCATACTCTCCAATCTAAAAAGCATTGTATTTCTTTATGCCTGCAAGAAGGCCTTTGGATTTTTATACTTTTTTTATAAATAAATAAAGATGCTATGATAAACAATACAGGCACAATTATGTGTGTATATATTATATATTTAATATATTATTAATATATTATTAATATATTAAATGTATTATTAATATATTAATAATATATTAAATATTATATATAATTGTACCTATATTATATATAATATATATACATGTATATATACATGTATATATATGTACACATATATATAATATATTATTAATATATTAATAATATATTAAATATATTATATATTATATATAATTGTACCTATATTATATATAATATATATACATGTATATATACATGTATATATATGTACACATATATATAATATATTATTAATATATTAATAATATATTAAATATATTATATATTATATATAATTGTACCTATATTATATATAATATATACATGTATATATACATGTGTATATATATATATATTATACACATTATATATATACACATATACATATACATGTATATATATATATATATTATACACACAATATATATACACATTATATATTATATATAATTGTACCTATATTATATATAATATATATACATGTATATATACATGTATATATATATATATATATATATATATTATACACAAACACCAAACAATATTCTGAAAATTTAATTTAATATTCTTTGATGGGCCCCTGGGTGGCTCAGTGGGTTGGATGTCCGAATTCGGCAAAGGTCTTGATCTCCTGGTTCATGGGTTTGAGCCCCGTGTGGGGCTCTGCTCTGTCAGCATGGAGTCTGGAGCCTGCTTCAGATTCTGTGTCTCCCTCTCTCTCTGCCCCTCCCCACACTCATTCTCTCTCTCTCAAAAATGAATAAACATTAAAAAAATTAATTTAAATTTTCTTTGAAATCAGTGATGCGGTGGGGAAGAGAGGTGGACATAGTTGTTCATTCAGACAGTGATGATTTTTTTTAAGTATTCTCATTGCCATTTTTTAGAAATCCCAGCATATGGTGCAGATAAAAAGCAGAGTAACATTGTCAGTTATATCACTTTTAAATTCTTACCACAATGAACCCCATTAATGACCCCTTTATACAGAGTTGTCCTCTCCTACTACCCTGTCTTACCTTAGGTGACCATATTAAAGACCCCAGTCTAGTGGTTTAAACAATAGAAATTTATTTCTCACAGTTCTGGAGACTGGGAAGTCCAAGATCAGAGTGCCAGTATTGTTGGGTTCTTGGTAAGAACCCTCTTCCCGACTTGCAGACATCTGCCTTCTTGCTGTATTCCCACATGGCAGAGAAAGGAAACTCTGGCATCTCTGCCTCTTCCGAGGATACTAACCCTATCATGGGGCCTCCACCCTCAGGTCCTCATCTAAACCTAATTGTCTCCAAAAGGCTTCATCTCCTACTACTATCACATTTGGAGGTAGGGTTTTAACATATGAACTTGGGGGGACACAAACATAACACATCCCCACTTGGTACACCACTGCCTAATATCTAAGCTATGTACTATTCTCATCCTGTTTTGCAAAATTGGACATGGAGGCAGAGAGAGATGAAGAAATCTGACAAAGATTATATTCTTGATATCGAAAATATGATAATAAAACTTACTGTATAACATAAGATAGCAAAGGTAAATCCTGTAGTTTTAGCACATTATGCTGACTCTCCATCCCATGTACTTCTGTATATTCAATGTAACAATCATAATAAATAGCATGTGAAAATCTGGCTATAAATAATATATGGTCTGAGGTTAAGTTAGGATTTAACATTTTGTAAAACTGTTTTGTCTTAGCGCAGACTTTTTTTTTTTTTTTTTTTTTTTTTTTTTTTTTTACTAATTCCGGATGTTTTTAAAGAATTGCATGCTCATTGATTTAGAGAATCATTGAAGTTTGCTGATAATTTGGGCAATGTATAGATTAAAGTCTGTCCTCTCACAGAGCAGATGCAAAGTTGAAAGAATTTTTTTGTTTTGTTTTTTTCTTTATATTTTGAGAGAGACACAGAGAGCAAGCTGCAGAGGGGCAGACAGAGAGAGAGAGAGAGGGAAACACAGAATCTGAGGCAGGCTCCAGGCTCCAAGCTGTTAGGACAGAGCCTGATGTGGGGGTCAATCCCATGAACCGTGAGACCACGATCTGACTCGAAGTCAGATGCTTAACCGACTGAGACACCCAGGTTCCCCGAAAGAATATTTAAACTGCAGGAAGAACATATGTTATTCAAACCCAAGAGAAATAAAACATTTACAATAAACATGACATATTTTACTGACCCATTAAAAGGATGTCTTCTAGACAATTCATTATTAGCCTTATCAGCATTTCTTCTAATACTTGACAAGACTGCATTATTTTAAATTCCGTTGTAATTCAAATTTGAGCTACTGTTGTTCTCCTCCTCCTCCTCCTCTCCTCGTCATCCTCCTCCTTTTACTTCTTCACACATAATGAAGACATATGATGCAAACTTCTAGATATATTCCCTATAAAAATTAGAAAAAAATCAAGGTTATTAAAATTTAACACCGTTTTTGTCTCCATGCATGAAAAATTGAAATTGAAATAAACCCACTAGAAATTAACACACGCAAGGATTACTGTTTGTAGATGATATGTTTATATACATTCAGAACCTAAGAAATGTACTATGAAATGCAAAACTAACGAGCATTTGCAAAATGATCTAGGATAGTCGGGGTTTTCCAGGCAAAAGTAATACCATAGTCAAAGGAACAAGATTTAGTGTGGTTCTGGAGAATCCATGTAGTTTGGTAAGGCTATAACAAAAGGTTTCTGAGTGAATATGATGAAGACAGAAGGCTGGAAATATTGTCAGGACATATCTTGAAGGCTTTCCATTCCACAGTAAGTAATTTGGATTATTATTACAGAGTAGTGGCTTGATCACAATTCCATTTTAGAAGTTTCTTGTTTAAAAAAGAAGGGCAATGCACAGTAGAAATTAAATAGCTCTGGTAAAACAGAAGGCAGGAAACACATTTAAAAAATTGGCATAGGAAGTCCTGGGTGGCTCTGTCAGTTAATTGTTTGACTCTTGATTTTGGCTCAGGTCATGATTTCATGCTTCATGAGCACAGAGCCTGCTTGGGATTCTCTCTCTCCCTGTCACTCTGCCCCTCCCTCAACTCACACTCTCTGTCTCTTTCTCAAAATAAATAAATAAACTTTAAAAAAATAAAAGAAAACTGGCATGAAAGATTAGCTAATAGAAATGAAAATAGAAACTAATATAACACTAATATTCATGACAGAATTTATAAATAGTGAAAAATAAATTTAATAAAAAGACAGCTATGTACAAATAAAACTATAAATCACACTGAATAATATAAACATCTTATAAGCTGTTCCAATGACAATGTTCTTATAAGAAAGTTAATGTGAAAATATCAGCATTTATAAATTTAAAGAAATATATTTTATGCAAATGTAATTAGATTACCAACAGACATTTTAAATAGACTACAATGAGAATTGGTTTATTTATTATTTATTTACTTATTTATTTATTTATTTTTAATACAAAATTTATTGTCAAATTGGTTTCCATACAATACCCAGTGCTCATCCCAACAGGTGCCCTCCTCAATGCCCATCACCCACCCTCCCTTCCCTCCCACCCCCCATCAACCCTCAGTTTGTTCTCAGTTTTTAAGAGTCACTTATGGTTTGGCTCCCTCCCTCTCTAACTTTTTTTTTTCCTTCCCCTCCTCCATGGTCATCTGTTAAGTTTCTCAGGATCCACGTAAGAGTGAAAACATATGTTACTGTCTTTCTCTGTATGGCTTATTTCACTTAGCATAACACTCTCCAGTTCCATCCATGTTGCTACAAAAGGCCATATTTCATTCTTTCTCATTGTCACATAGTATTCCATTGTGTATATTGTTTTTAAAATGTAAAAAATTAAAAATAAAAAAGGAGGAATGGGGGCAGGTACTTGCTTGACAGGATAATAGAATGTGTATTAACAAAAATGTATTGCATTGGCATAAGCATATATGGTGGAGAGTTCTAGTTGTCCACAAAAATCCTTTCTTCCTTCTTCCTGTGGTAATAAATTTATATAGGCGAACACATGGCTTCCAAGCCAAGTTACATTTCACAGCCTCCCTTGCAAATCAATTTAGCTATGTGGCTATAAGTTCTCGCCAATGAAACATTAGCAAAAATCAGTGCTCCATCTCTCTGTAAGGTACATAATATAGCCAAACATGCTTTCCCATATTCAGAATTCTTGTTTTCACCCTTGGACAGGACAGCAATCTAGTTTATATGTGGACAAAGGAATGATGTGATCCTGAGTAACCAGAACCATCTCCCATACTGAACCAGATTATTCATATGGAAATTGTTATTATATGTGTTGTCAAAGCAAGCTCTTCGTATGGAAATGTTTATGTTAAATGAAGGCAAACTTCTTTTTTTTTTTTTGCTACAATTTTTTGGGGTGTATTGTTTCAGCAGCCTAGGTTTACCATAACCAGACAAATTGATCAGTCAGAAGAACCCAGGGTTTCCAGAAATATATTACTGTCTCAGCTCAGGCTTCTGTAACAAAATTCTATAGACTAACAGAAGTGTATTTCTCATAATAATGAAGGTGGAGAAATACACGATCAAGGTGCCAGCAGATGTATTTCTTGATGAGAACTTGCTTCCTAGCTTGTAGACAACCACCTTCTCATTGTGTGCTCAGTTGACCTTTCTTCCATGGGTGTAGGTGGAGAGAATGAGAGATTTCTCTCTTCTTCCTCTTATAAGGGCCTTAATCCTGTAATGTACATCCTACCTTCATGACTTAATCTGAACCTAGTTAACCCCCAAAGGCCCCTTTCCAAGTAACATCAAACTGGGAGTTAGAGCTTCTAAATATGAATTTTGAGGGACACAAATATCCAGTCCATAACAACATCTGGGACCTAAAAATAAAAATAGGACTGTACTCAATGAGGAGGAAAAAAAAAGATGGTTTGATCAGTAAGTGATGCCAGTATAAAAGGCTATCCAACTGGCAGAAAATAAATATGGACCACTACTTTATACCCAAAACTGAAAAACAAGACAATAAAAATCGTAGATGACCTAGGAGAAAAATGGAGTCTGGGGAGAAACTGTGTTTGATCCGACTTAATAATAGCAAAGACAGTTTTGAATATTATCAAAGTAGATACATGTCAAAAGTGCATAAAGTAGTAAAAAAATGACATTTTGGCATTTTTTTCTTTTGTCTGAGAGTTTAAAAAATTGAAATATAATTGACTATTATAAGTATTCTACAACATGGCATAAATTAAAGATCAAAGATATACATATACAGAGACTTGGCTTGAAAAACTAAAGAGTACACTATGTGTATTAGTGAGGATAAACAATGATCAACAGTGACTCTATAAAAAGAAAAATAGAGAACAAAAATCTTTCAAAGCAGTCTTCAAAGACAATCCCAAGGACTTTAGAGAAATGTTTCTAGACTTTTGTTTGTTTGTTTGTTTGTTTTGTTTTGTTTCATTTTGGTTTTGAGTAGCTATATTTTGTACTGAGAAAGATAACAAAATAGCATGCATGTGATTTAAAACCAACCAAGCACTGATAAAAATATATATCACTGCAGTTGTGATTTCACATCAAACCTAAGCAGTAAGAACTGGGCACGTATTTATTCTTCACATCATGTGCTAAGCCTGGCAGAGGAGAACACCTTTTCCACCAGAGCTTCAAAGGAAAAATGAGAGTGCTGGTAGAGCAGACTCAGCCAGCAGGCTCACCCTGCCCCTGCAGAGCATAAGAAGGGAAGAGGCTGTGATGTGCATCTCTGGTATGTCTCCTCTGCCCTCTCCTGGGCCACTAGGGTGGACCCTGATCAGCATCTCCTTAGTAGCAGTGAGCGGAGGGAGAAGGGTGGAGAAACTCCTGGAGCTGTATAGACAAAATGGATCCTCCTTCCTCTCCCCCCCCCCCACCCGCCCCCAGCAACTCCTTTCCTTTCCTTTTTCCTTTTGTAAAGGTCGATCCAAGAGGAGCAGCACTCCTTTCCTGCCCCGCAAGTCCCCAGACAGGAGCCTGAGGGCACCAAATCCTGAGCTGGGTAACAGCACAGGCCTAGGACTCCCCTTTAGCTCTGAGATGCAGCGGTTGTTTGTTTCAGTAAGTTGACATTAAATCCACCAAAAAAAGAGCAGCACCACTCAAACACCAGGGGGCTGAACCAGCTGGGCCTAAATCTTTAGGATGGACAAGAGTCAGGCTTCTGAGTCACAAAAAGTCTTGAGACAACTGGCCAGGCAATTTTTGCTGGATGGAGCCCCCCAAAATGAGGGTCCCCATTCTGTTTGTCCCATTCTCTAATGAACCCAGCCCAATATGGCATTTCACCATCACCCTATCAGTACTACATTGATAGAGCAAATTTCAGTCTTTATCATCCTACATTGAGAATATATTCAAAATTCAACCATTTTTTCTTCTCTTTCTACCTCACTCTGGGATATGATAGCCTGTGTGCCCTAGTGTTTTGCAAATATTGAGTTGGGTATTTGAGCTAGGATTAGGAGAAAAGGATGGGGATTAAAGTGTAGAAGGAAGTAAAGTCAATACAAAGACATTTTATTGAATTGCTTATTGCTGCAGATAAATGGTCGCTTGATCATACAATATGATCTAAGGAAGCCATGAAATGCATTTCAGAACATCTTTCTGGGGAAATCCTGTCCTGATAGGTCAAAGGCTTACTACACAAGGTGTGAATTCCCTCCACTTAATAGTTGCACATGTGTGAGCAACAAGTGAGTAGTCAAGATATACCCTTCCATAGGACAGAAAATGGAAACCACATGGTCCAAGCCTGAGCTAAGAAGCTGATAAGTAGCTTCTGTATGAAATTGGTTGGTTGACTTCTTCTAAAAACCAAGCTGGTTTTTACACAGGTCACTGGAATAAGAAGGCATCGAGGTTGAGATCATCTGGAGTGATACACAAAGGGTGTCTGGTACAGTCCACTTAGGAACTCCATGAAGTCCAATCTATCACTGTCCCCAAAGTGGTGGTCTACTGCAATATCTTAAAATAATTTAAAGAAAAATAGTTTGTAAGATAAATTGCAGTTCTTGCTATTGTAGCCTTTACTAAGGTCATAATATGCATGTAGGATCTACTTTCTCTGACCCATTCTAGATTTTTTTCACCTTCAGCCAGGATTTAGGCAGTTTTCTTGACTGATTGCTGGATCTAATCCAGATTTTATCCAGCAAATTTTGAATCTTCTCTTGCCCTGTCTTTCTCAAGTCATGTTTGTTTGTTTCCATTATATAATGGGGTGTATATTTATATCATATATATCATATATATGATATATATATGATATATATATCATATATCATATATATGATATATATATGATATATATATCATATATCATATATATGATATATATATGATATATATATCATATATCATATATATCATATATATCATATATATCATATATCATATATATATCATATATAATGCATCATATATATATCATATATAATGTATCATATATATATCATATATATATCATATATATCATATATATATGATATATATATAAATTCTGGACTAGTTAAATGAATCACTAGAAGTGATGGTGAGAGAGACCAAACTTACCCCTATCCTTTGTGTCCTGGGCTTCTCTATTCTAAACATTAGGAATACAACAAAGTATGTAAGCTCTTGGCTTAATGCATATGTCACCTCCTGGAACAAAGTACCTAATCTCAGCAGTGTTGGCACCAAGTTGACCCTTTAGCTGAGCTTTTAACAGGTGATTTTACTATTTTATCAGTCTGGGTGTTTCTGGGAAATGAGATAGACAATATGAGAGTTCTTGGATCATGGTTCTGTGAGAAGTGCTATAGTAATGGTGGAAGAACCCTAATACTTTGTATACAGTATACAAGCATTGTATACAAGTATACAAGTCAGTCAGTCCTGGTCAGGACACATTATTGCCTCTTCTAGGTGGAAAAGATTAAATATAATCAATTGTCCACACAATAGTTTGATAGTTTCTGTTGAGGTATATTGGCATATTGAGAGCTCAGCATCACTGCCTATTATTGGCAGTGAGAGTAACTAGCTAACCCTTTTTGAGAAAGAGCTCGTATATAGTCTCTATCCTTGATACCATGGCCACTGTATCCTTTAACCTGTTATACCGGTATATTAACCTATTATACCAGTATATACCAGTATATTATTCAAGTGTCACAACAACCACGTTACTAAATGCCTCACTTAAAGCCTGCTGTACATTCCAATCAAGCATGGGTTATTTGGATACTTCCCCAGGCAAGGGTTACCACCATTTTACTTCTCTTTATCTGTGATCTGGGCAATGATGGTAGAAATGCAGAAGAGATAAGAAAGAGTGAAATGCAAAAGAAAAATAGGTTTTTCTCAAGGCGCCTGGGTGGTTCAGTTGGTTAAGCGTCCCACTTCAGCTCAGGTCACGATCTCACAGTTTGTGCGTTCGAGCCCTGCGGCAGGCTCTGTGCTGACAGCCCTGAGACTGCTTCAGACTCTGCGTCTCCCTCTCTCTCCATTCTTTCCCCGCTCGCCCTCTGTCTCTCTCAAAAATAAATAAAGGTTAAAAATTTAAAAAAAGAAAAAGAAAAATAGTTTTTCAAAAACAAAGAAGTATGATATATCCCCTTGTTTATTTAAATATATATCTGTATGTGCACATATGTATATAGCAAATATAACATGAGAAAGAATTATGTATACTGACTTGTAAAATTGTTTATATTATATTAAGTGAAAATAGAAGATTTCAAAGTGATGTGTATTGTATGATTCTGTATGGGTGAAAAAAAACACAATATATATTTGTATAAAGAAGGGGGTTGAAGAATACTCAAGATGCAAATTTTTATATTGATTCCTCTTGGTTGTGGGACTGGAGAAATGCAGGGGAGTTAGGGAGAAGAAGATGGTAATTTTGTCTTATACATCTTACCCTGAAATCATTTATTATTGGTTATTCATTTACTATGATAAAGCCAAAAAAGAAAAAGTTAAATATAAATGTATAAGATGTAATGTGGAAAGCAAGTATAGCAAAATATTGGTTTTATTAGATTGGGTAAATGTTTTGGTTGCCTTCTCCAAATTTAAGAGAATGTTCAAAATAAAAGACTTTTATAACTTTAAAATACAAAACAATAATGGCAAACTAATCAGCTGTTAATGTTGGTCACAGGTCATGATGTATTTTACACATTTATATTATCTAACTAAGTTTTAATTCTCACTGAAAGATTAGCAGCATCTTTTGAGCTAAAGATCTAAATGGAAATCATTGAGACACACAGTTCACTATGGGATTTGGAAGCACCTTTGCAATAATTTTTAAAGCTATGTTCTTATTCCGTAATCTATTTTGTGAGCTCTGTTGAGAACAACCGCCCCTGTAGCCACTCAAGAGAAGCAGAGTTCAGGTAATCTCATCGTTTGTTCTGCCCCCAAAGTGCTTAACCCTGTCTCCTTTCTGTGCACACATTCCAATCAGCACAAAGACACCTTTCATTACTTCCTAAAACACCACAACATCAGAATCTTTCGGATTTTTAGATGACCCTAAGATCATCATAAAGGGACTTTGAGACGTCTGACAAAGCTCTCTCACAAAAATACTAATTGGATGGAGACACTGGGCTTCTAAACTTAAGCTCTATGTGTATTTAAGGTTGATCAAGATTAAAGTGGAAAGAAAAGAGAAAGAAACTAATCTGTTTTCATTCACTCATTTCTAGAACTCCTAGAGAGAAATTATTTAAACACGAGCTTCTGAAGTTCTGGTGGCCTTCTTGATTTGCTCCCTGTCTTAGCATTTTCTGATGATAGCACAGAAAAAAAAATAACATCTCTCAGATACCTTGCTGGATGCTCTAAGGGCACAGGAAGGTGAAAATTAGAGAAAATATTAATGTATATACACTCAAACACACACACACACACAGAACACAGGAGGAGGGAACAAAAGGAATGAAGGAGGAAAGGAAGGGGAAAAAGTGGGAAAGAAGGAAGGAAGGAGGACAGAAGAGAGAGAGAGAGAGAGAGAGAGAGCGCAAGAGAGCGAGGAGACAGAAATCAGTCTCGTGAAGGAAGAATAGAAAAGGAGGAGAAAACACAGTCACCAGAGTAGATGTCATACTTGTCTCAAATAACTATGTGAAAAAAAATACATAACTGTATAAAAAAAATTATCAGCTGAAGCAATGTACCAGATTGACAGTACTGGCTAAAATAGTTAGATGGCATATCTCTGAATAATACAGACAGAGGTGAAAGGAAATGAGTGAAAAGAGGAGATTCAGTTCTGAGAGGATACAAAAAAAGTGCGTGATTAAGGCCCTCGATTTAGCTTTAGTATTGACAACCGGGAAAGGTGCAGAATTCCCATCTAGTAGGCACTCAAAACATGCTACTGCCTACCTTCTCATTAGGTGTCACATCTCCTACAGAATTCTTTGTGAGATTATTTACCTCCTAAAACCTTAGAAGACACAACAGGCTATCTGAGAGATATATTCCTGCATTATTACCACAAAAAAAATTAAAGTAGGGAGCAAATCCTGAATAGAGTAATCTCAGAATTCATTGAGACATATTTTTCTAGGTACCTATCCCTTATGTAATTACTGGTTCAATATCACTGTACTCAAATTACGTACTAAATATAATGTTTTAAATAGCAGTGAGAAAAGAAGAGAAAGAGAGAGATTGAGAAAGAATGTGTGCACTCACAAGTCTTCTAAATCAAATTATTTCTCCAAAATAATTTTTTAAAGGAAATTATTAAATTATATTACATAAAATATTTAATTTATATCTACCTATGAAAATTAGAAAACTTATTTAACTGATTTTGAGTTATATTGCTATGGATATTTATGGTTTTTGTCATAGAATTACATTTTCCATTAAGATCTTCATCAGGATTATATTCTGACAATTGGTTTACTCAGAAATATTCTATGAGGCAAATATTTTTACTATAAACTTTACATATTCATATCAAACATTTCTCTATGAATGCTTAAATAGGCAACTTTTATATAAAGTTTGCTCATAAGTCACCCATATCTCAGTTTTCTACATAAGTTACAAAGGCATACATTTTAGTTTCAAATGACTTTTACCTCTCCACTTTTTTAATAGAATCAACAACACAGCATTGTGCCATAACATAAAGTGTAATTCTAAGGCTAGTACTATGTTATATTTCACAGTCAGAAACAGGAAGACTTAACCATTACCTGCATTTATTTAATATAATATAAAATCTTTGTTGAAATCTATCTCACCAACTCCACTATTTCAAGTGTTCATAACAAGCTAATGCTTTCACACACGTTTGCTATTTCTCCCTTGTGTCTATAGTTTCCATTGTCTTCCTCTGCTTCCAATTCCTCATTCTTTACAAATTAATTAATTTTGCCTATTATGCATGAAATTGATATATTTTTTTCAATATTAGAAACGGTAGGCCCCAAGTATCAGAACGGATATCATGATAAGGACCTCTAAAAATCCTCTCTTCCATAAAAACTATGAGAATGCCTGGCAAAAACGAGCTTTTGCAGACCTCTGGAAATTGATCAGACTTGCAAAAATCCAGGGCCCATTTCCAGGAACCTTGTGGACAGGTATGGAGGAAAAGGTTTTTGCTGACCCAATGGCTGCATACCAGATATCAGGGAATGTGCTGATTTGCTCGGGCAATGAAACGTCATCTGGGAGAGTAGCTGCAGTTTAAGGCAGCACCCAGTTAGGTTTATGATAAGCCACTGTCCCATCTGTTCTCCAGGTCCCATCTGTCTTCTGCACAGGCAAAATAGACAAGTTGAATGGGGTTGTAGCAGGAATTCCGAGCCTTGAATCTTTTAAGTCCTTGATGGTGGAACTAATCTCTGCAATCACTGTGGATATTGATACTGCCTTTGGTTCCCTACTTTCCTGGGTAGAGGTGTTTCTAACAGCTTCCACATGGCCTTTCACACCATAATATCCCTTATTCCATAGGTCAGGAAACCAAGGTGGGGATTCTGCCAGCTGCTAAGTATGCCTGCTCCAATTAAACATTCTGGAATTGGAAAAATAACCACAGGTTGAACCCATTGTGAGACAGACTTGACCTCCATAAGTTCCCCCGCCTCCCTCCCAATTCTGACTGGAGGGCCACAGGGACATTTTGGTCCTCCTGGAATTAGTGTTAGTTCAGAGCCAGTGTCCAATCATCTCTGAAAAGTCTGATTATTTTTTCCCCACAGTATAGTTACCCTGGTAAAAGGCAGTAGTGCCCTTTGAGGAAGGCTGGGAGAAAGACTAACCATGTAAATTTTGAACAGTAAACAGTAGTCCTTTGTTAAAGGGACCCAGGCTCCCCTTCGTTCAGAGGGTTCTGGATCTGTAAACTGGCTCAAATCTAGGAATTGACTGAGAGGCTGTGATTCTCTGTTTGTATGGTTCAGGTTAGAATGCAAAGCTATAGCAATCAATGCAGTGTTGTACTAGCATAAAGATCAATATATAGATCAATGAAACTGAATTGAGAGTCCAGAAAGAAACCCATGATAATGGTCAATTTACTTTCAACAGGGTAACAAGACAGTTCAATGGATAGAGAATCATCTTCCCAACAAATGATGCTAAGACACCTTGATATCCATATAAGAAAGAATGAAGTCAGACAAATATTTCATATTTAATTTTGTTATATACAAAATTAACTTAAAAAGGGTCAAGCATCTAAATGTAACAGCTAATCTATAAAATTTTTAGAAGAAAAATTAGACGTAAATCTTAGTGATCTTCGATTAGGCAATGATTTGTTAGATGTCTCACTGAAAGTACAAGTCATAACAAGAAACAGACAAGTGGAATTGACGTATTTACATTATATATTTGGGACATGCATTCTGAATATATAAACTCTTACATCTTAACAATAAAAGAAAAATAACTCTTTCAGTTTGGCAAACAGTTCTTTTACCTTCATGCATATTCATTTTCTTTGCTTTAATATACCAAATTAAATATACCAATTAAAAAATGAGCAAAGGATATAAATGGATACTTCTCCAACGAAGATATACATACAGTCAGTAGGCACATGAAGAGATGCTCAATATTATTAGTCATTAGGGAAATTTAAAATGCAAAGCCACAATGAGATTCTATTCCACACCCACTGGGCTAGCTAAAATAAAAAAGATGGGCATTAGCAAGTGTAGCCAGGATGTGGAGAAACTGAAACCCTTACACATTGCTTGTGGGAATGTAAATGTTATAGCCACTTTAGAAAATAGTGTAGCAGTTCGTCAAGAAGTTAAACATTCAGTTACCATATATCTCAGCAATTTTACTCCTTGATATATACCTAAGATATTTAAATATATGTCCACACAAATACTTGTACACCAATGTTCAAGACAACGTGATTAGTAATAACCACAAAATGGAAATAGCCCAAACGTCCATTTATTAATTAATGAATATCAAAATATGGCTTATTCATACAATGGATATCATGCAGCAAAACAAGGAAAGAAATACTATTATATGCTATAATTTGCAAGAACCTTGAAAATCTGCAAAGTGAAAGATAAAAAAAAGACACATATAACACGATTTCATTCTAAAATTCAGAATAGACAACTCTATAGAAACAGAAAGGAGATTACTGGTTGCCAGAGAATAGAGACAGGGAGGAATTGAACATGATGCTGAGGGGTGTGAGGTTTCTTTTTGGGGTGATGGAAATGTTTTAGAATTAGATAGTGGTGATGTTTGCACATTTGAGGATATATTGAATTATATACTTCAAAAAGTGATTGTTGGGGGCACCTGGGTGGCTCAGTCAGTTGAGTATCCGACTTCGGCTCAGGTCACAATCTCATGGTTTGTGGGCTCGAGCCCCACATCGGGCTCTGTGCTGGCAGCTCAGAACCTGGAGTCTGCTTCAGATTCTGTGCCTCCCTCTCTTTCTGCCCTCCCCTGCTCTTGCTCTGTCTCTCTCTCTCCCTGTCAAAAGTAAATAAACATTAAAAAAAAATTTTAAGTGATTTTTGTAGTATAAAAATTATATCTCAAAAAAAGCATCTATAATAGGCCTCTTAAGTTAAATTCCACTAATGGTTCCCTTACCTTAAGGCAAGGTAAAACCTTTATCATTTCCCATATAATTTAGTTTAATTATGTAACATTTATGATTATTGGTAGGAAAAAATATTAATATGTGCTTTCTCTTTTGGTTTGGCAAACAGTTCTCTTACCTTCATGTATATTCATTTTCTTTGCTTTAATATACTAAATACTGACTCTGAGCTACACGGTAACTCTTGAAACTTTAGAAAGCTTTAGCTCAGGTAATGGATAATTACGATGTTGTGGTGTATTAATCATTCCTGGCAATATATCCTTTATAAAATG
This sequence comes from Leopardus geoffroyi, assembly GCF_018350155.1. Taxonomy (NCBI): domain Eukaryota; kingdom Metazoa; phylum Chordata; class Mammalia; order Carnivora; family Felidae; genus Leopardus; species Leopardus geoffroyi. The sequence continues at coordinate 145,776,461 of NC_059328.1, forward strand.
GACACTGTTTGGAATAACTGCTAGAATTTTAGGACATGCTTCTCGGTATTCCTTATTTCTGGCCTCTGTACTACATAACAAAAAAGTCTTTAGTATTGTGCAGTTAACTATAGCGCCCTCTTTTCCTGCAGTGTCTGATACAAATTACCCCCAATTGAAACAAGTTAATATAAAATTTTACCTCTGATTTCCTTTAGTATTATTGGATTCAACATACCACTTTTCTGATACATCCTTTATTAAACACAGTGAGGTCTGAAATAAATATTTGGTTTCTCATGTTTTTAAAGTTTGTATAAATGCCATCATTCTATATTCTTCACCAAACACTGTTTGGGAGATTGATTCATGCTGCTGTATACAGCTCCTGTTCAATTATGATTATGATTATGGTTATTATTTATTTATTTGAGTACAGTTGATACACAATGTTATATTAGTTTCAGATGTTCTACTGAAATTAGTGTTTTTTTTGTTTGGTCAAGTGTTCTTTATTTTTAACATCTTCTTTATTTTTATCTCACTTTCAAAATCAAGATTTGAGAATAAAAACTTTCCACCAGATGACTTTCTTTTTTTTAGAGAGAGAGAGAGAAAGAGAGAGAACAACCATGAGCAGGGAAGTGGCAGAGAGAAAGGGAGAGAGAGAATCTTAAGCAGGCTCCACACTCAGCATGGAATCTGACATGGCGCTTAATCTCAAGACCGCAAGATCATGACCTGAGCTGAAATCAAGAGTCAGATGCTTAACTGACTAAGCCTCCCAAGTGTACCTACCACCAGATGAAATTTTACTTAAAAAGTGTTCACACGTAACAGTCATGTTGGTGTCTATGCTGATTTCCTCTATTTGTTAACATTTTCACATATTGGTGTCTTCCTATGTTAGAAAATAGACTTAGGAATCAGCCACATCTCAGTTCAAGATCTGCTTTATTCTTTTGACTACATCCTATTCACCTTATTGGTGAGGAAGAAATTCCCATCCTAGGGTTATGAGAGTGGCTGAGAATATGGAACCCAATACTGTATGGGTGAGATCTATAGAAGTTTTTTGGTCACATATACTCCCAGTGTATATGAGTGTGTGTGTGTGTGTGTGTGTGTATACACACACACACACACACACACACACACCCATATATGATTAACTACTGCACTGGAGACATTCTCATTAAAACCTGGATTAAGACTGAAATGGGCTTTATATTGTCCAGCTTTGCTGTGGAAACAACTTCCAAATTTCAGTGGCTTCCAATTGCAAAAGTTTATTTCTTGTTTCACAGGAGTTGGTGGTTGGCTTGGATCTGCTCTGCTTGGGTCTCTCATTCATGTACTTTCTTTGTTATGAAGTAACAGCCCAATCTGAGACATGCTGTTCACACAGAGGAAAAGAAAAGAGAAAATGAGCTATTGAAACCACAAGAAGGCTCTTAAATATTGTGCTGTGAATTGGCATGCAGTCATTTCCACACTTATTCCATTAGCGAAAGTGAGTTATATGACCAAGCATGATCATAGTATCATCATAGAAAGTACATTCATACTTTTAGTATGAATAGTACCTCCATACTATTTTCCAGAAAGTACACTCTTTTACACAAATAAGTCCATATCATGAACAAGGATATACACTCTTCTTATAGGGTTATAATTGTGAAAACTAACTCAGTCTACCATGTTCCACATGCTTGATTACAAATATTTATGTCTCTTCTTTCTTTGCACAAAGTATATTTGCTTGCTAACAAAGGATCGATTTTCAGGTGTGCCAAGGAACACTTAAAAATTCTCATCAAATCACAACACCAGACTCAAAATTTCAAGATCATCTCTGCTTTAGGTCTTAATATGTTTTTTCTTGATGGAGAAATCTATGAAATAAAGAATAAGTGTTTTACTCCAACATATATGACATATGCTACTGGAACAGCACAGGATAACTTCAAAAGTCCCATTGGGAGAGGGAAGGGTGACTAAAAAGTTTGGGGCCAACATACTGAACTCCCAAGGGATGGAGAAAGGAAAGGACTGCTTTTCTGAAGAGGTGGAAATATTCCTTGATTAAATCCCTGGATTTCCGTTGCAGACATTTTTTCCATAGTCTACCATGCTTCATTGCATTTGGCTTAGGGTTTTGGAGGGTCTATTTTTGTATTACTTAGCCACATCTGTGTTAGCTTTTAGTAAATATTTTCTTGTGGGAGTTAAGCAATTTTTCACTGTTTTATGCCTCTAGAAACTTGGGGACTCAAAGTTTATCTTAGGTCTCAAAAGTCTTAGACTCATTTAATGCTATCTAGAAGTTCTTTTGTCAGTAAAACTTCCTAAAACATGTAGTTAGGTTTTTGCTTCCAGTCAGCATCATGCACCAATAGCCATCCTTACACAAGTTTGCTGTTGTTTTTTTTTTAAGTTATATTATTTTCTTTTTTTTTAATTTACATCCAAGTTAGTTAGCATATAGTGCAATAATGATTTCAGAAGTAGAATCCAGTGATTCATATGCTGCATATAACGTCCACTGCTCATCCCAAGTGTCTTTCATAATGCCTCTTGCCCATTTAGCCCATTCCCCCACCACAACCCCTCTAGCAACCCTCAGTTTGTTCTCTATATTCAAGAAGCTCTTATGTTTTGTCTCCCTCCATGTTTTATTATTGTTGTTTCCTTTCCCTTATATTCATCTGTTTTGTATTTTGAATTCCACATATGAATGAAGTCATATGATATTTGTCTTTCTCTAACTAACTAATTTTGCTTAGCACGATTCCATCTGCATTGTTGCACATGGCAAGATTTCCTTCTTTTTGATTGTCGAGTAATATGCCATTGTGTGTGTGTGTGTGTGTGTGTGTGTGTGTGTGTGTGTGTGTGTACACTACATCTTCTTTATCCATTCATTAGTCAATAGACATTTAGGCTCTTTCAATACCATGGCTATTGTCTATAGCACTGCTATAAACATTGGGGTGCATGTGCCCCTTCGAAACAGCATATCTGTATCCCTTGGATAAATATCTAGTAGTGCAATTGCTGGGTCGTAGGGTAGTTCTATTTTTAGTTTTTTGAGGAACCTCCATACTATTTTCCAGAGTGGCTGCACCAGTTTTCATTCCCACCAACAATGCAAAAGAGATCCTATTTCTTCACATCCTCGCCAACATCTGTCACTGCCTGAGTTGTCAATGTTAGCCATTCTGACAGATAGGAAATGGTATCTCCTTGATACCATGTGGTCTTGATTTGTATTTTCTGGATGCTGAGTGATGTTCAGCATCTTTTTATGTGTCTGTTAGTCATCTGGATGTCTTCTTTGAAAAAGGGTCTATTCATGTCTTTTGCCCATTTCTTCACTGGATTATTTGTTTTTTGGGTGTTGAGTTTGATTAGTTCTTTATAGATTTGGATGCTAACCTATTAGCTGATATGTCATTTGCAAATATCTTCTCCCATTCTGTCAGTTGCCTTTTAGTTTTGCTGATTGTTTCCTTCGCTGTGCAGAAGCTTATCTTGATGGGGTCCCAATAGTTCATTTTTGCTTTTGTTTCTCTTGCCTCTGGAGACATGTTGAAAAAGAAGTTGCTGTGGCTGACCTCAAAGAGGTTTTTGCCTCCTTTCTCCTCGAGGATTTTGATGGCTTCCTGTCCTACATTTAGGTCTTTCATCCATTTTGAGTTTATTTTTGTGTGTGGCATAAAAAAATGGTCCATATTCACTCTTCTGCATGTTGCTGTCCAGTTTTCCCAACACCATTTGCTAAAGATATTGTCTTTATTCCATTGGATATTCTTTCCTACTTTGTCAAAGATCAGTTGGCCATACATTTCTGGGTTCTCCATTCTGTTCCATTGATCTGAGTGTCTGTTTTTGTGCCAGTACCATACTGCCTTGATGATTTCAGCTTTGTAATACATCTTAAAGTCCAGAATTGTGATACATCCAGCCTTGGGTTTCTTTTCAAGGATTGCTTTGGCTATTCGGGGTCTTTCTGGTTCCATACAAATTTTAGGATTGCTCTAGTTCTGTGAAGAATGCTGGTGTTATTTGATAGGAATTACATTGAACATGTTGATTGCTTTGGGTAGTATCAACATTTTAACTGTATTTGTTCTTCCAATCCATGAGCATGGAATATTTTTTCCATTTCTTTTGTGTCTTCTTCAATTTCATAAGCTTCCTATAGTTTTCACTGTATAGATTTTTCACCTCTTTGGTTAGGTTTATTCCTAGGTATTTTATGGGTTTTGGTGCAATTGCAAATGGGATTGATTCCTTGATTTCTCTTTTTGCTGATTCATTACTGGTGTATAGAAATGCAAGCAATTTCTGAGGATTGGTTTTATATCCTGCGATCTTGCTTAATTCATGGATCAGTTCTCGCAGTTTTTTGGTGGAATTTTTTGGGTTTTCCACGTAGAGTATCATGTCATCTGTGAAGAGTGAGTGTTTGACTTCCTCCTTGCTGATTTGGATGCCTTTCATTTCTCTGTGTTGTCTGATTGCTAAGACTAGGACTTCCAACACTATGTTGAATAGCAGTGGTGAGAGTGGACATTCTTGTTGTGGTCCTGACCTTAATGGAAAGCTCTCAGTTTTTACCTTTTGAGGATGATATTAGTGGTGTGTCTTTGTTACATGGCTTGTACGATCCTTCTATCCCTACTTTCTTGAGGGTTTTTATCAAGAAAGGGTGCTGTGTTTTGTCAAGTGCTTTTTCTGCATCTATTGAGAGGATGGTTTGGTTCTTATTCTTTCTTTTATTAATGGGATGTATCACATTGATTGATTTGCAGATGTTGAAACAACACTGCATCCCAGGTTTAAATCCCACTTGATTATGGTGAATAATTCTTTAAATGTTGGATCCGGTTGGTTAGTATCTTGTTGAGAATTTTTGCATCATGTTCGTCGGGGAAATTGGTCTATAGTTCTCCTTTTTAGTGGGGTCTTTGTCTGGTTTTGGAATCAAGGTAATGCTGGCCTAGTAGAATTAGTTTGGATGCTTTCCTTCCATTTCTTTTTTTTTTTTTTTTTTTTTTTTTTTTTTTTGGAAAATCTTCAAAAGGAATGGTGTTAATTCTTCTTTCAATGCTTGGTGGAATTGCCCTGGAAAGCCATCTGTCTTGGACTCTTGTTTTTTGGGAGATTTTTGATTACTAATTCAATTTCTTTACTAGTTATAGGTCTGTTCCAAATTTTCTATTTCTTCCTTCTTCACTTTTGGTAGTTTTATATGTTTCTAGGAATTTGTTCATTTCTTCCAGATTGCCCAATTTATTGACATGTAATTGCTCATGATAGTTTGTATTTCTGAAGTGTTCGCAATGATCTCTCCTCTTTCATTCTTGATTTTATTTATTTCGGTTCTTTCCTTTTTCTTTTTTATCAGTCTGGCTAGGGGGTTAGCAATTTTATTAATTCTTTCAAAAACCCAGCTCCTGGTTTCATTGATCTGTTCATTGATCTGATAAATATATATATCAGATATAAATCACTGATTTTTAAAAAAAATTTTAATGGTTATTTATTTTTGACAAAGCAAGAGAGAGAGACAGAGCATGAGCGGGGGAGGGGCAGAGAGAGAGGGAGACATAGAATCCAAAGCAGGCTCCAGGCTTTGAGCTGTCAGCACAGAGCCTGATGTGGGGCTTGAACCAATGAACCATGAGATCATGACCTGAGCCGAAGTCAGTCGCTTAACCGACTGAGCCTCCTAGGTGACCCCCCCCCCTTTTTTTGTCTTTTCTCCCCTCACAGAAAATTCCTTAAAATTTTTTTCAGGGCTGGTTTAATGATCACGAGCTCCTTTAGTTTTTTTTTGTTTGTTTGTTTGTTTTTTTGTTTTGTTTTGTTTTGTTTTGTTTTTTTGTCTAGGAAACTTTTAATCTCTCCTTCTATTTTGAATGACAGCCTTGCTGGATAAAGAATTCTTGACTGCATATTTTTCCAATTCAGAAGATTGAATATATCCTGTAACTCCTTTCTAGCCTGCCAAGTTTCTTTGTATTGGTCTGCCATGAACTTGATCTGTCTTCCCTTATAGGGTAAGGACTTTTTTTCCCTTGCTGATTTCATGATTCATTCCTTGTCTGTGTATTTTGTGAATTTGACTATGATATGCCTTGTGGGTGGTCAGTTTTTATTGAATCTAATGGAGTTCTCTTTGCTTCTAGGATTTTGATGTCTGTGTCTTTCTCCAGATTAGGAAATTTTTCCACTATAATTGGCGTATGTAAACATTCTTGCTTTTTTTCTCTCTCTTCTCTTTCTGGGACTCCTATCCTTCAGATGTTATTCCTTTTTAACAAGTCACTAAGTTCTCTAATTCTTGAATTGTGCTCTTTTGCCTTAGTCCCTCTTTTTTTCTGTTTCATTAATCTCCATAATTTTGTCTTCTATATCGCTGATTTGCTGCTCTGATTCATCCATCATTCCCTCTCTGGCATCCATTAGAGATTGCATCTTGGTTATATCATTTTTAATTTCTTCCTGACTAGATTTTGCTTCTTTTATCTCCACAGAAAGGGATTCTATGCTTTTTTCAACCCCAGCTAGTATTCTTATTATTGCGATTCTAAATTCTAATTCAGACATCTTGCTTATATCAGTGTTGATTAAACCCCTGGCTGTCATTTCTTCCTGTTCTCTCTTTTGGTGATAATTCCTTCTTCTTGTCATTTTGGAGAAAGAAAAATAATCAATAAAATTAAATTAAAAGTTAAAATTAAAAAATTAAAAACAGCACTAAAAATAAAATAAAAGAAGCTAGATCCTAGGTGTGTTATGGTCTGCTTGTTGTTAGAAGTTTGATAGAATTAAGAAGAAAAGGGAAAGAAAAGTAAAAAAAAAAGTGTGAAAAAGTTTAAAAAAATTTTTAATGTATACAATAAAATAGAATAAAATGAAATGAAGAAAGATAAATAGAATAAAAATTTACAAAAAATAAAAAAATAGTAAAATAATGTTTAAAAATTTAAAGAAAAGTAAAAATAAATTTTTCTCTTTCTGTATCAAAGAAAAAGAAAAGAAAGGAGAAAAGGAGAAAAAACAAACAAACAAAAACCGAATAGATGAACCAGCAAACAGAATGAAACCCAAATGAAGTTACATCCAGTTTCCCCTAAAACTCAAACTACGAGGAATTCTATACACTAAGCAGGCAGAGAGACTTGTTGTAGTCCTCTAGGGCATGCACTTGGAGGGTGCAGCTGGGTGGGGCTTGGTATAACGGCTCCATTCTCCACTAGGTGATGCTGCTTCGCTTACTCAAGTGGAATGGTTTCCCATGGGTGTGTACGTATTCATATGCGAGAAAGGTGAAAACGGCATCATCCAGCTTCCTGGTTTCTGGCACAGGAACTCTGAGCTCTCATTGACCCTCAATCAAGCACACTCCTTTGTCTCAGTCTTCAGTCCATTCCCCGCTTCTACACTGTGCATGTCTAAGCTGTCAGCTTGCCAACAGCATATTCCTCCTAAATTTTATCTCAGATGGGGCTGTGTTTCCACATCCCTCACTTATGAGACGTCTGCGGCTTGGACCTGCTATGCTACTCTGGGGGAGGTTCTCACTGAGCAATGGCCCGGTGCTGGCTTGCCCCAAAGAACATTCATGTGATCATGCTGCAGCAGATGTTCAGAGATTATGGCAAATCACAACACATAGTGCCAGGTTTCACCACACTCTGGCATTTTTGTTTCAATACCAGCAAATGTGGAGTGTTTTTGAGGTCTGCTGGGATCTTTGCATGTGGGGAGGCCAAATGCCCTCCAAGCAGGGGATCCACTTCTCTGTGTGTGGCCCACAGATCCCTTGGACCTCACTGTCTGCTCCTGGGGATTCGCTCTTCCTTCCTACCAGAGCACCACCAGGTATTGAGCTCCAGAATTGCCAACTTTGCTGTCCCCTGTTTATAAAATCCAAATGGTGTTAAAATCCTCTCGCTTCTCCCTATCAATGATGTTGGGGAACAGATTTCTTGTTCAGTTCCTTGTGAGTGTTTCCACTTTCTCTTTCTCTCCAGCTACTTTCTGGGGGGAATGGTTTTCCTGTGCTCTCCCAATGTGCTGCAATCTCCCACCCCCTTCCTCTATACTCTCTGAAAAAATAGCTTCCTACCCTCCATGACTTCTCTGTCCCTCAGTTCACCTCTGTGCACCACGTACCTGCCAAATTCTGTGGCTCAAGTTATGCAGATTGTTGTGTTAATCCTCAAATCAATTTGCTAGGTGTGCAAAAATGGTTTGGTGTCGATCTATCTGCATTTCAGGGATGAAAGAAGCCAAGAACTTCCAAGCTGTTCTGCCATCTAGGTCCCCTTACACTACTTTTTTAAAGTTTATTTCTCTCTGGTCTTAACTATTGGTATTTTGAGCTTATCAATGATTTTTTTTGTTCTCTATATACAGGATCTATTGTATTACTTGACAAGTGTTAAATACTCGTGAGTATTTATTAAATAAATAAATGATGGACAGTTAACAAATAATAAATGTGAATTCTTAATACTTTTAAGAAAATTGTTTAATACTATTAGTAATTGAAGAATTGCAAATTAATAAAACAATAAGATATTCTTTTCCAAAGATATTTTATCTATTGTGGACTAGAGTAATAGAGAAATAGATATCCATGGTGCATAAATTGATGCAGACTTTCTGGAAGGCAATACAGAAATGAATATTAATATTCTAAAGATGTTTTATCCTTTTGGGGCACATAGGTAGCTCAGTTGGTTAAATGTATGACTTAATTTCAGCTCAGGTCATGATTTCACAGTTCATGGGATCAAGTCCCATGTCCAGCTCTGCACTGACAGCTCAAAGCCTGTTTGGGATTCTCTCTCTTCCTCTCTCTCTGCCTCTCCTTCACTCTTTCTGTCTCTCTCAAAATAAATAAATAAACTTAAGAAAAGACAAAAGACGTTTTATCCTTTTGTGATCCTGGCAATTCAGATTTAGGACATGTGGGAAAAATATATAACCAAGGATAGAAATTATAGTGTTAGCTACCTTAGTCAACAATGAGGACATGATTATATAACTTATGGCAGAATTGTTTAATGGATTAATATGAAATCATTAAAACTGTTTATCTAACTACATGTCTCTTCCCCAGGGTATATTCTATAACCATAGTCTACATTTATAGCTAGTCATGTGTCTGCACATACTTTAATGTATATGCATATGGGTATAAAAATAATTGTGTGTATGTGTATATAAATAGGAAGAAAGAAGCATTCATTTGTGTGGTGGGATTCCATCTTCATAAAAAATGTATGTATGCATGTAAGAATTCATATATACAAAGAAAAAGTCTGAAAAGATAAATATAAAAATATATGCAGTTGTTATTAGATCCAAAATGATTTGCATTTTCCTTTAGATTGTTATTATATTTTAATTTTTATAAAAATTAGCTCAAGTTAAAAATTCAGTAGAAGTAAAACTGACAGGAAAATATTTAATAACCATGGCAGTCAAAGCCTCCATAATTTATTAATTTATACACATAAAATTCAGGCATGTAAATATGACTAATATACCAAAAAGCTTATTTTATACAATGATAATTTATAAATAGTATAATCCCTGTTAATACTAAAGAAGTAGCATGTAAAAGATTGTTAAATTAAAATTTATATTTTTATGAATAACTGGATAATTTGACCAACAAAAACAAATAAAAAATAAAATAAACTCAGATGAAAGATTAGAATGTTTTCTATCAAGAAGTCAATATCTTTTTTTTTTTTTTTTTTTTGAGACAGAGAGAGCTTGAGTGGGGAAGGGAGAGGGAAAAAATCTTAACCAGGCTTCACGCCAAATGCAGAGCCCCATGAAAGGCTCAGTCTCCCAATTGTGAGATCATGATCTGAAACAAAATCAAGAATCAGATACTTAACTGACTGAGCCACCCAAGTGCCCCAAGAAGTTAATATCATTTTAAGTGATGATTTTCTTTGCCTTTATTTCTATTAGTGCTTTTCCATTATTACATAAGAGTCAGGTTAGGGGTTGGGTAGACTTAAGTAACACTGAACATGTCTTTTGCTTAACTATTTTTATTTTTTTAATGTTTATTCATTTTGAGAGAGAGTGTGTGCAAGTGGGGGAGGGAAGCGGGCTTTCTACTGTCAGCACAGAGCCAGATATGGGGCTCGATCTCACAAACCGTGAGATCATGACCTGAACTAAAATCACGAGTCGGTCGTTTAACCAACTGAGCCACCCAGGCACCCCATGAATATGTCTTATTTACCTTTTAAATCAGCATGTACTGCAATGGAGCCTCTGTTCCTCAGGACTCAAGTGCTACATTGCAAATTTGGACCAGGGCCAGTGCAATAGACTAAGTGAACAATGTGAAAAATCCATACAATTATTTTAAAAGAAAAGTTTCAATGAGGAAGTATGTCTTTGCATTTCCTTTCTTGTTCATTCCCTTCAAAGAGATCACATTTATTTTCTGTTTTCAGGCTTTAGTTCACTATTCTTCGCTCAGGCAAAGTATCCTATATTAGTCAGGATTCTCCAGAAAAATAGAAACAACAGAATGTGTATGTATATGTATATGTATATAAAGAGAGATGTATTATAAGACACTGGCTCACATGATCATGGACTCTGAGAAGTCCCAAAATCTGCAATCACAAAGCTAGAGACCCAGAATAGCCAATAGTGTATTTCTAGTCCTAAAGCCGTCAGGCTCCAGATCCAAGAAGAGCTGCTGTTTCTGTTAGGGTTCTGAGGCATGTAGAGATCAATGTCCAGCTCAATCAATCAAACAGAAGGAGCTCCCTCTTACTCTTAGGAGGGTCAACCTTTTTATTTTATACAGGCTTTCAACTGTTTGGATGAGGGCCACTCATATTACACAGGGCAATCTGCTTTATTCAGTCTATGGAATCGCATGTTCATCTCATCCCAAAATACCCTCACAGACATACCCCAAATAAAGATCAACTAAACAGCTTGGTAGTCCTTGCTCCAGTCAATTTGACACATAAAATGAACCATCATATCTTCTAATTTCCACCTTTGCCTTGAAACAGTCATATCTTTCAAGGATATAAATCCATTTATTTGTTAAATTTTTTTTAACGTTTATTTGTTTTTGAGAGGGAGACACAGCACTAGTGGGGAAGGGACAAAGAGAGAGGGATACACAACAGGCTCCAGGCTCTGAGCTGTCAGCACAGAGCCCAACGAGGGGCTCAAACCTACAACCCACAAGATCATGACCTGAGCCAAAGTCTGATGCTTAACTGACTGAGCTACGCAGGCACCCAAGGATGTAAATTCATTTCAACATATTTATTCAATCATTTGCTGATATCACTGTTTGAACTTGAAGACCCAGTGTGAAACCCAGAAGAAATCTGAATGAATCTCTACTCTGGAAAACAAATCATTTGAATTGCACTTTTACTGATGGAAACGACTTTAACGAATGATCATGGAAAAGGAGATTAAAGAGAGAAGGGTTAATGTGTGCCAAGTCACAGAGGAGAGAAAGTACAAGTAAGGTTTGTAAAGAATGGAACTTAGACCAAGTAAACTGAGATACCAGATGCTGTAAAGTTAGAGGGATTACAACCAGGAAGAGAGATTTGGGCTATATTCTAGAGGATCTTAGTGTTGAAGTTAAGATGTTTAGTATTATATTACTACTATTGTTTTTTAAGTATTATTATTGTTATTAGCAATCAAGTGCTACTGACAGCTTTGATCGGCAGACTAGATTAAGCAATTTGTAAATAGTTATGAATTATTATGTGTAGAAATATTTGGTAAGGAAATATGGAAAGGAGGGAGACTAATGAGGACCCTTTTCTAATAGGCCAGGTGGAATATAATAAGTGCATTAAAAAGCCCTAGTAGTTAGTAAGGATAGATATTAGTGAGATAAAATTAATAAATCATGGCAGTATATATATATCTATATATATATATAGATATAGATTTTTTTTTATTTATTTACTAATTTTTTTTAGAGTGAGGTAGCGTGAGCAGGGGATAGGGGCAGAAGGAGAGAGAAAGAGAATCTTATGTAGGCTTACATGCTCAGCACGGAGCCCAACGTGGGGTTCAATCCCACGACCCTGAGATCATGACTTGAGCCAAAATCATGAGTCAGCCGCTCAACCGACTAAGCCACCCAGGCACCCCTTTTTTTAATTAATTTTTTTCATGGCAGTATATTTTAAATAGAATGTGTGAGACGGAGGGAAGATTCAGCTATAATGCTTAAATTCCTGTGAGAAGAGAACTATTATTCAAATAGTGGCAGGGAAATCAGCACACTTACCTTCTGGCTTGTGATGGGACAGAATATTTAATCTGGGCCATATCAAGTTTGTTGTGCTAGTGGTATATACATAGACATGAAATTCAGCACTTAAACATGACCTTGACTATCCTACGACTTTGGTAACAAATCTGTGTGTGTGTGTGTGTGTGTGTGTGTGTGTGTGTGTGTGTGAATACAAATTACAGTGTTATACATCAATTACATCCCTCATTTCCCTCATTGCAAACTGCATGTCTGAGTTCTTTTTCCTCAATTTTCTGTTCTCTGCTTTCCAAAACCTCAGAAGACATTGGCAAAGTAGCCCATGTCAGTAGCTAATAATATACTTGCCTTACTCCACTAAGAATGGTTACTTTTCAACACAGGGTGTCTGCTTTCACAGTTGTCATGCTCCCAAAGCCGGATCCCTCAGGACTGAATTTAGATAACTGGAATTTGTCAACAAAGGAAAGTATTTGGGGGGAAAAGAATATCAGAGTCGTCTCTCAATACCCATTGTACTAGGTAGGGTAAGCCACTGCTTAACTTACCTGGGTGTGATTCTTGCCATTGTAAGGTTGACACTAAACTACACAACAAAAAAATACATGTTTTACAGACTGTTTTGTTAAAAGCCTGATTACTGTTTTTGTAATAAATCAACTTCTTTATCTCAGAAATTTAAGAGAATTTTATTGGTTCCTATTTTTATGTGAATCAGTTCATTATTTACGTCCTAATGTTAGTGTGGAAAGGCAGAATTAAAAAAAACACACATACAGCATTAATTCAATTTCTGCTAAAATTATCTACACATGTATATTTGGAAAGATGCCCCCAAAATATTAAAATTGGCTGCCTGTGAGTGCTAAGATTAAACGTGATTTCAAATTTATTCTTTATTCTTTTTATATTGTTCAAATTATCCCTAATAAACATGTATTGCTTGTACAATCTGAAAAAATAAATTTAGAGAAAGCAAAAGGGCTATTCATCGCACAATACATTTGTGGAATAGAATTCACTTGGCCTTAAAGGCATAAAAAAATCCCCACCCCAAAGACAGCCTTGAAGGAAATGTATCAGTGCCAACACAGCAACCCCCAGACTTCTTTGTAGATTGGCGCCATTGTACGGTAACATTACCCTCACAACGACCTGCTCAGTCTCTCGTGGCAACTATTGAATTCTGACTGAGGCCACTCCTGTTCATTCTCTTGCCTACTAGCGTAAGTCACTTGGTCGGGCACAGCTTAATTCTTGACTGTGGATTTCGTGAACTCCTCTTATAAAATGGTACAATTACTGCAGGTCATGAACATCAAATGCCACTAACACTTCCAGCTGTGACCACGGAATAGCCTCCCAACAGAAGTACGGCAACATGGTAATAATAACATCCCAGCTGTAGCCACAATCACCGAAATCACTGACAGTGTCAATAATGTATAAAACCCCATGGAAACTCAACTGTACTTGCCAAAAGGCATTCATCAATTTCACTGCCTTTTATCTACCATTTAAAATGGTCTGGTTTTAGTGTTAGGGTTTTAAAATAAATGACTAGGATAAATAGGCCCCGGCTGAATTGCTCACTATCTGCTTTGAATTGCTTCTCTAAATGTTGGGGACGTGAAGTTCAGCCTTAACCACTCAAGTACATTCTGTAACCACTACATGTTAGGTGATGGGATGTGAGCAGAGAGTTGAGTATCTAGAGAGGCAAAATATACTAAGCCCCTTTACAACTTAAGTTCATTTAAAACATTGCAAAGGACATAGTGAGAATACAAGAGAGGGAGCTGCTTTGATTTCTCAGAAGCCATTCAGCATTTAGGAAGATCTAAGGGAGTAAAAATGTGGAAACCCAAAGAGAAAGGTCTATTTAACAGATGCTTAGAATAATAAACTGTAACTATACTACACTTCACTATCGTTGTGTTCCTGTATTTGCTCAAATACGTCGTAGAGGCAATAGAACCATTGCTTGAAATGTTTGAGCAAAAAATTTTACTGTCACTGAAGGTTAGCAAAAAATCCAAAGAAAGGGCTGCTTGTATAAAAGAACAGTTGAATATCATATATCTTCAATATACTATTCATTATTAGTACTGGAACTTGAATCGTATAATTTAGCTCATCATAGCTTTCTCAAATCTATTACCTCCATTGAGTCTTTGCAATTCGGTCAAATTTTATTAACTCCACATAGTACATATAATAATAGTACAAATCTCATCGGAGCTAGAATGATATGCCCAATATCACACAGCTAGTCAGAAAGCAAACTGAACACAAAAGCACTGATACTCTGTCACACCCACTGCTCTCATATGTGATATTCTCTTTCTTTGACTGTGTCCTTCTTCTTATAGATGAATACCTATCAAGCTTCAGAAAACTTGTGGTTCACAATCTCAGATTTTAAAATGTGAGAGCTTCCAAATGTTTTTCTCTCTTCTGAGTAGAACAATGAACTTTTGTTGGCTAGCAAGACAAATCTCCTGAGTAAAAAGAGCCAGACAAAGGCTCTTCCAGAGTGGCAACAAATATAAAATAAAGAATATATAGAAAGAAACAATAGTGACTATATGGACAGGGACAACTTTTTCATACATTCATCATTTATTTATTAATTCTTTCAGTAAAAATTTACTGAACAACTTAAATGCCAAAAACTGTATTGATGTTGAGGGTTTGATCAAGAATAAGATTCTGTCTATGATCTTTTGGAAGATCTTTTTAGAAAAGGAGATAGAAATATAAATTAATAAATTGATAGGTAAATATGTAAATTAAGAAATTACAAATTTGACAAATGCTATGAAGGAAACTGAGTTTAGCAATACAAATTTTTTTTTTAAAAAAAGTAAAGAGTATACTTTTGATAGGATAATCAAAGAATGTATCTGTGAGAATCTGTGAGAAGGTGGCCTTTAAGATATTTACTTAATAAACATAGTCTTTACAATGAAGAAAATAAATTGTCAATTAGATAAGATACAAAGTTATAAGAAGGCTATTGTGGAAACAAAAATAGTTTTTTAAAAAAATTATTTTGAGAAAGAGTGTGTGTGCACGTGAGGAAGGGGAGGGGCACAGAGAGAGAGAGAGAGAGACAGAAAGAATCTCAAGTAGTCCCTGCTTGAGCCTCTAAGCAGGGCTTGAACTCACAGAACAGTAAGATCATGAGCTGAGCCATAATCAAGAATTGGATGCTTAACCAACTGAGCCACCCAGGTGCCCCGGATGCAGAAATCATTTGATCAAAACGTTCTACTGGGACATTATAAAGGTGTGTGTTCTGTTAAACGTGAAATTGCCTAAATGTGAAAAAGAGGAGAACATGAAATCAGTGTCTGTTGTGCCCTCTCCCCGCCCCCACCCCCGCCTTAGCTCTCTAAGAAACTAAGTGTCCACTGCCAATGAATCTGATTATGAGAAAAATAGGCAGATCCCATTATGGCTTCAGAAACAATTAGAAGTTATTTTATTCTCAATCTCAAAGACCAAAACAGTAGCTTACATTTTTAATACATAACCAATTTGAAAACAGCTGGAGAGCTATACCCTTCTGAGTTTATAGACAGGTTGTTTTGTTTTGTTTTTTTCAAAGACAAATAGGATAATCTTACGAGGTGTCTCTTCTACAAACCTAATACTCTCCATACCACTGGTAGAATTCTTTTGCCTGTTACTCACTCTTTCTATATTATTCAGACTCAGAGATACATTAGCAATTTAATACCATTGTAAATAAAAAAGTATTCTGCCTTGGATAAAAAAAAAGAGGGAGAAAGAAAGAAAGAAAGAAAGAAAGAAAGAAAGAAAGAAAGAAAGGAAAAGAAAGACCCACAATCAAAAGCTTTATAAGCTTTCTATGGTACTTTTCTCCTTCACATACTACTTTATCTGTCCCAGTACAGTCTTTCAAACATGGTACTTTCGGTGTATCCTGTCTTAGAAGCTGTCAAGTTGAATATGCAATGTAGTCCAGTAGAAAAGAGAATTATGCCTTATTCTTTTGCAAGGATACTTGTTCCTGAATTGTTTGAAACCGAGAACATAAAATTCTTGAGTTCATTATGCTAGAGCTCAACAATTTTCTAACATACATGAATAACCTAATATTTGATAGAATTTAATTATAAAAACTTCTTTGATAAAGTTTTAACAAAGCATGTTCTGTAATTGCCCCAAATCTAAAGCAGAAATGAGCTAAGCTAATTAATTGCATTACCTACTTTCCATAATATTTTCATGCTATTTGTTTTTAAGTAAATTGTATTTGTTTTAAATGTACAGAAAATTTCATACCACACAACACTGAGCCTTAGACACTGTCTAATCAATGAAGCAAATTCCAATAGATTCCAATAAATTCCAATTTATTTATTCTGAAATAAATCAGAAAAAATGTTTGTTGTAGTATTACAAATACTACAGATTGTGTTGCAAAGTTGAAATTTTACACCATGGATTTTTTCATGTAAAAAATGAATGCTCATCTATCAGGGAATAAAAGGTATAGTCTTCATGCTCTGAAATTCTTTCTATAATTTCATGACATAAAATGGGTCTGTTTGAAGCGATGACACCAGTTGAAGAGAAGAACAATGAATCATTCAACGAAGTATTTTTAAACTACTTTGAATACCAGGTTGATACAAGTTCTTGTCCACAAAATTCAATCAAATGAAAAATGTGATGTAATTGTTTTAATAATATGGCTACATTTTAATTAACAAAGAATACAATAATTAACTAAACATGTCTCGCCTTTACTTATTTGTAATAAACAGTACAAGTATTTACTTTTGAGATAAGGTATGCCAGTAGTCAAGAGCAAAGAAGTGTGGTGTGCTGGAAAGCAAGGCTGGCAGTAGGAAACTTCGTTTTCAGCCACACCCACTGATTACTTCCGCAATATTGTACATTTCCTTAACCTCTCTAGACCTCACTTTCTGTGCCTAGATAGGAGTTGGAAGATACCTAAATTTATTCCAGCAATGTGATTTTCAGAGGAAGAGTCGAGAGTCCTTTAATAATAATAAGCAAGGAAATAACTACTGTATTTGTGTTATTTTCACTTTGATTTGATGTGATTTCTGTTTAGGTTTCATAGTGTCTCAATTTGTCACTATGGCGTACTGGCTAGGGATACTGGTTGGGGAGACAGATCCTCTGGGTTTGAATTTTTGCACTTTCACTAAATGATCACTCAATGTGATCTTCTATAAATGTCTTAACTTCTCTGCATCGCACTCTTGTGATCAGTAGAGACGATGGTTATACTGAATGCGTAGACTATCATGCCGACTGCGTGAGTGTGCACATGTGAAAATGCCTACGTGGTTTTTGACACATAATAATTATTCAACAAATCTTAGATACTTATGCTATCATCTCCAACATTTTATTCTTTGTACCTTTTATCTTATTTGGGAATAAAAATGGAGACTTGGGTCTATGCCTCATTAAAAGCACCGCTCTGTAGAAATGAACCTGGGCAGATGAGAGGAGAGTTTCACATAAAGGGACTTTTAGGCTATTTTTCAAAGTAACCCTTTCAACACGAATAATTTTAAAAGTTGGTTGTCTATGCTTCCCTTTGTAATTAATTTTATAAAATATAACCATTACTGTTGTTTTCTTTGATCCATATGATAGACTGCCTTAATTTTGAAAATATACCCAGAAACGAACTTACACATACCGTGCAAAGTACATATAAAATGTAACATGAAAACATTCCCTAGAAATAAAAATGTTACATATTTATCTAAATTTGAGTCAATTATTCTTTCAGGTTTTATGGTCGCTAATGAAAAAGAAGCTTAGAAATGGGCTTCAAATGGTTTTCTCTGGTCACATGCCATATTTTCCCCAAGCACCACATGATTAAATCCTTTAAATAATGCGTACTTTTGGGTGCATAAAATACATGCTTAAAAGTGGCAACTTTGTCGGAACACCTTAAATATGTCTTCTTTTATTCTCACTTTCCTTTCTGCCCTGGATCTGGCTGCCCGCGCACATGAAAGAAATTACAAAAGCTTCTCAGTCACCGCGACTCGGGTTCCTTTTGCACGACAGCATTTGTCATTGCCAAAACAGCAGAGTTTAATTAAGTGTTGTGAGCAGCCTAGTGAGAAACACACTTTAAATTAAACCTCTGTACATGCCGCTATTGGTTCTTTACCTCCTGAACAATCAGCGGGGTGTTAGGCATAAATTCTGTCTCTCAAGGGAAACGCAGCTCCACGCACCTCTAGTGATTCATAAATGATCCGGCTTTCTCAGAACCATATCTTATTAAAGCACATTTAATTATTTCTAAGTTTTAAACACCGATAGATGAAGGCGATAATTAATGTGCCTACCACTAAACATTTTATTTACTCTTGATATATTAATGGTATTATCAAGAAAATATGCTACAGTTTCAGGTTTAACAAAATTACATGGCAAATTATCTTTTGATGCATCAAGCAATCGTTAATATAATGGAATAAATTATTTTAACACCTCAGTAGTAATGGATGGGTAAAAGAATATAAGCATTTTAATTTTCAGAATGTTTTGCAATTACACATTTCAGGGGACACTTAAATCAACGATGCAAGTGTTTGGAATTTTAGAAACAGAAACAAAAGAATAATTTAGAAGAGAGACTTGTGGGTTTCCTACAAGGGATGTATCAGTGAAGCTGGCCTTCTCCGAACAGCAAAGTTCTGGTACAATGCTCATGTGAAAAACAAAATTATTGCTTTGCTTAGAATTAAATTTCTATCTGTTCAGTCCAACGTAAACTTTCAAATTTCATTTTTTGCTGAAAACAAAAAGGAGAGTGACATATATTTTTAAATCCACTAGGTTAAATACAGTCTCCTATGCAATCATGGTGATGTTTTTTTTCTCGACTGAACAGAGTCTATCAGAGCAAGTGAACAGTCAGGATAGATGACCACATTCATAAAATATTCTTGCCTTGTTCCACAACACCATGGGGCAATTTCACACTCTGAAGGACATTCTCAGGATAGGACTGCTCTACAAAGATGCAAAAAAGATGAAAAGATGATCTATTATTTAGTAGAATTCGGCACAGATATCTATCTGTTCTCCATTAATCTGAGTCTTATATCTTATCTTTTATGTTTGGCAAATGTCAATAAAGTTGATGCTACTAAAAGCTTTCCATTGATTAGAAAGTTCTTGCCTGGAATTTTTGAAAACAAGGAAAAAATGTATCATTGTTTTTCATATAATTTTTTAACTACAGTTTTGTTAGAAGATGACTCTCTAAAATCTCTATTGAGATGGGTATTTTAACTTTCTTTTTTCCCTAAGCTTATTACAAGTAAGTGAAGTACATTTCAGTGATTATTTAAACATGTGGAAGGAAATACAAGGCAGAAGCACTCACTCGAAAACAGGCTGGACTCTGAAATATTTCAGGATTAAAGTGTTGTTTTATCTTGTAGTGGTATTGATTGGCTTAATTTAATATATACCTTAGTGGTTCATTGAAATTAGTGAGTTTGCATATTGTCTTTCATTACTTTCATGAGAATTTCAAACAGATATACATGTTTATGTTTATGATTTTAGGAATGTTATACTGAGTTATCATTGCAGGTGCTAAAATAATCTGTGTTCTTGTAAGATAGCTAAGGATTACCGATATTAATAATTTCTAATAGATAAACCGATATGTATTTTTCTCCATAGTCCTCCTCGGGCTACACACGCAGTTTCCTCAAATAGGCTATTTATCTTTCCATCACTTTATTTTCTTTGCATTCTCCCATTTCCCCAACTTTTTCCATTTTTTTTTCAAGAATCCCCATTCTTGCTGCAATTGAGATAGCAGTGAAAAAGGAACAAGTCAAAATATAAAAATTTGGGTTGGAACATACAGGAGTAATTTAGGGGAAGTACGAGTCAATTTGTTTAATGCGTGGCCTCTCTATTCAAAACTATTTTCATCTCACATCCCTAAATTGTTTTATTTTCTAGTTTTATACAACTAAGTGTTTCACCAATGATAGATAAACTTGTTTTAATAACCATCCTCTTTAAAAATGAAAACCCCCTGGGGAAGGTTTAGTGACTAACACTCCCTACATTAATATGAATAAGTTTTATTAGGATGCTTCCTCCTAACCTCCCAGCTAGTATCTGCTGCACTGAGAGAAAAGGGATCTGGGTGGTGAAAAAGACATAGTCATCAATCCTAAATGTTAATAACAGTTTAACGAATAATTTATGGAGGAGGAAAGACAAAGTATTTCCAAGAGCAGAAGGGCTTCGAAGCTAGCTTTTTCTGGATTCAAATTTCAGCCCTATCATAGGTTCATTGAGTAACAGTGGACAAGTTAATTAGCTGTGTTCTCCTACGTAAAAAAGGGATGATAATGATAACAGTGCATTGTTCATAAGGTTAATTTGAAAAGTAAATGAGTGAATGGGTACAAAGTCTTTATAAATATTCCAAGGCAAAGCTCCACACAGTTCACAAAGCTCTGCCCTAGTCATTCTGTAACCTCTTCCATATTTATTCTCAAGCCTTATTTGTTGTCTCTCCCTTTCTATTACTCTCTATTTCTGTTCTTGCCTCAACTTTTGTTTTATCTTTTCATGACATGTACCTTAAGGGATCTCTCAGTTCAAGAGTAGAGTCAGAGAAGCTGCAGAAAGGCCAAAGAGATTAAATGGGTTCAGTTGTTTTTCTTGTTGTTGTTTAGAGGGTTAGCTATACACAGCTGGGCTTCAGAATGCACATTCTCATCTATTTCCTCCAAATATAACATTTTTTCCTCCAAATGCTTTTGGGAGATATATTTGGTAGTTAACAAATCTCTCCTCTGCATATCTTCAAATTTGGAGAATTTGAGATAATGGACTTCACTAATATTTACAGAAATTCCAACGAAAAGCAACAAAATACGCATTCCTTTCAAGTGCACATGTAACATTTTCCAATATGGACCATATTTTAGGCCATAAAAGAAGTTTTAACAAATTTAAGATGACTGGAATCATATCAAACATCTTTTCCTTTCCAACCACAATGGTATGAAACCACATTTTTAAAAATGTTTATTTATTTAGTTTTGAGGGAGAGAGAGAGCAGGGGAGGGGGAGAGAGTGAGAGAAAGAGAGAGAAAGAGAGAAAGAGAGAGAATACTAACCAGTCTCAATGCTGTCAACACAGACTCTGGCCCAGGGCTTGATCTCACAACTGTGAGATCAGGATCTGAGCCAATATCAAGAGTAGAATACTTAACAAACTGAGCCAACCAGGTGCCCCTGAAACTACATATTAATTATGAAAGGAAACAGGAAGTTTCCAATCGATCAAAGAGAAAATCAAAAGAGGAATCAGAAAAAAAAATCTTGAAACAAATGAAAAAGGAAGCAAAACATATCAAAATTTATGGGATGCAGTAAAAGCAGTTCTAAGAGGGAAGTTCATAGCAATAAATCTCTACCTCAAGAAATGTTAAAAGTCTCAAATAAATTTGTCTTTACATCTCAAGGAATTATAAAAAGAACAAACAAAATGCAAAGTTAGTAGAAGGAAATTACAAAGATTAAAACAAAAATAAATGGAATAGAAAATAAAAGACAATAGAAAATTTCAATGAAACTGAGAGCTTGTTCTTTGAAAATATAAATAATTGACAAATCTTTATCTAGACTAACCAAGGGGGAAAAAAAAAGAAAAGACTCAAATAAAATCAGGAATGAAAGAGAAGTTACAACTAATACCATATAAATACAAAGGATCATAAGACATTATTTTGAACAATTATATGGCAACAAATTGGACAACCTAGAAGAAACATATACATTTCTGGAAATATACAACATACCAATACTGAATCATGATGAAATAGAAAAATCTGAACAGACTTATTACTAGTAAGGAGGTTGAGTCAGTAGTCAAAGACATCCCAACAAGAAAAATCCAGGAACACATGCTTCACTGGTAATTCTATCAAATATTCGAAAATTTAAAAACTATCCTTCTCAAAGTCTTTTAAAAAATACAAAAGGAGGGAACACTTCCAATGCATTATACAAGGCCAGATTACCCTGCTACCAAAACCAGACACAGATGCCACAAGAAAAGAAAATCACAGTCAATATCTCTGATAAAAATAGATATAAAAATTCTCAACAAAATGTCAGCAAAGTGAATTCAACAGTACATTAAATGGATCATACACCATGATCAAATTGGATTTATTCTAGAAATACAAGGCTGGTTCAGCTTCTGATACACCACACTAACAAAATGAAGGATAAAAAGCATATGATCATCTCAAAAGATGCGGAAAACACATTTGACAAACTCAATATCCATTTATGGTAAGGACTCTCGACAAAATGGGCCTAAAGGGAACATACCTTAAGATAATAAAGGCATTATATGACAAACCTACAGCTAACTTCTTACTCAATGGTGAAAAGCTCTAAGTTCAGGAACAAGACTTGCTACTTTTATTCAACATAGTATTGGAAATCTTAGCAAGAGTGATTAGGCAAGGAAAAGAAAAAGCATGCAAATTGGAAAAGAAGTAAAACTGGCACTAGTCACTATTTGTAGATGACATGATATGTAAATAGAAAAGTCTAACAACTTCATCAAAAACTCTTAGAGCTAATAAAAGAATTCAGTAAAGTTGCAGGATACAAAATCAGTGTGCAAAAATCTGTTGAGTTTCTATACAGTAATAATAAACTATCAGAAAGAGAATTTAGAGGGGTTTAGAATTGAAAAACATTGGGCTCAAAAGGAACATTTTAAAGCCCCAGGATGTGATATCAGTAATAATATATCTGTCCACAAAGGTTACCTAAAATCTTCTGGGCCAAGCTTGGGATCCTATCCATGCTTTGAAAATGTACAACAGATCATAGCAACTAGCATGCTATTGAAATTTTAGTAAACAATGTATTTATTTCATAAAAGTGCTTTAATTTAAAATATAAGACCCCAAATCACAATATTAGAAAATGATTTAAGGTTATAACATAAAACAAAAAGAACAATAAAGTATAATGGGTATAATGAGGAAACCAAGTAATAAGCTCTTAGAAGTTGAAATTTTTAATCAGGATTAGATCTAATAAATCAGAAACTATAATATTCTGCATTACAATTCTTCTATAGTTTCAACTCTCTAGTCAATTATTATGAGATCTTGTAACAAAATGCACTATTTTATTATTTTTATTTTTAAGTAAAAAGATATTTACAGGCAATGAGAGAAGCTAATCAATACAGAAGCAAAAAAAAAAGGAAAGTAAATATTAATGGCTATAACTTGACTTTATTACATGATGATTGAGTTTGAGCAACTGAAAACAAAGTAAAACTAAACTTTATTTTCTGTAGAAGAAATGTCCTAAAGGAGCTTTTAAAAAAAATGGGCATTTTCTGCTGTGAAAATCACATTAGTTTTCTAAAAGCTTAACAATTCATATTCCGGTACTATGGAAAGTTCCCAACTGTGTACACACTTCCAAAGACTGGCTCTGAAATAGTGGTCAAGGCAACTTTTATTAATTGATCTAAATATATATAAAGAAGTATCCAACAATCCTGGGGCACCTGAATGGCTCAGTTTGTTGCACATCTGACTTAATTTAGGCTCAGGTCGTGATCCCAGGTTTCTAGGGTCAAGCTCCATGTTGAGCTCTGCTCCGAGTATGGAGCCTGCTTAAGATTCTTTCTCTCTCAATCTGCCCATCTCTCCTGCTCATGTTCTCTCTATGTATATGAAAGAAAGAAAGAAAGAAAAAGAAAGAAAGAAAGAAAGAAAGAAAGAAAGAAAGAAAGAAAGAAAGAAAAAGAAAGGGAGGGAGGCAGGGAGGGAGGGAGGGAGGGGAGGAGGAGGAAGGAAGGAAGGGAAGAAAGATCAAATAATCATATTGAATTTTATAGCCGATGCAATCTCTTACTTGGAAATAATGAGCAAATTTCTGAAGTATCTCCATTTGTCTAACTCTAAAGAGAAGACAAAAGCACTCATCTACTAAACCTTCTGGATAGGGTGACTAGTGAGACAAGAAGACATCAGGGCAAAAATTCTAGGTATTCTAATATCTATCATATACTCTTCTAATGAGCCAAACTACATGCAACATAAGTAATTTAAGCTCTTTTAGCTATGCCTTATTTTATTCTAAGGAAATTCACTAACATATTGAAAAGAATTTTGAAATTTATATTTCTTATTTATACTATCCAAGTGGCTATTGTGTCAGAATATAGCAAAGCTAAGAAGATGTTCCAGAATATACCTCATTAGTCACTATTATTCTTTCTGATCATTGAGGGAAAAAATGATAAGAATAGTTTATGTTCTATCATCAAAAAGAACATTTGGTTTCTGTAAAATGGGGATGTTAACATTGACTTACATTTTTCATGTATACAGTGAATTAATTAATGATCACTGAAAGCAAGAAGTGTCATGTGTACTAATTAATTATAATAAATGATTACAACTAATATAAATGCAAGGAAAATATTGAACAAATTGTTTTTTATAGTATTAAGTTTGGGAACACAAATTTATAGCTGTAGTTTCCTACTAAAACAAACAAAAAATTATAGTCATCTCTCTGGGCCATATGAGCTGTTGTCACATGAGTTACTTAGTTGCTACAGTGCTATACATTTAATATTTATTTTTATCATTTCTCTATAAAAATTCTTTCTAACACTCTTCAAATACTGAATGATTTTTAATATTTAAAATAAATTTATTTTAGCAAATAGAAAAACATTCACCTATTTAAGAAGTTATATATATGTTTTTCATTAAATATGTTACGCATTAGACTTTCATTAAATTTTGGTGACCTGTTACTCAATAATTACCATTATTGGGTTTATATCTCTGAAGTAGAAAGCTAAATGAGACATGGCTTTTATGTTAAAAAACATGCAACAAGAAGCATATAAAAATAATTTCAATAAAATACGAAAATGCTCTAAAGAAGTATGGTAGGATGATTACATGAATAGTTTCAATTCTTCACCCTTCTCTGAATCTACAGGACTTGAGATTTCTCCTGATGAATGTGCCTTAACTTTCTTATCTCATGCAACTTACTTGGCCAATTGGATGAGTTAAAGTGGCAGGGCGCCATTTTTGAACCTAAGTCTCAAGAGGTTGGGATGTTTTCACTAGCCTGTACTTGTATCTCTACTGTTGTCATGAAAACATGCCCAGGCTTGTAGTCTACTGGATAAGTCACACCTGCAGAACTAAATTGTATTTATCTTTCATCTGATGCCAGCCTACATTAGCTATCAGCTGACATTCAGATATGCAAGTAAATCCAGCCAAGATCAGCAGAGCCATCTAGATGCCTTGCTTCACTGTCACTGCCTCTGAGGCATTGTGTTTGTCTTTTATGGCTATTATTATGACCAGGGGTTACTGATACAATGATCAGAGAATAATGAACTATCTCTAGGTTAGTTAGTGAGGAAGATGAGTAGATCACCAGACAGACCAAGAAAAGGGCAATATATATCAAGCACAATGTGTAGCATATATAAGGCCATGGCTATATATATGGCTTACAGAGAGACAAGAAGTTAGTTTCTTTATGTAGGAGGTAGTTGGAGGTGGAGGCTAGATTTAGAGAACTAAAATCATAGAATTTTGAATTGTCACTCAACTGTGGGGTGATAATGAAAAAGTTTAAGAATGAGGACGCACGACCAGGTTTCATTTTAAAAGATCAAATTATTATTAGATGAAATATAATTTAATGTAGGTGAAGCTAGAGTCATCCATATATATATATATTATATATTGATGAGGAAGGCTTGAAGCAATAGTGGTAGAGATAGAGAGCAGCAAACAGATATGAGATACTTTAAGAGATAAAATTGGCTGGAATTCTTACCTATTAAATAAAAACTGGGAAGAAAGAAAAATGTCAAGGATGACTTTTGGCTATTTATCTTACGTGTCTGAGGCAGAAAATATGGAAGGCTGAGTTCTAGAGGAAGAAGAATCCTATAAGTTTACGAGGTCCAGAAAAGGAAGTTGATGTGTTTGTTGGGACATGATGAGGAAGCCTGGGATATCCGGGTTTATATGTCATTGGTTCTACAGATCTGGAGAAAATGAAGGAGGTTTACAATTTGTATTAGAGTAAGATTAGTTTACAGGTGTAATAGTAGAAGTCATGTACTTTTATGAGATTACCCAATGAACAGGAGTAAATGGAAATAAGTAGTATAATGGAAAAATAATGTAAGTAACTATGTACTCAACAAAAATCACTAAGACTTTTGAAATGACTGTACACGTTGCCCCACTGCAAGATATCAGGAGCCAAAAAAAAAAAAAGCAGATACTAATATTGTACTTACAGTTGTAGAAATTGTACTCTGATAACTGTATTATCCTATTAATCACCATAGATTCCTTAATATTGAACATAATTCAAGTTTTTCTCAATTCCAGTGCTTAACTATTTGCTTTCAAAAATATCTTCTGGGCGTCTAGGTGGTTCAGTCCCTTAAGCGTCTGACTTTGACTCAGGTCACGATCTTGTGATTTGTGAGTTCAACCTCCACATCAAGCGGGCTCTCTGCTGTCAGTGCAGAGCCTGCTTCAGATCCTCTGTCACCCTCCTTCAGCCCCTCCTGCATGTGCTCTCCCTCTCTCTTTTTCTCAAAATAAGTAAACATTAAAAAAAAGTCACTTCTGTCAGGGCATCTGTGTGGCTCAGTCAGTAGAGCATGTGACTCTTGATTTCAGGGTTGTCTAAGTCAATGAAGAAATTTCATTGAATCACCCACAACTCTGGGAAAGAACAAGCACTAATGTAGGATCCAGCAGAGTTAACGTTTTCAACAGTTTATACAACAAAATAAAGATTATGACAATGACAACAGTTTTCAGAACAAGGGCCCAGAGTCTTTAAGAACAGGGTTGGAATCCCTATCATTTACCAATAGGAGGCACAGCAAATAGAAAGGACCAAACAGAGATCAATAAGGGTATTTCCACAATAACATGTCTAAAGGGAACTGACGACAATGCCTAAATTGAGATAGAAAACTTCAGATTGGCAGAATGAGATCTCAGGGCCATGATGGGTGACTATGTCTAAAGCACGTTGTGAAAAGTAGTAATTAGACATCTAGATGAAACAGCTTGACTGTCCTTATTCAAGGAGGGGCGACTATTGGCAGTGCATGTTTGCTTTGAAGTTCACTACTACAGACACATGTGGAGGATGTAGGAGTGATTGAGAGGACAGTGCTACATAGAGTAGGACCCACTGAAATGGACTGAAGCAAAAAAATTCCATCGTATTTAATTAAAACACAAATAGAAACTTGCTTTAAAGCAACCAGGAAAATCCAACACACATGCAGCTATATTGGCTTTGCCTATCTGCCCTCCTCCTTATTCCTGGAAACTTCCTAGTTCTCCCTTCAAGTTTTCTCTGGAATGCTACTTCTGCTGATATTTGCCGGTTCACGTCCTCATTTAAGTCAGGTCTGTGGCAAAATAACATACCCTGCAAGACATTTTCTGTATGTTACCTAAAATAACACCTCTTTTCTCTTGTTTTTTTTTTTTCTACTATGCTTTACTATTCATTAGAACCTAATTTTAGATGTGTGTGGGTATGTATATACACCCACACTTACTTATTTATGTATTTATTATTGACTATTTTATCCACTTGAATACCAGCTTCATGACATCAGGGACATTATCTTCTTTGTTTCCTACTGTCTCCTCCACTTAGAAGAGTATCGGACACGTAGCAGTTGCTCATAAACTTGTTGAACTAGCGAATGAGTGAATGTATCTGTGCTTTAATATTGACCAGATCATATTGCAAATTAATCAAAATATATGAGTTATCAAGAAGTAGTCACAGGATCTACTGTGAATGTATCCAAGGATAAAATTTTAGTTAAAGGGCGCCTGGGTGGCTCAGTCGGTTGAGCGACTGACTTCAGTTCAGGTCATGGTCTTGCAGTTTGTGAGTTCAAGCCCCGAGTCAGGCTCTGTGCTAACAAACAGCTCAGAGCCTGGAAACCTGTTTCAGATTCTGTGTCTCCCTCTCTCTCTCCCCCTCCCCTGCTCATGCTCTGCCTCTCCCTGTCTCTCAAAAATAAATAAATGTTAAAAAGAATTTTAAAAAAATTTTAGTTAAAAATTTAGTTAAAATTGGTTCCAGCAAATCTGGGTATGGGAAGAACTCTCAGGGTTATATATGATAATATTCTATGAGAAGTTAAATTACAGGCAACATACACATATATTTTAAAAAACTTTTTGAGCATAACTATTTCATATTTAAATAATTTCTAGCCACTCCTGGGCTTGAGAGCTTGATCGGAAATGTACTACTAAACTTGGACTTCCTGCTGGGAATACAGCAAGTGCCCTCTTTGAGAGTGAGGGGGCTGAGAATCTCACACCAACGAGAATGAGTGCCTTGAAATTAATTGGCGTTTGGAAATTGATCTAATAGGCAATCTTCTATATCTAACTTGTGATTTATTCAAATTAAAAAATTTTAACACATACTCTCTGAAACACAGATGACTTCTGCAGTTATGTACTGCTAGGCCTGGCAACTGAAGACCTTCTAGTTTTCTCTCTCAGAAATTGGTACATTTTGGGGGCATCTGGGTGTCTCCGTTAAGCATCCAACTCTCAATCTGGGCTCAGGTCATGGTCTCATGCTCTGTGAGTTCAAGCCCCACGTCGGGCTCTGCGCTGACAGTGGGGAAGCTGCTCGGAATCCTCTCTCTCTCTCTGCCCCTACCCAACTCATGCTCTCTCTCTCACTCTCTCTTGAAATAAGTAAACTTAAAAAAATTAGAAATTGATACATTTTTTATGTTAACCATACAAGTCCTGTGGAAAGTTTTGTATTTCAGAATTTACTAAGTTTAAAGGTACATAGTTTATAAATTCCCCAGTTATGTCAATAAACCCAGATAAGGTATGCATGCTGCAAGTATAATCTTAGACAAATCTGGTCTATTGAAAAATGGCTACTTAATTCTCTACAATGGCTATTTTTCCAGAACCTGTTCTATTTGCTTTTTAAAATCATCTGAAAATAGCCACAGGTTTTCAAGATAATTTTTTGTTGCTTTTTGTCATTGTTTGCCTATTTGTTTTCCAAATTTGGTTTCTTGCTTGCTTATTCTGTGAGAAATGAGTTTACATCAAGTAATGTCCAACAAGCTACGGGCTTCAAAATATGAACATGATATCTCACATAGGAACGTGTAGATCTTGAACAGGATGTTGCTGGCATTTCCCATTGAAATAAAATTTTGGCAGTGAGTGTCTCTAAGAGAGACCTTCCCATTAATTTGTTTCAGTTTTCAAAGGAAGTGATGGGTGAGGAAAAGAAACAAGTAACTCAAACTCATAAATGTCCAATATATCTGTCTCAAAGGAAGGACAGAAATGTATTATATTTTTAGACCTACTGCTCAGAAATGCAGCCAGGCTTGAATTGATGAAATATCTCTATAAAAATCACTGTCAATCTCTATTTACCACCAAGTACCATATTTCACAAACAATTTGTTAGCTGGCTTTAGGGTCAGCCAAATCATACCATTTTAATATATTTTTTAAATAAGAATAAATATTTAAAATGCCATCTCTTCCTTGCTGTAACATATCCAAGAAGTATGTCTCTGTAGGAACTATCATTAAGTTGAGACAGTGAGCAACCCCATTACATCAAGGGGAGGATAAATTTTCTTCATCCAAGTAACCAAACATAGTCAATATATTAAAAGTTAACCAATTCAGATACAGGGAAAAATCTCATTTGTTTTCATTTAGACAAAGCAAAAACAAGTATTTTTCAACACAGTCAATGGGATAAAATTTTCATTATTCAGATGGTTTATTTGATAACAGAGACAAATATTTGTAATTCTGTTTCTTCAACCACGAAGAGTATACACTGTGTTAAAGTTCTTTCATTGAGAATGAGACTTGTTGAACTAAGCCTTAATTTCTTGAGACTGAAATTGCTATCATTATTATTATTATTATTATCATGCTGCCATTTTTTCAAAAATATTTCTCAGAGAAAGAAATCATCAGAATAATCACATCTGTTCTAGTTATCATATAACAAATCACACCGAACCTTAATGGCTTAAAAATAATAATCATTTACTTATCATGACTGAAGTTTGGGGTAAATCTGCTGGGTGATTTTTCTCTCCTTGCTTGGTGTTACTCATGTAGAAGCAGTCACCTGGAGGTTTGACCAGCGATAGATATTCCAAGATGGCCTCACTCACGTTTCTAGTGGTAACTTGGTCTGTCAGTTACAATGCCTAGAATCCTCACCATATAGCCGCTCTGACAGAATAACCTAGGTTTCATATTAAGTGGCAGTGGTGTTCCAACAGCACAAATATGGAAACTTTAAGACTTTTAGAGGCTTATGCTCAAAAGTAACATAAAAGCATTTCTGCCTCATTCCTTGATCAAGGCTGTTTCAAAGACCAGCCTAGATTTAAGGGCTTGGGAAATAGATTCACTTCAATGGGAGGAATGGAAAACAATCGTGGCCATGTTAGATCTTCCTCATTTCCATTCTTTCTTTTTTTTTTTTAACGTTTATTTTTATTTTTGAGACAGAGAGAGACAGAGCATGAACGGGGGAGGATCAGAGAGAGGGAGACACGGAATCTGAAACAGGCTCCAGGCTCTGAGCTGTCAGCACAGAGCCCGACGCGGGGCTCGAACTCACAGACCCCAAGATCATGACCTGAGCCGAAGTCGGACCCTTAACCGACTGAGCCACCCAGGCGCCCCGCATTTCCATTCTTTCAATACAAAGTGTTTAAAAATTTTTATTTTGGAAATTTTAAATCCACACCACAGAAAGTAGGACAGAGAATAATATTATTTCTTTTTCATTCAGGCACTTTTGTACTTTAAGGTCATCAGGAATAAATAAAGATAGTGTTTAAAGAGTTTATTTATTGAGAGCTGAATATATGGGAGAAAATCAAAATTACAAGATTTATAATGAATTGGGTGTGAGTTGATAATTTTTGGGTGGCCTCAGTGACAAAATAAATTTTGTAAAAGTGTTCATCACAGAAAACTGGATTTCAAAGACTTTATGAGTATTCCTTACAAGTTAATACTATGCTTTATGATTATATTTCAAAAATCCTCTGATTTTAATGTGTATGTGAAGGATCTTGAAAGATGATACAGGTTATTAAGCCTAAAACTTTGCAATTTTGTATCAAGAGACTGATACACTTAGTGCCTGGACAGTTTTTTTGAGAAACATGATTTAAATACTGTGCTCATCAGAAGACACCCCCAAGAAACATAAGTAATAAAAATAGAAGTTAAGACAAACACATTTTGAATGGTATGTGGTATGTTATTGAAAATATTTTTTATACAAATCTATTAACAGTCATTATAAAAAGTCAGTCATACAAATTTAAATGTGATTCAGATTTCTTGTAAGAGGTTGAGCTGAAAGAAAAAATTCTGACTAAATGAATTTTCTTGTTTTCAGAATATACTACTACTATTTAAACACCCCTAAGTGCTTTTTTTAGGTAAAGTATAAATACATGTTTGTAAAATCTAGTTACTAATAATAAGAACCTGAAATTAGCTCAAGTTGTAAAACTTAGTTTCCTATTTATGTGGGTCACTTATAGAAAAGCGCCACTTGATTTTATTTTTTTATTTGTGATTATCTGCTTATAAACGAGTTATTATTTATGGATATTAAAGAGACAAAATGATGAATTTTGAAGATATGAATTATCAGATATGAAAAAAATTCTCCAAGTTTAAGCAGATGTTATATCCATAAATCCTCCCAATGAGCATAGGATTCAAGGCAGACCTAATTCCAGCCATGTTTGGGACATGCCATATGGACTGAGACAACTAAGTCCAGAAACACAAGTTAGGGAATGGAAAAAAAAAAAAAAAAAATAGAAGCTTTAAGTTGGAAATCCTATAACGTCAGTTGTTTTCATCCCCTCTGGGTTTCAAAGACATTATTTTAACATGTTAATTATCCCAGTGTTTGTGTCTATGCTTAAATGGCAAACAGTGGTATTTCTTCCCACTTTTTAGTTTCATTATAATTAATAATCACTCAAAAGATCTACATTGTCATTCTGATTGTTTTGGGAAAATAAAATGAAATGCCGTCATTACTCAAAAGTTGTCAATAATTATCTTTTCTAGTATTGCTTAATTTATACATTGTACATGTAAGTTGTTTTTCAAAAAGGCTTTATTTTCTCTGAAACAGAAATACTCATCTGTGTAACCCAAAGTGATAGGCAGGGCTTTCACGCACACCAACATATTCAAACACAGCCTTCAATAGGTCATCATCCCCAGATCTTGCATTTCAGTGTGAGACATTGAACATGGCAGTCAAGTTTTTGGCAGACTTGGGGTTAAAAAATACACACAGCCGTTTACGTGAACCTTAAACAAACTTGCAGGGGCATTCTTCTTTCAGTCGACTGACATTTTTCTTTATGTTTCGTCAGTTATATCTGAGTGATCAGACAGCCACTACACGTGGTACACCCACCAGGATTATTATCTAGACCAAAGGCCCAAAGCTCATTGTAGCAGGCATGTAATTCTTTACAATGTATGCCACGTTAACTGTGTTGGGTTATCTATTCAACAGCTGACTGAGCTGGGCTCTCAAGCTCTTCTCAACAACCATGTAAGAAGCGATGACAATTGTACTACTTCATAACAGCTGCATGGAGCTCTGACACACACTTCACAGCAACCAGTCATCTATATAAACCAATTTCAGGAGCAAAATTGCATGGTGCCTCCACTCTGTTATAAACACAATGATATCCACTCAAAGCTGATAAATGCACTGCATTTCTTCAGAGCCTAAAAGAATAAGGAAGTTCTTTGCATCTGAGATTTCTTTCCCACAAATTAAGCCTCTCTTTGTCCTGGCCATTAATTTAGAACTCTAGAAAGAACCACACAGTTTAGAGCTTGAATATCTGTAACATAAAGAAACTTCAGTATTAACATTTTAGTTCTTTGACTAGATGCTCTTTCAATTCTTTATTTAAGTGTGTGTGCCAGACTTTTCCTAACTGACGATCTGAAGCAGAAAGCAAAAGGAAGAAGTAATTAGGTTTAAAATACTTACCAGTGGTGTAGCAATTTGCCAATTAATTACAGTATCTTTTCAGAGGATTAAACACAATATAATCCTTATTATTGAATAAAATATCTACAAGCCACCTAGAAACTACTGTTAAAAGACTTAAATGTTAACTCTATGTTTGGGGTGAATAATGAGCTTTGGTGGATCAATTAATAATTCCAACAGATTCAAGAAAGATATAGAGGCAGCTAATATTTTAAAATACATATTTATACAACAAACACAGATTTTTGAATAGGGCCTGAAAGGACATGAGAAAAAAATTATGCATGGTTCCAGAAAAAAAGACAGAAATGAACTTCTTCGTGTTTGTAACAGTAGCAAATATCTATATTTATATATCTATGCATTTAATATCACTTCAGGGATTAGAAAATATGTGCATTTACGTATTTCACTTATTTCAGTAAGTCAGAAGAATGGAATATTTTAACTAAAAAATAATGAACAAACTTTATTTCATAGGAAGTCTTCTTCAATAAATCATAATTTATTAATATGCTATAGCTTCATTACAGAGGAGATTTCAATTTATGCCTAGTGGAATTTACTTCTCAAAAAAATTGGAATAACCATGCTATTTTACTATTTGAACTATATGGCCTTGTGGAATAGTAGTTGCCACTGCTAATCTGTTAACATGTACAACAGGTTGACATAATTTCTGACATCATTTAATAACACTTAAGGGTTATGACACTATCCTATAGTGATAAATGTTAGGTTTAGAAAAGGAGTCCCATGCCAAGT
This sequence comes from Leopardus geoffroyi, assembly GCF_018350155.1. NCBI lineage: Eukaryota > Metazoa > Chordata > Mammalia > Carnivora > Felidae > Leopardus > Leopardus geoffroyi. Next base: position 145,810,767 of record NC_059328.1, read on the forward strand.
TTCATTTAAAGGGCTTCCCTGCTTTGCGGAAAGAAGTATGAAAACAGATTATCCAATAGATAAGATATAACAAGGCTACATAATTGTCCATATCACATATCAAAGTTCTGATTGTGTATCAGTTGTTGTTTGTCTGTAATCATTGAATCCCTTTGACTACTTGCTTTGATGACACCCTTTGAGTCATTGCCAATAGGAGGAAATTAAGGCATTTGGAGATTAAATGACTTTCTTAAAATGAAATGGGTAATTAGGTAACAGAGCAAGGGGAAAGAACCTGGTTATTGACAATAAATTCAGGATTCTATCCACAGCACCAAACTGCCCTTAAAGGGGCTCTTGATGAAAAACTGAGACCTAAAGACACAGAGAAATTTCCTCAAGATGATTCAAGTAAAAAGTTGAACAAAATCAGTTATTTTGAATCCCAAGCAGCCAATGTGTTTTTCACTATGACAAGTATTTCCCCTCCAAGAACTAAAAATAATTAACTGGAAGAAATACAATATTTTTTTAAAAACAGAATCTAAGGGCTGTGAAGATAGCTGGACATCTCAAGGAATTCAACTGAAGAACTATAAAATCAAGGATGGAGATTGCCCTCTCTGCTTTCTCTCTTTCTCTGGAGATGGGTGGTTTTGTCTTAGGGTACATAAAACCCAACATATTAACGTTCAGATCATCTAAGATATCGGAGAAGGAGTATAGGTGGGAAAAGAGATGGTAAAGCTAGATGACTTGAAGCTCAAAATAGGAGGAAGGACTTTACACAGGTGAAAAGTCAACAATCTAAATGATTCCCTCCCCAAAAGGGACAATGAGGAGAATGACGTTATTTATTTTGCTTTAAATCGCTACCTGGCTGTACAACTGTATTCACCTCCATGTGTTACATATCCAAAAAAAAAAAAAAAAAAAAAAAAAAAAAAAGCTTTGGGGCAGTGTAGTGCTTAAAATGTGAAGCATTCTTATCAAGTTTAAGAAGGTAGAAGGAATGTTTCTTGAGAAGATTGAGAATGAGAGGGATTTTTGTATAGATAGACTAAAACAAGAGATTGAGGAGTTGGAGATGAAAGATTTGGGAGAATGTCGCAGACTCTAAGTCTAGAGTTCTCTCTTGTCCAGCAAGAGAGCGAATGCAGAATTGAATACGAGAGAGACTAATTTCCGGGAGGAGGCAAGAGGCCCGAACAGAGGTTTCATCTCCATGCTCTTTAAGTGCTCAAGATATTACCCACGTGATGAACGTGAAGAAAACAAGATCTTACATATGTAAACATGGAGAAAAAAATCAGACAGTAGTCATTAACTTGTGTGTGGAAGAAGCAAAGTGTCGGGGGTGGGGGGCAAGTGGAGTTTGTGATATTGGCATCAGATGGAAAGTAATTTCCTGCAGGGGATTTAACAAGTTGCTTATGATCCCAATACAATTTCTCACTATCTAACCTCAGGTGCTTTTGCCCCATGGTGGAACCCACTTATGTAAGTAGAACCTATTTCCTCACAGGAGAAATGTAGGCAGTGGGGGGAAAAGTCAGGAAGAAGCAACACAAATACGTATGTGAAAGATTATTACTGATGGGGGGGGGGGCAGCATTTTGGCTAGTGGCCACAGAAGCCAGGGCTATAAGGCATGATTAAATTGATTGTCCTTGTGATTATGGCCTTTTGTAGGCTGAAGCTAAGCAACTGTCAGTTGATGAAGTAAGCAGACTGTTCAGCATTAAAATAGTACTTTATTCAGATGACATTCTGCTTGTTGTTAAATAGAATTTCCCATCTTTTTCCCCAACGTGGTTTTGCATAGACCAGAGAATTGTGGACGAGCTTGGAGGAAGTGGTATTTTGCAAATGATTTTTTTTATTTTTAATTAATTAATTTATTTACTTATTCAAGAATAATTAACACACAGTTGCTATATTAATTTCAGGTTTACAATATAATGATTCAACAGTTCCATACATTACTCAGGGCTCATCATGATAAGTGTACTTTTAATCCCCTTCACCTGTTTCATCCGTCCTCCCACCCACCTCCCCTCTGGAACCACCAGTTTGTTCTCTGTATTTAAGAGTTTGTTTTGTTTCTTTTTTTTCTTTATTCATTTGTTTTGCTTCATAAATTCCACATATGAATGAAAGCATATGGTACTTGTCTTTCTCTGACTGACTTATTTCACTTAACTTTATACCCTCCAGATCTATCCATATTATTGCAAATGGCAAGATTTCTTTCTTTTTTATGGTTGAGTAATATTCCATTGTATATGCACCACATCTTCTTTATCCATTCATCTATCAATGGACAATTGTGTTGTTTCCATAATTTAGCTATTGGAAACAATAGTGCAATAAACATAGGGATGAATATATCTTTCTGAATTGATGTTTTTGTATTCTTTGAGTAAATACTCAGTAGCAGAATGACTGACTGGATCATATGGTAATTCTATTTTTAATTTTTTGAGGAACCTTCATACTATTTTCCACTGTGATTGTACCATTTTGCCTTCCCACCAACAATGCACGAGAGTTCCTACTTCTCTACATCTTCAGCAAAACCTGTTGTTTTTGTGGTTTTGACAAGGAAAACAAAAGCAAATTAAACTATTGGGATTACACCAAGATAAAAATGTTTGCACAGAGAAGGAAACCATCAATAAAACAAAAAGACAGCCCTCCAAATTGTAGAAGATATTTACAAATGATGTATCTGATACGGGTTTATTAGGCAGAATATATATTAAAAAAGTGTATACAAGTCAACACCAAAAAGACAACCTAATTTTAAAAATGTGCAGGTGATTCTTTATATATCTCTGGCTGGTGATCATCTCTCAAGTATCCCTGTCACTGGCTGCATTTATTTTGTGGCTGCTGTTTTCAATTGTATATTGTATCAAATAGGTATTATGTTTACAAATACATTGTGATACAAGTACAAAATTGAAAAGATTCGAAAGGACTTGAAAAGCTGTGTTTCTCTCACAGACTTGCCCTCAGCTGAAAATAGCACCTTGCTCAACATCACCCTTTCTCCTGAGGACAGCTTGCATCTAATGACTAGTCCAGCCCAGTCCAGCCCCTCCCCCTTGAATCAAGCAATCTGATGAGCTATCTCAGCTCCAGAGTTTCCTGTGGGGTCAGGGAAAGCCTCCGCCATTTCTGTGACTAGACTACAATTTCTGCCTCTCCCAATTCCAGTTTCTTCACTCCCTCATCGATATTGACACCCAAGAACACTTTCTGTTCTTTCTTGTCGCAGCGTCTGTTTCTAGGACAACTCAGTTAAAGATATTAAAGATACCCAGTTATCACACTTTCCTTTCAGAAACGACCATTATTAGTGAGTGTTTAGGAATGATATGAAAAGAAAAGAAGAAAAAGTTTCTTCAATCTTTCCTGAGCTGATCCAAACAGTATTGCATGAATCTCAAAGGAGAAAGATAGTTTCCTAAATGTGTGACTATAATATTAGGATATATTCCTACTAGTAGAATTATGAGGTCAATGCGTATGTCCATTTAAATTTTTAAATGTAGGGGTGCCTAGGTGGCTCAGTCCGTTAAGCGTCTGACTCTTGGTTTTGGCTCAGGATATGACCTCACTACTTCGTGGGTTCAAGCCCTGCATCAGGTTCTGGTCTGGCAGTGCAGAGCCTGCTTGGGATTTTTCTCTCCCTCCCTCTCTGGTCCTCACCCACTTGAGCTGCCTCTGTCTCTTTCAAAATAAATAAATAAACTTAAAAAAATAAAATTATGGGTGCCTAGGTGGCTCAGTCGGTTAAGCATCTGACTTCAGCTCAGGTCATGATCTCACGGTCTGTGAATTCGAGCCCCACGTCAGGCTCTGTGCTGACAGCTCAGAGCCTGGAGCCTGCTTCGAATTCTGTGTCTCCCTCTCTCTACCCCTCCCTTGATCATTCTCTGTCTCTCTCTGTCTCAAAAATAAATAAAAACATTTTTTAGAATTTAAAAAATAAATAAAAAATAAATAAAATTAAAATAAAATAAATTTTAAATGTAGTGCTCTTTAAAGAGATTGTAACCTCTCACAACAGACCTTTTGTGTTTGGTCAAACTACAGATGAAGAATGGTTCTTGAAAATGTATTCCAGGTTTACCTTATTGTAAGTAAGTTACCTTATTGTAAGTTTACCTAATTGATATGTGATCATTTGCATTTTTTTTCATTAACTAGGTACAAGATATTTTATTGTGCTGTTGATCTTTTTGTTACTGATACACCTTCTTTTTATATTAAGAAAATGAAAATGTGTGTGTGTGTTTAAGTTACCATGTTTTTGTTTGCTTTTATTTATTATGTATCTTGCCATGCAAAATATTTTATTTGTTCATATATTTCTAGTTATCAATTTCTTATGCCTTCTGAGTTTTTTTTCATAAATAGAAAATACTACGAGATTATTTTAAAAACTAGCATGTCTTCTTACAGTTTTTTATAGATTTTTGTTTGTTTGGAAAATGTAATCCATCTTGTGGTATATATTGAGGTAGTGATCTAACTGTAGTATTAAAATTAATTTGCTAACACTATTCAGGATTTTTATAATATCAATGTTTCTCTTATGTGATTGTTTTATTAACTCTTTTGTGTATTATTTATGCCAGGTATATCAATGTTATGTGAGAATATGAATGTTTTCTATACATCCTCAAATAGCTGACTCATTTGAGTTTTGACTTTTTTGTGGTTTGGTGTAATTTCTCTGTGAAACTAATTTGACCTGGTACTCATTTGCGAGTAATATTTGACCGTAATCTCTATTTTGTATAAGGTTGCTACCTAGATTTTCTTTTTTTTTCTGAGTTCCCACTTAAATATTACTTATTTATATTAAGTTCCTCTATCTTTTTTCCTTGGGTGTTATCTCTAATTTTAGGTAAATGTATTTTTTGTCAGTTTTGATTAGGTTAGCTAAATGTTTATATATCATTGGTTCTTTTGAAAAGGAAAAGCTATTAGATTCGTTATTAAATTATTTATCTATATTATAATAATAATCTCTGCTTTTTTATTGATTCCTATGATTCTTAAGGTTTATTTTTATTTCATTCTTTTAACGTCTTTATTTTAGCCTTACTTTACTTTTTGTTCTTACTTGTATATTAACATGTAAATACTTATAGCATAAATTTTCCTTTGAGTGTTGCTCCAATTGACTACAGAGTCCTGATGTGTGAGTTTATGTTATCACTATTTTTAGACGTCTTAAAATTATTGGTTTGCTTTCTTCATTGTCTCAAAAGGTGTTTAGGAGATGTTTTCTTATTTCCATGTGTCATGCTAGAGATTGATATTGCTGCTGCTTAGACTAATTAATATTACTAGGCTATGTCTGGCTGGATATTGATTGGTCTGCATATTTTTTAGGATAAGATACGCCATTTTAATCTATTTTATGCGATTTTATAGATTCAGATTTTCTGGAATTTTTCATAGCATTTTACTTTTTTCTGTTTCTGTTTCTATTTCTTATCCTCATGAACATCAAATACGTTCGCCATTTTTTTTCTGACTATAGATACACTTTTTCTGATCTTTTAAGACCCTGTTCGTTTGCATTTTATTTAAAAATTCTTTTAACTCCTGTCTACTGTGCCTTTCCTATTTTTGGTGCAGGTTTTTGTTTTGTTTTGTTTTCTAAATGCAAACTTTCTTTGAACTACTTTCTCTATGGATTTCATTTCATCACACTTTCTTTTCGTTTTCTTTCTCTACTCTCCTAATTACTACCAACTCATGGTCAGCTTTAGTTTTCAATCATATCTTTTCTAAGCTTTTGTACATCTGCTCTGGGCTCTTAGTTTATAAAGACAAATAGTTCATTATGATTTTTTTTTTTATTTAACTCAGGGCAAAGTTTTTGTTTTAATTTTTGTCTGTTCTGTGACAATGTTTTCCTAACTTGTATCTTTCATCTTCCATTGTCTCTAGTTCTTTCTCATACTTTCCCTTCCATTATCTTTTTACAGATATTGTGCTAGTTCCCAATTGATTATTATTCTATAAACCTGTATTCATTCCATTATTATTATTATTATTATTAATTTGAATGAAGCCTTCTGGACATGTTCCAGGATAGTAGGAAGTTTCCTTTTGACCCACGCTTCTTCCTTTTACTTTTTCTTAGCTGCTATGCTGACAGTTTAAACTTCTTCCTACTACAGGGTTTCTCTTTCTTACTTTGCCTCACTGTCACAATGCTTTTGAAAATATGGTTCTTTATAGGATTCATTCTTGATATTCATGCTTCTTTTTAATGCTGGCATAGGTGCTGACTACCACTGCCAGCACACATACCCATCCCATTATTCCAGGCTTCAAGTTGGTTGGCTCTTTAGTGTGAACCTCTCTTTTTAGACAACTCTGTTCTGCCACTTTGAGATTTGCAGCCATAGGTATCTTCTGTCACCATCTTCATGCATCTCTGTTTGATTTTCCTTTTTTTTAGCTGTGCTTCTTCGAAAGTTATTGTTTGAGGTTATAGTCACCTCTTAGTTTTGTCAAGAAAGAATACATGCTTTTGTTTCTTGTTTTCTTCATTGTTTTGAAGTTATTTCTGAGAAGAAAGGGGATTTTATTTTTCTTCTCTTTTAAAAGAGGGAGTCACCTCGATTTGATTTTTTTTTAATTTTTTAAGTATTTATTTATTTATTTATTATTTGGGGTGCCTGGGTGGCTCAGTCGGTTAAGCGTCTGACTTCGGCTCAGGTCACCATCTTGTGGACTGTGAGTTCGAGCCCCGCATCGGACTCTGGGCTGATGGCTCGGAGCCTGGAGCCTGCTTCCGATTCTGTGTCTCCCTCTCTCTCTGCCCCTCCCCCGTTCATGCTCTGTCTCTCTCTGTCTCAAAAATAAATAATCATTAAGAAAAAAATTTAAATATTTATTTATTATTTTAAAAGAGTGGTGTAGAGGCATAGAGAGAGGGAGAAAGGACCCCAAGCAGTCTCCGCACAGTCAGCACAGAGCCCAACACGGGGTTCAAACTCACAAACCGTGAGATCATGATGGGATCCAAAACCAAGAGTTGGACCCTTAACCAACTGAGCCACCCAGGGGCCCCTCCCCACTTTTTTTTTTTAAGTATTTGATTTTGAAATGCACTATTGGGTTTTGTTTTGATTTTTACATCTTTAACTTTATTATTAAATTTTTTTTCCTAAGATTTTACGCCCAGAGAGTAATGGCCAATACAGTGCACTGCATGGCTGGCCTGGCATCAAAATGACTACAGTTTATCTACCAGGTGGGCAGTCGTTACCAAGATAAAATAAATGTGGCTTTTTTAACTCTAGAATTTTTACATTAAAATATATGGTATTTAGACCCTCCTAAATATTGTCAGGTATTCATTGTTATTATATAACTTAAATAATTTTCAAGACCATTCTACTTAGGTAGAAATTGAAACTTAACATATTATGAAGACTATAAATTCTACAATGTATCATATATATCAAAACACAAGTATTTGCCAATGTCCTTTGACTTTTTTAAACCCTAATTTATTTCACAGTGAATATTTAGATGCTGAAAGGAAAAGTTATCTGAATTGTTTGTTAGGATGGTGTACTGAAGAGAATCCTCAAAAGATTCTTCCTGTTCCATGATGATAAATGGTTAATGTTTATTTGTTCCAAATAAATTTGCAGATGGAAATGACTCATCTTTAATGCACCACTTTTATTCTCCTCTAACTATTGATTCTATGGGTCACCTCTGGAGTTGAGGCATGTATACCATGCATTTTGGGGGCATGTGTGGGAAAAGGGTGTTATATAGACTTTGTTATAGCTATGATTTTCATTAGCTGCCTGATGGGAGGGAAATGTCCTAACTCTCTATTTCCTCATCTAGATTGAGATACTTTCTAAGGTCTCCGAAAACTCTAAATTGATGTCTCAATGACTCAGAGTAAATCCAATTATTTCCACTAAAAAAGAAATATTCCAATTTGGATTAGAACCATATGGTTGGATATTAAGAGTTTTGGCCCATATATAACTCATAATCCATTCCTCTCCTACCAATGTGTGCTAATTTACATTTCAAAACAGAGTGATATTTTAAAATCCTAAGATATTGCAAAAATAGGACTCAACTAAACCAAACTCTTTCTAAATTGAAAAAAGATGGATAATTTAAAAAAAGAAACACTAAAGTTTGGATGCGACCAAAGCAATATATTTTTTCTTTCTTAGAGTAATATATTCTCTCACCCCAAAAATCATTACCATGTATCAAAATGCTAGAAACTATAATTCTGATGTGCTGTAGTATTCCCACACTGAATAATATTTTACCTGGTTATAATATTGATGGGATTTTTGCCTCAGTATCAATTTTAGTGGAGACATTGTCTTTCTCTTGAAAAATAAACGAATCTTGGATGGCAAGGGGTTTTTTTGTATATAAGTAGAAAATCTTCCTAGAAAGTAAAGTTTTGAAGAAAAACATTAGTAGAACAGTACATTTATAATTAATGTCTTAACATGATCTCTGATGCTTTTACTCTTCAGCTTACATTTTTTTTCTAAGTATCAGCCAGAATAAACACTGGCTTTGTTATAGGGCAGGCTGATATAAAGAGCCATATGTGCTCCAATGACACAGCACAGGGAGACAGACAAAGGCCTTCGCTATGAATTCTTTTCTCTTTTTAAATTTAGATAGCTCCCTGAATATACCTCTTCCCCTTTTCTAGTTAATTTTAATTAGTTCTGCTTGCCAGCCTGTACCCACCAAATAAAACATCCCAATCAAATATCCAGTGTGCAAATGAGAAAGGTTCATTCTGATACTCACAGACTTGTGTTCCTTTCCATCTCTATGGCTCTAGTACCTAATTAAAGTCTTTAAGATCTTTACTACCACAAGATAAGTCAGATGTAGGAAAGGAGGAAGATCAGAAAGTCAGTCGATTATTATTACCAAATTGGTTGTAATGGCACAAAAACCTCATCAATATGCTTCTCTGCAAATGTCAGGTCCTCCCAGGACTTTGGCACCTCGTACCCATTAGATCAACTTCTGGTTTATTTGAGCCTGAACACTCCTTTTTCAAGGTCATGAGATTGAAATGTACAATGAATTTAGTGTTCCAGTCTTTCCACTATAACATATTTAGTTAATGAACACAAACTCTTGGGAAAGAAAGTGAGGGCAAAGTACATAAACTTCCCTAATAAATGATTAAATTGTCCTCTGGGCATATTTTTCATGTGAATAATAAGGTTATAGTTAATAGGTTATCTAGCACATTAACAAAGGTACAAGCAAATATCGTCCAGTAAGAGTGGATTTGAAAGATGCTTTAATTTGGAAGGAATTGTTGTGACTTCTTCAGCCTTGCACAACTCCGGTCACCAAGTTTATGGCTGAGTGAAAAGTATTCACTTTCCTCCTTGTGCTTAAATGTTCTTGAAAAACTGTAATTAGCTTTGGTATTTTCTAATATACAGAAAACCTGTATGTCTCACACTTCTGCGTGACACAATCGTTACAATAGATGCCAATGAAATTCTTGAAACACGATCTGAACACAGTTTTTGCCTCACTTCACATTCAGTCTATTATCCTCTAAGTGCTTGTGAGCTGATGCTGTTTAGTGTTTCAGTGAATAAAGAGAAATAGAAGATTTTCTCCTTATAAAGTCCATGAGGAATTATGGTTGCTAAAATGCTGATGTATAACCAGGAAATATTATGGGTGATCTGGTAAAGGGCAAAAGTATTTCTATAGGAAGGTGAGTAAAAATAACAGGATGCATAGCAATTAATTTTATTCTATATTTTCAAACTTTATTCTATATATGTATTCTTGATTTTGGTAATGGCTTTGTCTGCTGCTATTCTCACATTAAGCTGAATGATAACCAAAATTTGGTAAAGCTATAGTTGGTATCGTTGCAAATATGGCCACAACTTTTAGAAATATTGAAATATTCTTACAGGCAAGTAGAGGCTGAGTAAAGAGACATAAAATGGGCAAGTGTTCCATTTCTGGGTGTGTTGAGAATGTCAACTCTGCCCTACATGTGTTGCCGTTTTAACACCATTGGTAGGTACAAAATTGTCACTGATATTTAGGATGCTGGAAAATCTCCCACTAATACTAAATGAATAAAGTTCATATTTTTGACCTGAATAGACCTTCATCAAAGGTCTATTAAACACAATTGATTTCATTTATAGTCAATTCTCTGTCCAATCAAAATACAGGTATTTTGTACAAGACTTTTAACTTTGAAATTAAAGTTATGTTCTTCAAGCACGAGCTCTGGAGTTTTCGTTCTTAATGAGTCATAGAAGATACCAGCAAAGAAAAATGTAGAACTTTAGGAAAGAATAACATATTATCATAACTAAGGTAAGCATTTTCCTGGATGTATCCAAGTTTTCATGTGTAATCTAAGGTACAACTTTATTTTTTTTTAAGGTACAACTTTAGAAATATTTTATTAGATACTTGGAGAGATGTGTGCAAAGATAAGAGCTTAATTTATGCAGTGGCTTCCCTTTTGATCTCTTCATAATAGCCTTCTAAAATCCAAGATAAATAGATGAATTTGAACCTCTCCTTCCTTAAATTTCCCCTATATATGTATAATATTGGTTATTTCTTTCCATTGTGAAGACTGAAAAACTCATATCCTATTTTTCTCTTAATGCAATATGAACTTTCATGACTTCATGGCTTTATTGACAAGTATTCCCCCACTTGAAATGTATTCATTCTCTAGGCCAGTATGCAAAATCTTTCTTCAAGAAGTCAACCCAAATGTTACCACTTAGGAGAATTTTCCCTACACAGAATGTTTTTATTTATTATTTTATTTCTATCCCAATTATAGCACCTTACCCTGCTTTCCTACTTATTATTATAATTGTGGATATTCTCTCTCCCTTTCTATGGCTGTAGTCGATCAGACCTGCTTATAAATCCCAGCATCCCCATATTTTAGCTTTGTGGTTTCAGGCAAGTGACTTAATCTTTAAGTGCCTTATTTTTTTTTCATATTTAAAATAGGAATAACAATACTAACTCAACATATTTTTCAGAGATTAGATGAGATCAAATAAGTAAAGTCTTCAGCATTATCTGAGATGTAATGCAATTTAACTCAACTATGGCCAGCCTCATGTCAGGGTCTGGGTTGTGCTTACCCTTATGTCTCAAATGCCTAAACCAATAACTTGCATATATACGTATGAGTCATTCAACTTCTCAGAAGCCTCAATATCTCTTAGAGAATATATGAAAAATTCTAACCCATTATCAAGAACCACATCATAACCCAGACAAGAGGAAACATGAAAATGCTGAGCTATAAGATAGATTTTCCTGAAGAAAAGACAAAACCTAAACTACACATGCCCATATCCTCAAATGCTTCACTCTACTCTAGAATCTAACCAAATCAATCAATGAGAATAATACTAAACTATAGTACGAGAAACCCATTAATTACAGCTGGCTCTGTCATTACACTGGGATATAGAATTCCCAGTTCCTCTCAAAAATTGTTGTTCTCATCTTTAAAATGGGTATTATCACATATGCATTGACTTAAAGTATTGTTGATTGGATCATATAAGATGACAATTACAAATGTATTTGGCAAACTGTAAAAGAAAATGATATTTGAAGACAAATTCACCTGGTCTTATACTTGGTTTTTCAAAGTTTACTGCAAGTAGAATGTTTCTACATTTGCAAATACAGATAATGGTTTTTGCTTTGCAAAAAAAAAAAAAAAAGGGGAGCATTAATGTTAATCTACATGCATTTCATAGTACATAGTAGTTGCTCAAATGTGCTAAGGCATTATTCATTATGTTATTATAAAGAATATACTGGAAATATCAAATAATTATAACGGTTTTCATATTTTAAAAATGTTTTCAATAATGTATGTTTTACCATGGATTTAGTCCTTAAGTAAATCTAATTGACCATCTTAACTTTTGAAATTTTACTTTTCTCATTTCTTCTGCCAACAGCAAATGATGTAAATCCCTAAACTCATCATTAGTGACTCAACCAAGATCCTTCACTCTGCCCATTCAAAGGAGATAGTGTTTAGGTTATCTTTATTTTACCTAAAATGTACCACCTTCCCAAATATCTTGGCTGCTGTTAGTAACTAAGCCTAATAGGGGGTTCTCTGCATGCAAAGTCTTAGTACCATAATGGAAGCGAACATTTCATATTTTAATTTGCTCAGGTAGGCCATACCCTGCCAAGAGTACTTTATAACTACTTAATATTTCCCAGTCATTTGAATGTAAATAAGCTTGTCAAGAGAATTTGGGTAACTTTTTTATTTTATTTTATTTTTTTAAGCTGCCATGTTTGGCAGGCACGTTTTCCCAAGATCATCCAGCTTTAATTTTAAATTTCAAAAGCCTCACATTTAATCCCTTGAGCTGGCCTGGTACCTTGCACCATCTGTTCCCATGGTTTTGTTATAACAGCGAACACCTGCAGAGTTTTGCAACATTTCAAGCTGATTGTGGATAAAAATCAAAATAATTATAATTTTCATAAAGTAGACTTCCATTCAGACACTACAATCCCATCTAACATGGATTTTGGAAAACCAATCTTGCTCATAATGTGTTTCATATGGATAAGGGTAATTTATTTCTATTTTGTTTTTGTAGAAAATCAATCCTTTAAAGCACATGTACATTCAATGTGGAATTCTTACATTCCATCCACATCCAGAAAGCTCTTATGTAATCCTAGTTTGTTCCCAGATCAGGGCTTATTGCTATATTTTGATCAGACAAGGTCATCAGCCAACGGGTATGATAAAGTTGGTCTTCTTTTTAATTGGTCATACTTCTTGGGGGGGGTTTTGTCTGTTTATTTTAATAATAATAAAGACAAGACAACATTTTGGCCTCAGATGTTTTCCATTGCAAATAGAATGCAAAACATCCATGTGTTATCCATTAAAAACAAAAAGGGGAAAGATGCAGTGAGTGTTCCTTCTCCTTACATCTTTTGGATTGAGAAGTAATTCATGTAAGTACAGGATTCTGCATTAGAAAACCTGAACTTTTGGCAAAATCAGTGTTTTTTAGTAGCTAATATCTCATCAATGTGTTGACTATGCACAAGTTACTATGGAGGATGAAGAATTTATAAGATAGATACCCAATACCCAAGTATTGACCTTGGCTCTTCACCTTGGTATTTAAAAAGACATCTTAAATAGTGGTCAATAATGCCCAGTCTTGGGGTGCCTGGGTGACTCAGTCAGTTAAGCATTCCACTCTGGCTCAGGTCATGATATCACAGTTGGTGGGTTTGAGCCCCACATCGGGCTCTGTGCTGGCAGCTCAGAACCTGGAGCCTGCTTCAGATTCTCTGTATCCCTCACTCTGTGCCTCTCTCCTGCTCACACTCTGCCTCTCTATCTAAAAATAAATAAACATTAAAGAAAAATTTAAAAATAAATAATGCCCAGTCTTTCATTTTCTATTTTAAAAGTATTATTCTTTTATTCACATTAATTACTAAGATTCTTTAAAATCTTAATTTGAGTTTTGAGTCCATTGACCATTGATAAGGAGCTAAGTATAAGTTTGTCCTATTTATCTAGATATAAAGAGGAAGAAACAATTCTATAGTATAAGTATTACTTCATTAAGATATGACCAGATACATGATAGAGTGTTGTAAGAATATTAAGAGTTGTTTCTTTGTAACATTGGAGTCTGATAAGTACCATTTTAGACAGCCCTTAAAGAATATTAACAAGTAAGAGAGTATACCTCTTGGAGACCATCGCCAAATCACTTTTGGCATTGTGGAAGAACTGTATAGCCACCAAACATGAATTACTATTCTTAGAGAAACAGTAGGAATGAACGTGGCACTCGGTCGGGAAGGTTGGATAAAGTCAAGGTCTTATAAAGATGGTTATATTGATGGTTAATTGGTGATTACTAGAGTGGAGGCAACTAGCAGCAGGAAATTGACATGCTTGGGCATCAGACAAGATGCTGCACAGCAGGTTAGGCTTGAGTTAGTCATAGCGACACTGTAGCAGGGTAAATGAGAGAAACATTGGTGAAACTTGGAAATGCTTTGGACAGAAGTATTTTATAGGGAGCCGAAGATCCAACATCAGATAATATGAACAAATAACTTACAAAATTTGAATACTAATTTTAATGCCACCTCACTTGCTCACAAAGGTGGTGAGATTGGTGAAATTTGTGTTACAGTAATGAGCATTTTTTTTTATTTGAATTAGATGTTTTACATGAAAAGCTGTCACAGACCAGCTTAGTTCAATTACTCTGCATACAACCTCAAAACAGGAATAATACCTTTGTTTCATTGGTTAAGGGGCATCATTAGACTAAGAAGTTATCTTCTAAGTCGATGACTCTTACCTTCTTCATGTGAAAAGTAAAAAGGTGTTGTTAGTATCTGAGAGCTGCATTCCTATTAAAGGACAAAAAAACACATAAATAATATTGTTTTAAACAACTTTTTAAGGATGTAAACTAATGAATGTGTCATACACAAATGTCAATTCTAAAGTATTTGTCAATAAATAGTAAATTGGAATAATTCTTCTGACTCCCAGGACCAGTGTACTAGAAATATTAGTAAATTGAGAGTCAGTGACTCAAATTCTTGTTCTAATTTCTCATTTTTAGCTGAGAGAACTTGAGATGTTAAAAGGATTAGAAAAGTCACTTAAACTCTTTGATTTCTTCATCTTTGAAAACCATCGTATAAACTTTATGTGGGCAGGGAGTTTATTTGTTTTATTTATTATATTCTGAGAAAAAAAATGTGTGATAAATGAGGATTTAGAAAGATGATTTCTTCAATCTTTGTTAGCTCCAATGTCCTCGCAATAAAATGTGATCGTATATGATATTATAGTACCCTACACTATGCTATGCTATGCATGCTACACTTAAGAGATGTTTGAAATGACAAAATGACAGTTGTCTTCTGTTTTAGAAAAAAAAAATTGCTTACTGCAGTGAGCTCATGGCTTTGATATTTTGTTCCCAGACTGACTGGGCTCCAAACCATAAACTTAATTTTTTTTACTCTAATAGAACCCTGGTTATACATAGCTTTGTTGTAACGTAGATAGCAGGGTATTACTCACATTGCCAACATTTTAGTCATTTTACATATCAAGTAATTTTTTGATGCTATTTTTGGAGTTCAAATCTACAGTTGTGGCCTGATTTGGTAACTGGCTGGAACTGGCTGTGAACCTTCTCAGAAGTGACACATTTTCATATGTCAAGACTAGTGACATTCATTTCTGACGATTCCTCTCACATTTTCCTGAAATGTTTTGGTAACAGATAATTCTATAGTATCTAATAGAGTATAATCGTGTAAGGGAAGATCAACACAATGTGTCAACAAACACATGTAAGAAGCTTATTTCAAAATATCAGGTAGAATGACCAAATTATTAATTTTATAAATTCTAATATCTTTAAAATTAACAAAAAGCTTTTGATTTCATTTTTGCCATCATGATCATAAAAAATAGTTATCAAACTTTTAAAATAAGTGATACCAACTTCATATTTCCCCATACCTCTCCATAACCTGGTGTCTCTGTCCCTCTCCAAAAGAAATATTTCTTCTTTAAAAAAAAAATTATTGGGGCGCCTGGGTGGCGCAGTCGGTTGGGCGTCCGACTTCAGCCAGGTCACGATCTCGCGGGTCCGTGAGTTCGAGCCCCGCGTCGGGCTCTGGGCTGATGGCTCAGAGCCTGGAGCCTGTTTCCGATTCTGTGTCTCCCTCTCTCTCTGCCCCTCCCCCGTTTATGCTCTGTCTCTCTCTGTCCCAAAAATAAATAAACGTTGAAAAAAAAATTAAAAAAAAATTATTACATTTATTTATTTTTGAGAATCAGAGAGAGACAGAGCACAAGTGGGGGAGGGGCAGAGAGAGAGGGAGACACAGAATCTGAAGCAGGCTCCAGGCTCTGAGCTGTCAGCACAGAGCCTGACTCAGGGCTCGAACCCACAAACTGGGAGATCATGATCTGATCGGAAGTCGATCGCTCAACCAACTGAGCCACCCAGGTGCCCCAAGAAATAATTCTTCTGAAGCTGTTCCCAAGTATTCTTGGCCAATGTGCATACTTATTTTTTTAAAGGAAAATAGGGAGAAATGAAAAATATTTTCTCCTTCCTTTTAATGATAGTATGTTCCCAAGGATCTTGATATTCCTTATTCTCCCACCTCTTCTTCTCCTTTTCTTTCTTTCTTTTTTTTTTTTTTTTTTTTTTTTTTGGTTTCATTCTTCATTACACTTCTCATTCTACAAGCTCTATCCTTAGAACTTTGTTGTTCACCTTCATAAGACTTGCCTTCGAAGAATCTGTTTTCATTGTGCCAACTATTACTACCTTCATGCCTTCAAATTACGATGGCCATTGGTCAGATTGCCATTACTCCGTATATTTACCCTAAGTTTCCTGATTTAAATTTCTATGTACTAGGATATTTATAGTTTGTTTCTTGGGATTGTTTGCATGTATGTTTGCCTGGATGTATTTTCTTTTTCTTTTATCACTTATCAAGTTTGACCCTATGGGAACTATCAAAGAGCTTTTTTCCTAAGGTAGAAGGGGTTGGTGTTATTTTCTCACTGCTGAGCAGAGACTAATGATACTCCTCAGCGTTAACTGATCAGTCATCTTAGAATGTGAAGTCTTCATGGATTTAGGACACAATATTCACTCATGTAAGAAGTTATTGAGAAGACTAAATGTTTCCATAAAAATTATCCCTGCATCTTTCCTGAAAAATAGCAAATATAACTTCAGTCTCACTGAAGTGAAATGACATCACCGTGTGAATTGTCAAGCTCGACATGCTCAAGCCCAGTCCATATTGGTAGAAATTCTGATCCAATTGTATTATTTCACCTAAATCTCCCAAATGAACACCTTGTGACCGGGCATTATTTACTCTTGTCTTTTATATCTCAGGCTGTCGAGTAGATAACCTTGAATACAGTTGACATTCAATAAAGTTATTATGATGATTCTTTAATGAATGAATGTTTTAAAGTGAGACAAAACCTGCAAAAAATGGCTTAATAAAGGGTGGCTATTTGTATAGAAAGACATTGAAATTGTAAATAGGATAGCTGTAGATAATCCCTTTTTATTTATTATTATTATTATTATTATTACTGATGTTTATTTTATTTTTGAGAGAGACAGTACATGAACGGGGAGGGACAGAAAGAGAGGGAGACACAGAATCCGAAGCAGGCTCCAGGCTTTGAGCTGTCAGCACAGAGCCCAATGCGAGACTCAAACTCACAAACCGTGAGATCATGACTTGAGCTGAAGTCAGACGCTTAACCCACTGAGCCACCCGGGCGCCCTGAGAAAATCCCCTTTTAAAGAGTTATTTTCACAAAATATAATTTATTAGCTAAGTGAAATCATGCCTCCGCTATTACTGAAGCCTTTCCCTTGCACTTTTTCTTCCATCTTAAGTGAAAACTAAAGGTGATTTTTAAGCCTCTACAGTTCTCAAAGCTTATTCCTTCTTTGTTAAATCTGATTTCTTAGCTTCCTCTTGAGTTGCCCCATGTCTTTTCCATTCATTACATTGCCATACACATGAAATAAGTAAGCTCTTCTTTAAAGTTTTATGAAATAAAAATTACAGTTGAATCTTAATGTTAGAAATTTTTCCACTACCATTCTGGGGCTAGAGGATTTTTTGTTTGTTTATTTGTTTGATAGTGATAATAGATTATGAAGTATATTTAAAGCACCAATTTTCATTTTGTAACCCTAAAATGAATCTAAATACACATTTCAGTGTAAGGAGATTTTTCCTTAATTAAATATTTTTCATTTTAAATTTATATTTTTTTCACATGTCCTTTGAGGTTATGTTTAGGTCAAGGTTAGCAAAGAAACTGATATAGATAAGAAAAATCTATAGGTTATTTATTAAACTTTTTTGAATCATTTTTAAATAAAACTGCTTTTTCAAAGGGAAGGTCTGAGTCCAAAACTGACAAAAAATATTCTCTTTTCAAATAAGCAATCTTCTATTTTATTATCTTTAATACATATTTCAAGTGGCTTACGCCACTTAGTTTATAAAATGATGATACTAATAGTCAATTGAATCTTAATTTTATGTATGTATCAACCTATAAATATGAATAATATTATATTTATGAATATAATATATGAATAATATATGAATTTATATTATAATATAAATATGAATAGTATATGTTAACCATACTAAATCATTCTGGAATCTTGCAATCTTTCTGGCCCTCTCTTTCTACATCTGTAACATGGGAGAATAACAGTATTAATTAATAGCTCTGTTATAAAATTAGATCATCTAATATATGTGAAAAGCTTAGAATAGTGTCTGGTACCTTCTAAAGTCTGAATAAATGTAATTATTTTACTAATATCTCTAGTTACTTAAGTGGCATCTCCTATGCAACAACTAGCTCTCTTTGATCATTTTTATAATTTGATTTTGTTCACAAAGACAAATGGAATTAACATAAAAATAAGAATTAATAAACATCAATAATGATAAGTTTAGTGATTTTAAAACTTTACATTCTAAAGGAAGGGTAAAGAAAAGATGTCACATTACAAGTTGCCAAGCACTGTGTTAGGCACTTTCTTACTGATCTTTGTCATTGGACCTATCTCTATACTGGAGTCAAAGCAACTGAGGCTTGGGGAGCCTGGGTGGCTTGGTTGGCTAAGCATCCAATTCTTGATCTTGGCTCAGGTCATGATCTCCCAGTCTGTGAGTTCGAGCCCCGCATCTGGCTCTGTGCTAATGGTGCGGAGCCTGCTTGGGATTCTGTTTCTCCTTCTCTCTGCCCTTGTGGTGTTTGTGTCTTCTCTCTGTCTCTCTCTCTCTCTCTCTCTCTCAAAAATAAATAAATAAACACTTAAAAAAAAACAAACAAACAGACAAAGCAACCGAGGCTTCTAGAACTTAAGTTGCATAGAGATGGAAATGATAGCAAGGCTTCAAATATTTCCCCAACTCTACAGCCCGGAATTTTTTGTGAGACATAACCAAAACATGTCATCCTCCAGCTTCACATCTTCCAATGCTTCCCGCTACATAACATCCAAACATCTTCTTGGTAAATGCTGCATTTGGCCCCGCTGCTGCCTGTCTCCCTGCCTTCATTTCTGCCTTCTCATCACTCTGATCGTTTCGGAATCCCTGTTTTGTTTTTGTTTTTGTTTTTGCTTTCCATAGCAGGAACTGGGAATTAATGATCTAGAATAATCCGGCCCCCTATCTTTGAATGACTGGTGCCTGCTCAATATATATCTCCACACCATATCACTCACACAAAAAGGTTTTCCTTGACCATCTAGTCTAAACGAGGTGCATCAGATCTGTTTTCCCCAGTCACTCTCTCTTGCACATTATCTCACTTTATTTTCTCCAAAGCATTTATCACTGGGAATGCTTTATTTATTTATTTATTTTTCAACGTTTATTTATTTTTGGGACAGAGAGAGACAGAGCATGAACGGGGGAGGGGCAGAGAGAGAGGGAGACACAGAATCGGAAACAGGCTCCAGGCTCTGAGCCATCAGCCCAGAGCCTGACGCGGGGCTCGAACTCACGGACCGCGAGATCGTGACCTGGCTGAAGTCGGACGCTTAACCGACTGCGCCACCCAGGCGCCCCTATTTATTTATTTTTTGAAACATGTTCGTTGTCTGATAGAATGTAAGCTTAGTGCGAATAAAAGCCAGATCTCTCCATTTCCTGGTGGCCAATAAATATTTATCAGGTGAATAAATGCATGGATGCTCTGTACTTTTAATTATAGCATGCTTGATCACATGGCAATTCTTAGCTATCAATTTGGCTTCATTTAATCATGGCAGCATATTGAGACTTTGATCACATACTTTAAGTCCAGACAAGTTTTATATTCTTTCATTCCACCTATATCAATAGCTTAAGAAACAGAATTCAATAGTAAAATCAACGAATAGTAAGAATTCAAAATTAAGATACTGAAAATAAAAACCTCAAAGTTAATTTTTATAAAGATACACTCCTATTAAGCACACAATCAATATCTCTCTAAAAGTTACACATTTTATTACACATTGAATATGTACAAGAAACCCAAGTTTTATGAAAATAAATGTTCTTACCTTAGGTTTGAATCAGTCGTACTCTGTGAGAAAACTGGCATAAATAAAATATTTTGAATTACTATTGATCACAATGTTAAAAATATAAGGAAACTCTGGTTATTAAATACAATATAAAATCTGATACTTTGAATTTGCACAACTGAGGCATCAATGATTAGCGTGTAAAGCAATTTTTAAAAGTTAAGTTACAAAAGAGACATGATTATTCATTTTAGTGACTGTTAGAGTTGCCCCATCCATCAAAGCTGCTAAATAATAATTTTAAATGTATCTTCTAAAATTAAGGACTTTGGAAGATCACCATCCACATGTCAAGAATTAATCAAACTGATTTCTAATCAGGGTCGAAATGTTATTTCTCACATAGCACACTCCCAGTATTAAGCATTGTATTTTAAAATATATGCTTTTGCTACTCTGGTACAGATTCTGGTTTAACAATTCATGCGGTAGGTATTTGAAAGTAAGTTGTAAATTTCATTATTATGGAGTCATTAGATAAATATTTTATCTATGAGTATAGAATTTAGGTAACATTTCATCTGTGTCAATGCAGCATGACTCTTTTTATATTGAAAGTCTTATGATGACTTAATACCGAAGTGTGGTTTCAGGGTAAAGTATGTTAGTGCTTCTGCTTTATTAGAATTTCCTTTTAGGATTTGTTGAGAGGGAGACATTCAGAGTGTCGTAAAAAAAAAATAAAACTGATGCTTTGTTGTTGGGCTATAAACACTGTACTTTGGTTGGTTATAATGCTACCAAAATCCACACAGTACTTAATTTATCTAACCTTCTGATAGTGAATGAACAAAGGTAAAAATAACAGGCTAGTTATAAACTAGTACTATGGTGATGACATTGTGAATTATTTAAAAAGGGCATATTCAATGTGACCATAGAGCCATCAATCATAATAGACATTGATGAGAAAAAGAGGTTTCAGTCACTTCCTATCTGCTAGGAGAACAATTCTATCTCACAGGTAGCTATGAAGTGCTGGGTGACCTGATGTCACTTGCATTGTTGCTCTACCCTTTGAACGGAGCGAGTAGATTCTCTCAATATTAGAATCGAATGAGTAAATAAATTCGCAGTTCACTGCCACTCTCCTTCCGAGTGCACACTTCAATTTGTCTAACAATAGAGAGGACAGAAAAGCAGAAATCTCTTAAAGCGCGGATGAATTTTTTATGGAATGTTCAAATCCAGCTGCAAAGGATGGGGTTTTAAATGGTAGCAGACACTCTTTTAGAGGGAGCCCCAAGAGACGAAATCTTTTGGAAATGTTTTGTACTGAATTCATTCCTTTCCACGTACACATCCGTAGCTTTTTTTTTCCTTCTGAAGCCCTGCTTTTACTAAATTGTTCCCCCTTCCAATTCACACTGGTCATCGAGATGCCAAGGAGAAACACTTCTTTATCTTTAATGTCCAGAAGGCAGTAGAGTTTCAATTTCGAGTGGATAAAACAGTTTTAAAGTGCATGTGCGTGATACTATTTTATTTGTCTGCTTCATTCAATAGGGAAGTCAGTTTTGCAGAAGAAAGAGGTGGCTGCTTAAAGAATTTTTTAATTACTAATAAGTTAAATCTCTTTATTCTGTTCCAGTAACCAGAATGATTTCATTCACTGCAGTTCCTCATCTCAGAGTTTTCTGCTTGAAAGTTAACATTGCATGCGTTAATTTATATTATTTAAATTTTTGAGTATCAGTTTCCCCAGATACAGAATCCTACAAAATCCTCTGGCATTTACAAACCACGGAGCTACAAAAATGTGCATTTTTTTTCTTTTCTGTATGGCTATATGGTAAACTCCACTGCTTTGCTCTAGCACATTAACATTTTATGACATAAACACATGAATGGTATGGATTTTTTCTCTTCAAAGATTCTCTTAAAAAATTAGCAAATAGAGTTCAATAAGCTTTTCTCGTCTACCTCTATCGTTCCTTGCCTTCCTCCAGCCACAAGTCATCACCCCTCCCTATTGGAATAGAAATATGAGAAATGTTTGCATTGCTTTCTGCATCTACAGCATAGTCTCTTGAAGCTTTTACACTACTCATTTTTATTCCCTTTTCCTCTGTAATATACTCTGGAAGTATATTCATCTCCGCGTAACCTCCCAAACTACTTTAAAAGTGTGTACCACCACTTAATTGTTAATAACAGGTAAATCACAGGTAAAAGATAACTAATTAATTTTCTAGCTCAGTTTTATTTTACTGTTACTGTTTTGAGAAAATATAACAAAACCCCATTAGTGTTAAGGTAAGCCCATGAAACAACATAATATAATGCAAGAAAGACATTTAATAGTGTAGAAGAATGTTAAATTACTAATTAACTCCAAGTTACTGTATAAGAAAGCATAGTAATTTACAGGATTATTGCAATATGCAGCTTGGATTGCCACCAGGGTCAGCTAGGGAGCATTTCTTTCTATCCTCCCCGCCCCCCCCCTTAGTGTGGTGGTTACTGTAAAAATCTTCTCACATTAAAATGCACCGTCCTACCCACAGTTCATTGCTGCTAATTAGCAGCAGTTGAGACTTTGCTAGCAGTCATTTTTTTTTTTCTATGTTAAGCTGCCAAATGTTACCAACTGCTCAAGATTCTCCATGCACAAAGTGTCCAGCTGCCCGGCTTGCACCACAGTGCTGTGTCTTTCAGCTGTTTCCTGTCAACTTTAACACCTGTGCAAAGAAAACACTAATCAAATTATCTGTACCGGCTTTTGTTATCAGAAGAAAGGTTATCAAAAGTGTTCTGCATACTTTGGCCCATGCTCATCATCTCCTTCTAGAAAATTGCAATGAACACACACACACAAACACACACACACACACACACACACACACACACACACACACACCTCTTTTCATCTAAGCACCCAGTTGAGACCAGTGGGTCTCTGAAACTGAAATCACTACCATGGTTGCCATGTCAAAGTCAAGTGTTTTCAGTCTATTTAAACTTTTATTTAAGCAATAAGGCTCAGGAAAGTCATCTTTTAGTTTTACCTAAATATATAAGAAGAATGCCATAACTTTGATTAATAATTGATTAAATAAACCATTCCTACATCAAAGGCAGGAAGAAGAGCTATTCGCTGAAAGGCTAGACTATCAAATGGGACTTTGTTGTCTTCAACATTGCTTTAGAACTGCAGCATCACAGAGCAAGGAGAACATTAATTTTTGAGGTCTTAAATAATCATGTAAAATAAAACCGGCTCCCTTTTCTCCTTAATTAAACACTCGTAGTGCTAAAAACACTATAAATTTAGAAATAATCATACAGCCTAATCATTTCCTGTCTGTTTCATTGGCTTTATGACTAATTTATATTTAACCTTCTTGGGAACCTATGATCACAATGTACTTTTTTAAAAAAATTCAAAGCAACTGTCACTGGTGTCTAATACCTGTGCAAAGGGGAATAGAGACTTAAAAATGTTTTAAAACTGAAGGATGACATATAATGGACTGCACTGCTTACATGATTTAGTAACAAAGTAGCCGCTGCATTCTTGCAGAGGCCTTGATAAATGCCTAGCTCATTAGTTCCTATTTTCTGTTTACCATGATGAGTTTGATGTTAAAAATGATTAAGTGTATAAATGTGGGTGCATTTACATTTATATTAGCTTTACAATAAATTTAATCTGGCAATCAGAATTGAAAGGGGACTGATTTGGGTCCACGTGTTATATCTAATACTACTATTTTCTTTATTCTTAGTTGAAATGTTATATTATAACTAACTTCATTCTTACTTCATTTGTTCTTGAAAAAGGCAAAAAAAAAAAAAAAAGAAAAAGGCAAAGGATTATAAAATTTACCTATGACAAGAGTATAAAATTTATTGTGCTGACAGGAATGAATTCACTCAGACGATGATCAAAACTATAGCCCTAGGGCAACACAGAACGAGTGTCAACCACATTTTGCTGTTAAGTTTCACAAAAATCCCCTCCAGGAATTTCAATCACAATATTCTGAATCTATATTTATGTAAGAGCTACAAAAAATAATAGAGGGGGCAAATAAAAACTATAGGTGCTTGAATTTCAAAACCATAATTTTGTGATTTAACAACAAAATATACTTTTAATTTTTCCTTTTTGTACAAAAGGAACAACAGATATTATTCAGAATTCAAGACTATCTTACCAGAGATTTATATGTAAAATTCCTGCTAGTATAATACATCTTTCTTTTCCCGGAACAATTCAAAATTTATTCAGGCAAAATTATCAAGTAGGTATGTAGGTAGGAGGGTATCACCGTGATTACCAATCAAGTATTTGTTTTCTTTTTTTCTTCCTTTACTGTTTGCTTGTCTGCACTTGGAGGGGGACAATCAGTGGAGGAATCTGAAAGATTGTACTTTAATTCGTAGCAACACAGATGATTTTGCAGTATTGGTAAGAAAATGTACAAAAACATTATTTAAAACCAATCATTGATTCTACTTGTTCAAGTTTCTGCTTTTTCATAAGCCTTTTAAAGACCTCCAGGTTATGAAGCCGGACTTTGAAAAAGTTGGTTAACCTTTTTGAACCTTAGTAGTTCAGTCTGTGCATTTGGGATGCCTTAATTAGTACCCTGTTTTAACTAGGAGAGTCAGAAGGGGTGGTAAATATCTGGTGAACTTCTTGATGCAGAACTTCTTGATGCAGATGTGGTCAAATTCCACTACGCAGCGCTGGCCATGCTTTCTCTGATTTCTTCTTTACCAAACGTTGCATAAGAAAGATTGAATAGAATAAACTCTCTCGAGATATGGTATAACTGATTGAGGATGATGAGACCATATTCCCCCAAGAGACATATTTTTGTATGACTGACCGATGGGTTGGTTGAATTATCCTGTGGAGATGCGTTGGGTTGAAGGAGGAGTTAGCTGTTCAGAATTCATGTTCTATAAGAACATGCACAATTGGAACCTCACGGTAGACTCCTACTAATAGCATCATTCTTTCTCACATGCATACGTGCCTCCAAATTTGACTTTTTAAAAGTCTCATGTGCTACTCAGAAGTCATTTTTCTCTGAGGCTCTGTTAAAATGTGGCATATTATTATTTTATGGGCTTTGAGGGGGAATAGAAAATAATTAAAAATTCTGCTAAAAATGTTAAGTATGTGAGGCATGAAGAGCCTAGAGGCAGATGATAATCTCTGGTTGGATTACTTGCAATAAGAAGTGAATGTGTTGTCTCTAGGGAAAACAGTTCACTGGATCAGCTTTGATTCTATTCTCAGACTCTCATTTCCTCACCTAATCAACCTCATGTAATCCAGTATAGTATTAGCTATGGTACATTTTTGACCAGGACCAATCACCAAGTAGTTAGTAAGTATGTATAAAGGAGAAATAATATAATCCTGACTTCATTTGTAAAAGTAAATAGCAATGCCGGGCAGTATTAAAAAGATGCTTTATGACTAACAATGAGCAGGAGGATCAGGGTGAGTAAAACTTGTGAAGCTCCTAATAGATGCTAACCATCTATTCCTTTAACCGACAGTGTGGATTTCCTACTCTGTGCCCGAGATCAGGCTGGGTATTGGCGGGAAAAATTAACTAACAAAATAGGCAGTATTTCTATCTTCTTACGCTTACATGACAGCACAGGAAGAGAAGGAATAAATAACAATAAACATATTGAAATAAATAACTCAACTAAGATGAACATTTTAGTCCCCATTCTGTGGATGAGAAAACAGAAGCAGAGTGAAGTCATTTGTCCACACTCCAACAGATGGTGTATGGAAGAGTGGGCATCTAACCTTTATCTAGAAGATTCTTTTTACTGCATTATGCGGTATCTCCAGAAAGATGCATCCCAGGTAAAGAGGTGAAAGAGGTGGTTTTATGTTGGAATTTGACCATAATTTCTTGAACAAGATCTCTCTGGCTGTACTTTTGAAGGAGGCAAAGCATTTATGTAGAATTTACATTGGCTATAATCAAAGGTATAGCTGAGACATACCCTGGGTTATATTTGAAGAGAGGAGATTAATTTGGCTACGATGGAAAGTAGAGGGATGAAAGAAGACAGGTAGGGCCCTTGTTGGAAGAACCTGTATGCCTAATGAAAGAATCTTGACTCTCTGGCCTGCCATCCACAGACACACTGAATTGTTCAAATCAAAGAGAAGCCTGATAGTTGTGTTATACAAAGAGTAATCTGGTTACCGTGAAAGCACATAGGCTGGAGGAGTGAGAGATTACATGTCAGGGTGTCTGGTGAAAAGACTATTGCAAGAGTGTGAAAATGAATTAGGTTGATTGTAATGGAATAAAACAAAATGCCAAAAAGATGATACATAACAAAACTAGAAAAAAAAATGGTGAGCAGAAAGAATTTGGGGTGGAAGGAGCAACTGAGAAGTAAAGTAAAAGATGGCTTGAACATAACACTGGAGAGATGTGGAGCTCCTCATAGAAATTAGAAAGTCAGGGTGGGGTCATTGATAGAAGGACATAACAGGTTTTGAAAATGTGGAAACTAAAAAGATCGAGTCAGACTCCAAGCCAGCAGCCTACATCCTTTACTTGTATTTCCTGATATCAACTGTACCTAGGTTTTCCCAGGCCACCTTGAAGTTCTTCCCAAAAAAGAAAGGCCCTTTTGTGAGTCTAACTCCCTGACAATCAGGAGACGTTCATCTGATTCTTGATAGTTTTTGTCTTCATCCAGAAAGTCAACTTTGATCAATCCCAGCCCATTTGAATCATTGTTTTAAATTACATATTTATTTTGAGAGGGGAGGGAGGGGGGAGAATGTGAGCTGGGGAGAGGCAGAGAGAGAGAATCCTGAGCAGGCTCCGTGCCATCAGCACAGAAGAGCCTGACTCAGGACTCCATCTCACGAACTGTGAGATCATGACCTGAGCTGAAATCAAGAGTCGGATGCTTAACCAACCAAGCCACTCAGGCGACCCTAATCAATTTTAATTAGTATATCAAAATCTCAGGAGAGATGTCAGTAGCCATAATTTGCTATTTGTGCTCTTATTTTATTGCACAAAACATAGAAAACAACACAGGAAATAAAGAAAATACATTTTACAATATCAATACCAAAACACATGAAGTGTGCTTCTTTGTATATCTTTTAAAATTCTGTAACCATAGCCATATTTTTACCTAGTTATATCCAGTGTAGTAGAATATTGCATTTGTTTTTGATTAGGAAGAGGTCCTTTAGGAGGGAGTGGGATGGGAAAGGGAAGCCATCTTGACTTCCGGCCTCAAGAGGAGGCCAATGTCTGGGAATTGAAATGCGGCCTCATCACAGAGTTTCACTGTTCAATCAATAGTAGAGAAAATCTCAAAGGAGCTGTTTCTAATGGACACTGCCTCCTTTCCAGGGCAAAAGTGACAGGCCAAATGGGGGAGAAAAGGGGTGGAATAAGGTTTTTCTAACTCTACTTGCTGAGAAAATTGTAGACTATTAGGAAGTATTTCAAATAACTATAAAGATATCCTTCTTTTCTCATGGTATACCACACAGAAGTCGGTATTATTTTTCAAGTCCCTATTTCAAGTCCCTATAAATCTTCCCCCAAAGTCCTAATTTGTACTATCCTCATCTCAAAAGTAAATGTTATTGAACACAGTTGAATGTTTTATTGTTAGTATATAATCTTTTCAGAACCTCACTGTTCTGTATTGTTATTTAGCTCTTTGTTCAATCTTTTAAAATTTAAACTCAAGTTATTTAACATACAGTGTAGTCTTGGCTTCAGGAGTAGAACCCAGTGATTCATCTCTTACCTATGACACCCAGTGCTCATCCCAACAAGAGCCCTCTTTCATGCCTGTCACCCATTTAACCCATCCTCCCACTCACCACTCCTCCAGCAACCCTCAGTTTGTTCTCTATATTTAAGAGTCTCTTACGTTTTGCCTCCCTCTCTGTTTTTATCTCCTTTTTGTTCAATTTTTCAGAGTAAATTTATTTTCATTTCCTTTGTGGACATTTTACTGTCTGTTTTAATTTTCTGCTGCCATTGCTTCTAAAGCCTACCAAGTCGCTTAAAGGCTACTTCGGTAAGATATGATTACATTCTCACCACTGCCCTAAATTAGGCCTAAATGGAAAGATGGACAGTATATTCAGTTAGAGTTCCCAGGAAGTGGGGTCCTGGTGGAAAAGCCAACAGGTTGAAAACTCAGGCAGAAGTTAATGCTGAAAACCTAAAGCAGAATTTCTTCTCTGAGTAATGTCAGATTTTCCTTTCAAAAATAGCTATTAGGATGAGAGCTGTCCACATTACAGAAGACAATATTCTTTCTGGAAAGTCAACTGATTGCTTCACAACTACATGGAGATTAGTATTTGATTAAATAATAGGGTTCTACAGCCTAGTCCTCTTGATACCCAAAACTATCACAAGTGGATTTAACAAACTGTTTTTATGAGAGTTTTGTTTGTTTGTTTGTTTTTAACATTTATTCATTTTTGAGAGACAGAGCTCAAGCAGGGGAGGGGTAGAGAGAGAGGGAGACACAGAATCCAAGGCAGGCTCCAGGCTCTGAGCTGTCAGCACAGAGCCCCACGTGGGGCTCGAACCCACAAACTGTGAGATCATGACCTGAGATGAAGTCACTCAACCAACTGGGCCACCCAGGTGCCCCAAGAGTTTGGGAGTTTTCAAAGAGTAATTCATTGGAAGAATATTCACTGGGTGACTTTATGCACCAAAACTAGCATGAGTTCTAATTTATAGATATGAAGAGGGCTAAGATAAAATCCTTGCCTTCATGGAACTTACAATATTCTTAGAAGACAGATATATGAATAAATTAATATGATGCAGCTTGATGAATGCAATACTTAATGCACAAGATCTGTAAAATGTGAGCACAGAGGAGGAGGGAATGTCTCCTGAGCAGGGACAGCTTTCTGGAGAGATTGACATCTGAACAAAAGCTTTAAGCGTTCTCTAATTTACTGAGCAATACTCACTGAAACCTGTTATGCCAGGTACATGCAGTTCTGGGGGCTGAGATTTGATAGAAAAGATCTCAACATTTATAAAGCTGAAGACCTGTGAAGAGATTGGCAAAATAGCCAAACAAGTAACAAATAATTAGGATCTCCAGAAGTGATTACGGCTATTTAAATTTTACCAAGGTTGGGGCGCCTGGATGGCTCAGTTCAACTCTTGATTTCAGCTCATGGTTCATGTGATCAAGCTCCACGTGGGGCTCTGCTGTGGCAGCATGGAGCCTCCTTGGGATTCTCTCTTTCCCTCTCTCTCTCTACCCTACCTCCATCATGCTCTCTCTCTCTCTCCTTCTCTCTCTCTCTCTTTATCTCAAATGAATAAAATAAAATAAGTTTATCAAGGTTACGTGATATAGTCTCCTGTTTGCTGTTGTTGTATTTGAGCTGAGACATAAAAGACAAGAAAAAATAGAGACTTAAAACAAAAGGCATTTGTAAATTTTTTAATGTTTATTAGTTTTTTGAGAGAAAGAGGGGCAGAGACAGAACACAAGTCGGGGAGGGACAGAAAGAGAGGAAGACACAGAATCCAAAGCAGGCTCCAGGCTCTGAGCTGTCAGCACAGAACCCGATGCGGGGCTCGAACTCATGAACTGTGAGATCACGATCTGAGCCGAAGTCAACCAACTCAGCCACCTAGGCACCCCAAAAGAAAGACATTTCTAAGCATAGAAGATATCAAGTACAAAAGCCACCGCAGAACATTATAAAATAAATGTATCAATTTAAAATTTGGATGTTGAAAACTTGATCTACTTGAATTGTCGCTCTATATTTGCATTAAACGTAAATATTAAATAATACATTTCAGTTAGTTTAAATGCATTTTCTTGGTCTTAAATAGTAACTGTGCCTCACCTCTTGTCTCTCATCTTCTTTCCAGTATTCTTAAAATGTTGCACCTTTGTGTGAATTTTCTGTACTTGGATTACAGGTACAGAGCTCATCAGTGACAGGGATTCTTTTTATCCGGTGCACAGATTAAGTATTCATTGAACTAAGTATTCATTGAACACAAGCTACACATTGTTGAGTGAATGAAGGATAGATGTGGTAGGCTGATAACAGCTCCCCAGAATACATCTCTCTTCTAATTCCTGAGGTCTTCCTGAGGTCAAGGTCTTCCTGAGACCTTTGACTGTTGCCTTATATGGTAACTTCTTGCAGATGAGATCAAGTTAAGGATCTTGAGATAAGGCGACACTCATGGATCATCTGGTTAGATCCTAAATGCCATCACACATGTCCTTAGAAAAGGCATACAGAAGGACATAACGGGCAGAAGAGGAGGAAGCAGGTACCAAAAACTAGGAGTCCAGGAACAGAATCTCTACTAGAGACTGAGGAGGGTGTGTGCCCTTACAACACCTTGATTTGGGCCTTAATGTGGTCTCAGGTCCGTGAGAGAACAACTCGCTATTGTTTTTAGACACCCAATTTGTCACTTGTTACAGGAGTTACAGTGAATTTCTGCATATTAAACAAAAGTGGATATGTGGTTTTCTCAGCGCCTACTGGCTGGAGGCTTCCTCGGAAGCAGAAGCGAATAAAATGTTGCCTGGCTGGTGCTGATCGCATGAATTTCTGACATGCTCTCTGCAAAGCCAACGGGTTCTGGGAGGATGTGTACACATAAAAATGCTGCTGACATTTTGAACATTCTGATTTGGACTTATTAGGCATTTTACTCCAGGAATGTTTATGGCAAGCTAAATATATCTCCGTGTTTACCCTATGCTAGAGACTTTTAGACTTTTAAGCAAAGAAAAATATCAGGAATCATTCCCTATTATTGATGTCAGAAGTATGGTACCCCTACTGACCTTAATCTTTTAAACTTGTGGGGCACTCGGGTGGCTCTGTCAGTTAAAGGTACAACTCTTGATTTCAGCTCAGGTCATGATTCCAGGGTCATGGGATGGAGCCCCACATAGGGCTCCACCCTGAGCATGGAACTTGCTTAAGGTTTTCTCTATCTCTCTCTCCCTCTGCACCTCTCCCCAGCTCTCATGTTCTCTCTCTCTCTCAAAACACACACACACACACACACACACACACACAAGAAAACACAACAAATTTGTGACACATTTCAAATCACATTAAAGTAAGTGTATATTATGTAGGATCTTAAAACATGTAGGAGGAGTATGGTTATTTCTTGGGGGTCCATAGTATTACACATGTACTTAAGACTATACATAAATATGAAGTTGCTGATTAATCTTGGTATTATTGAACATGCCACACATGTTCAAACATGTAACTAAAAATGGGTTGACATATTCTGAGGATTGAAAAATTGCTCATGCCCTCAAGGTTTTGTCTTATATATCATCTTTTAGTTTTAGTGTCCACATATCAACCAAATGAGGACACCATTTGAACCGATGTAGTAGAATTGCTTGAACTACTTAACTAAATAAATTTACGACAGTAAATTCAACACAAATTTATCCTAAAGATGCATCAGTTGTTTTATTATTTTCCACTGAAAGTGGTAGTTACTTCACTGGCATGTTAATGAAGCCCCAGAAATTATGATTGTGTTTTCATGCAGGTACCTATGTAGAATAATTATAGAATTGTTCTGCTTTTATATTTAGGCTTTTCTCGTATGTGTCTGCTTTAAGAAACACAAATAATAATATAACATCTTAATTTAATAAAATCAACATGCAGGAGAGATACATTATAAATCATAGGCCTTTAAAACAATCAAGAGGCCTTGTTGATCATCTGATTGAACAACTTCTTAAGATTAAGACCCAGAAATGTAGGTGAGTTGACTAAAGTCACATTGCAAGCTGTTGGACAAGACAGGAATAGAATGCAGGTCTTGTGACTCTTGATCCAAGACTCTTTACAAGGCCCAAGAGTGGTTATTTCCATTGTCTTAAGATTATAGTATAAAGTGTGAATTCTTTACATAACCAAAGGAAGAAAGGTAAAATAGGAAAACAGAATGAAAGTGATGGGAACCAACAGTAGATCATCCAAATTAAACATAGATAACTTTAGGATTATTGGTAAAATACATTCTCTGAATATATGAACATATTTAGCTAGGAAATCAATTTTAAAACATGAAAAATCTAGGGACACCTGGGTGGCTCAATCGGTTAAGTATCCAACTCTTTGTTTCAGTTCAGGTCACAATCTCAAGGTTCTTGAGACGGAGCCCTGAGTGGGGCTCTACCCTGACATCTCAGAGCCTGCTTAGGATTCTGTCTGTCTCCCTCTCTCTCTGTCCCTCCCCCACTCACACACAACCTCTCTCTCAAAATAAATAAATAAACATTTAAAATATATATTTTATCTTTCAATGTAGGTTCATAATTTACAATATTAGATTTTAAAGCACCAAAAAACTTGTGTAAGTTTAGCTTTCCTTTTTTTTTTTTTTTTTAATTTTTTTTTTCAACGTTTATTTATTTTTGGGACAGAGAGAGACAGAGCATGAACGGGGGAGGGGCAGAGAGAGAGGGAGACACAGAATCGGAAACAGGCTCCAGGCTCCCAGCCATCAGCCCAGAGCCCGACGCGGGGCTCGAGCTCACGGACCGCGAGATCGTGACCTGGCTGAAGTCGGACGCTTAACCGACTGCGCCACCCAGGCGCCCCAAGTTTAGCTTTTCTAAACAATACTGGCCCTTATCACTGAGAAGTATGTAGAAAAGTTTATTTAATCCTTTATATTTACTCTAAAATATTAGAGTATACTCTGCAATAGTTTCATTTGCCTTAATTATCCATTAAAGATCTATGATCCAGGGCCACCTGGGTGGCTCAGCCGGTTAAGCATGCAGCTCTTGATTTCAGTTCAGGGCGTGATCTCATGATTCTTGAGTTTGAGCCCCACCTTGGGCTCCATGTTGACATCTGACAGCACCACAGCACTGTGCCTGCTTGGGATTTTCTGTCTCCCTCTTTCTGCCTCTCCCCTGGTCATGCAAGCTCATACTTTCTCTCTCTCTAATATTTAAATAAATATTTAAAACATCTAGGACCTATTATGTATACATATATATTGAAAGGAAACATATTTCAAAGATAAAAGACCTGGTTTTGACCTTTACTTTGGAAAATCACAACTCTTCAACTCCATTTTCCCATCTATAAAATGGATTTTTGAGAACATTCAACTAACTATTTTGCAATTATGGTATGGATTCATGTAGGGGAGTGCTCTGTAATCTGTCCAATGTTCCATGCATGATGTTTGTGTGCCTTACATGTGATAATAATCTCTACTTACTTGACTGTCAGGATCTAGTGGGGCTAAGAGAAAACGCATGTCTATTAAAAAGCAAGAATGCAAGAAAGAAAGGAAAAAAAGGAAGGAAAAAAATATGCTCCCTCAATGAAAAGTAAATTTAAAGTGAAAGATGACTATATTTATTCAAACCACAACTATTGTTTCTCATTATCAGGGAAGCTAATATATCCAAGAGTTACATGTGGACTAAATGCTCAAATAAATGACTGGGGGTAGCTAGCTGAAAACTTGAGCTAAGGAGAGGTGGGATGACCTTTAAAATGACTGAGATTCCAAAAAAAGCACGGACTCTTCCGTTTCTGCAATCTGTGTTTTGTTCTATACAAAACAAAACAATTCATATAGTTAGGGGAAAATTGCAGACCTAACTGGGAACAGGACTGGGAGCCAGGGGACCCTGGTTCTACCTCTTGGTCCTTACTCGCTCCGTGTTTGACCTTGAACAAATCACTTAATCCCCCTGGGCGGCAGCCCCATCACTTCCAACATGAAGGGGGTCTAAGGTCCCTTCCAGCTTTAACACTTGGTGACACAATGATTCCAATTCCTAGCTTCTCTCGCACCATATTTGACGCTTTGTTGACATACTGTCAGAACACTTCACACATTTTCAGAAAGCCGTAACAAAACGTTATCAGGTCATTAACACGGATTGTTAAGAGAAACTTTAAAATATCTTTCACTGGATGTTTGTTATAGCAGCTGTGTTTATGCTGTCAAATTTCTCAGTGAAGATATAGATAAAGATATATGTCTAAGGATATAGATCTATATCTAAAAAATGTCAACCTTGTCAGTTCACATACTACGAAGTAGACTTGTAACACAGCTACACATGACAAAAATAGCTATCTACTCTTCTACAGTAAGCATGAAGTACTTAATTAAAAACTAAAAATGAAAAAATAAATATTTCTAGCCTTAGGAAGGTTGTACACATTTATTTCATAGCCCTCTGTTTCTTTTTCCATTCCTTCCATAAATGGTGTGTGCACACACACGCACACACCATAGCATGCGTGTGTTGTGTATGTGTTTGTGCGCACGCGTGTGTGTGTATTTCAGTCACTTCTAATGTTTATGCAGCACTGACTTTGCCCTAGGAATCGGTCCGAGGACCTTACTTATACTACTCAGTATCCCTGACAGTCCTGTGTGCATTCTCTTTACTCTCACATACTGATGGAGCTGTGGTCCTGAAAGTCTCTTTTCTGGTGGTTTTACTCTTTTTTTTTTTTTTTATTTTTATAATTAGGAAAACAATCTGTGCCTGAATTGGCAAATTATTATAGTCAGAAGTTTACCTGGCCCCGGCACATCTTCTCTAGACCACTTACAAATTCCTTTTTTTTCCCCCCCTTTCTTGGGCAAAATTAAATTTTTCCTTTGCCCTTTCCAGCTTCAATCTGTATCTTCTCTACCTTCCCACTGGACGTAACTTTACTCATTTGAACCTACTCGACAATATTTCAGAGATTGTGTGTGGGTGTGCTATTGTTAATCTTAATGCTTTCCAAATTGGGGCTGAAGGGCAGTTTTGCCGTTCTTTCTACATATTTAGCTGAAACCTAAACACATCATTGGAATCTATCATTTTTAGAGAGCTCCTGCTACACCCACGTGGAAGAGAATTAGAATATTGATTTTTTAATTATTTATGTTTTGCAGAAAGCAATACAGGCCAGTGATGAAGTGTTTCTTTGATAGCATATGCTAGAATCTCTGTAAGCTAGTTAGCCCATATCTTGGGTCTGGGCACAGCAGAACTTGAACCACAGAATGATAGCAATCTGCCATTTTCTTACAAATCTTGAGAAAGGGTACACGTTATTTTCACAGACGAATTATTTGATAGCATTTGTGTGAAGAGAGGAAGGTGTATTATTTAGCAGCTCTTGAAATCATAGCAAATGGGCTTAGGTTTATTAATTGATTTTATCCATTTTACTTTGAAAAAGTAAATAAAGTAAAGTAGAATAAATGAGCCGTAGAGTTCCAGCCTGCTGAATATTTTAAGCCAAACTGGAAATTAATGAGATGATTAGGGAAAAAATGGCGAAAAGAGGAAAAGAGGTTTTAAATACTTAATCTGGATGAACACACTCGTAAACATCTTTTTTTTTTATTCTATTGAATGAAAATCAGAGTATTTTGTTCTAATGTACACTCCTCCCCCTGACACTGCCACCTAGTAGGGGCTCTTTGAGTGACAGCCTCAGTCCCCAGAGTGGACCTTTCTCTGACACCTTTCTCAGCAGGCCTCTGCCCACCAGTGGGCCTTCAGGACTTGCTCCTGCTGGGGAGGCCACACACACGGTTTCCCTCTCTTATCCCACTGTGGCCATGCTGTGCTGGCGTGCAGGAAAGTAAGCTAGAATAGCAGAGAAACATCTCACGTGAAGTACTAGGCCACAATCGAGTGGCAGAGACGTCATTGTCAATCAATACCATATTCTCTTCTTGTAGCAGGCCTAACACAGCTAACTTGGGCCATCACCCTGCGCTGATACAAGTCAATAAGGTCCAGAGATTTCAGTCTATGCCATTCGTAAATGATCCCAAGAATAGGAGGAAGGCTTGCATAGTTACCTATCCCTTCACATTCAAAAGGATTTTCACATTCAAAAGCTCCCCTATGGACAAGTGATAATGCATACTGGAAAGATTATAGCAGCCGCGTTTCTTTAAAAAAATGTTTATTATTACTAATAATGTCAATTATTATTCTATCTTAAAAATGCAACTGAAATTAAAACACATGCAAACTTCTGCCTAACGATAGTGCCATCGGTGTGTTTTATTAGGACCCGTTCTAACCTTCCCTCACGCTGCAAGTGTCTCCACAAAACAATACATTTTGCCAGCTAATGTGGACCTGATGTGGCTGTTCCAGTCAGAAGGTCAAACATACTGAACTTGTTGCAAGAGCCAAGTTCATAGGAAATAGGAAGAACACAGAAAGCAAAACCTTACGGTGAGCTATAAATACTCATAAATACTGTAAAATTTATAGTTCATTATGCCCCTGTTTTGTCCTTTCTGCCAAAGTCAAAAAACACAGGCACCTCCATTTTAAAAGAAATTTCCTGTACATTAGGAAACAAACCACACAGTGGTCCAACACACTGCCAGTTCTCAGCAGGTTAAATAGTTGCTGATTGCAGATTTGAACTGGGTACATCCTACTCAGTGTTACATATGAACATTGAACTTTGAATGCAGTGTGTGTGTGTGTGTGTGTGTGTTTTTAAATCACTCTCCAAAATAACTATTGCCAGAAGCTATCTCACCATTCAAATAAATGAGAGAAATTGTCAGTAAGACTTTCCAGTTTTCTAATCTCATAAACCATGTAAAAATATCCACTAAAAGGAAGTAAAACATTTATGACAATGGTACTAAGCAAAGATACTTTATCCAGCTCTGGAATCATCAGGTAAAATCAATTTTTGAAAGGTTCTAACCTAAAACTCTTACTCTGAGCGTGGTATTTTAGTATTACTTCAGTTATAAACTTCTATTTCTTTCAGTATAGAGCTATTTCATAAATTTATTTTTAGTTGAATGTCGTTTCAGGAGTGCACAGTCTCTATAAAAATAAGCCTCTTATGTGAAATTGGATATGTTTTAATTGCATAGCATATTGAAGAAACATAATAGGCATATCATATAGAGCTTTGGTACTCAATGTGTGGTCCAGAGACTAGCAATATTGGCTCCTCCTGTGAGCCTGTTAAAAACGAAGAATTTCAAGACCCCCTCAAGAAACACCGAATTAGAATTTGCATCTTAACATGGTTCACTTGTGATTCTTGTAGATACTAAATTTTGAGAGACATGGATAAAAAACAATAACTTTATTAGCAAGGATATATAATATACCAATATTTCTTTAGCAGAACAAAGCAAAACTATGACTTAAGTCCAGATGATCACATTGGAACGCTTTAATTTCTAACCACAAAGGATATTACTCAGAATTAAAATGCGTTTTAAATGGTTTCCCACAGGATTGAAACCTTCTTCCAGAATATAAACACGTGTTTTCTCAAGAAAGGTGAGTTCTGTCTTAACAACTATGTAAATTAAATTCAGACACAAATAATCAGACTCTTGGTAAGTCTTATTCACTAAAAAATGTGTAGATTTCATCTCCAGTGATACTCAGTTTCATCAGTTTATCTAACAGCTTTGTTTTGCTTCCGTCTCGGCTTGATACTTGCAATATAGCCACATTAAAAAAATAAAACACTGGGGCACCTGGGTGGCTCAGGCGATTGAGGGGCCGATTTTGGCTCAGTTCATGATCTCAGGGTCCATGAGTTTGAGCCCCACATCAGGCTCTGTCCTGACAGCTCAGAACCTGGAGCCTGCTTCCAATTCTGTGTCTCCCTCTCTCTGCCCCTCCGCCACTCATGCTCTGTCTCTATCTGTCTCTCAAAAATAAATAAATGTTAAAAAAATGTTTTTAAAATAAAAAAATAAAATTCTATTCTCCAATAAAACATTTTATTTCATTTCTTAAAGAAACGTGGCCCATAGACGTGAAGGATCTGTCTTTCTTCAATGGAAGTTGCCTCTCTAGGTCAGGTCATAAATCCACTCCCCTGGTAATGTGGAGGACTGCCTATGAGGTTCCCAGAGTTTATACCTGGCCTCCGACAACAAAGACCATTAATCTCCAGGTCTCCCAATCTGGTTCTTTTGAAGAGCTATAAACACACCTACTGTGTTAGCCTTTCCAGAGATACTATAAAAGAACTAATATCTACAGTGTTCTAGCCAGATCAAACAGATCCAAATCCAAACTGTATCTGCCATCTAGAGTGTACTCTCCTGCCACTCATGAATATCCCACTTGAAAGCTCCAATGTCTCCTTCAAAAACCCTAATTTTAAAAGCATAGACTATCCACTTAGGAATATATCACACAGCATATTTATCTATCAAAGCTACTTAATCTTTTGGGGAGTGTATTTTGTACACTACTTTGGAAATCTGACAAATCTGAGAAAAATTTTTTTTCAGATAAAGGCACATTGTATACTTTTAATATTTTTTTACGTTTATTTACTTTTGAGAGAGAGAGAGAGCGTGAGCAGAGGAGGGCAGAGAGACAGGGAGACAGATCTGAACAGGCTCCACGCTGTCAGCACAGAGACCGATGCAATCCTCGAACTCAAGGACTGTGAGATCATGACCAGAGCTGAAGTCAGACCCTCAACAGACTGAGCCACCCAGGTGCCCCTGCACATTGGATATTTTTCCTGAAAACTTTGTATACAATTGCAAGGATTTCACTGGCCTCCAAATGTCTATTCTGAAGACTCCAGTTGAAGAACCCTGGCTGCTTAAGGTTTGTGCAATTCTGTGCGAAGTCCCAGTATGCACTGAAATAGATACTTGCAAAATACTTCTAGCAGGCATACATTCTTTGTTTCTCCTTTGATAAGTATGCTTATCCTCAGAGTGGCTCTGGTGTTTTGGTTTGTTTTGGTTTGTTTTGGTTTGGTTTTTCAGAGTATATAAGCTCTGAATGTTAGGAATAGTTTAGGCTTGAAAACTAAACATCCTGGGAGGGATTATGGATTATTTCATTAAAACTCGATTCTCAAATATTAATTAGGAACATGTGAGCTACTTTGCTTTGTTTCTTCAAGTTTCAGGATGGGGATATTAACTGCAAGGTTTTTTATATCTTTATAGAAATAGTAACTGAATAAGTCTCATGAGAGCACCATAAGGGGGAAAGAGCCAACAACCTAAAATATATGGATTGGTAG
Organism: Leopardus geoffroyi; assembly: GCF_018350155.1. NCBI lineage: Eukaryota > Metazoa > Chordata > Mammalia > Carnivora > Felidae > Leopardus > Leopardus geoffroyi. The sequence continues at coordinate 145,850,097 of NC_059328.1, forward strand.
CTCCTAAGAAGTGTAATCAAAGTATTCTGTGCAGGGGTCAATTACTATCAAGATGGTGGAGGAATGACATGGACTGAAATTATAACAACTTCTTTTCTGAGCATGTTGATTCTAGATTCATTTTCAAATTAACATTGATTTTATTTGGGTTAGCACAAAATGCAGAAGTTTGAGTGTCATGAAAACTGAGCGTGTAACATGAAACACAGCAATCTTTGGTGAGTAAAATGTATTACTTAGATTACAAAGTCTATTCTGACCTAAATTGTTGCCATGTTTCCTGTAGCCATACCTCACCTTGTAATGAGTCATGAATACAAGGCAATTTTACACCACTGAAGCCAATAACCCCGAGACAAAATGCATGACGCCCATTTTAAGAAGGAGTTTCTGATATGTTTTAACCAATGGAGGAATAATACCGGTTTGCGGAGGACAAATCCTGTAAAGGATTTGTAATTTGGTGACATAAAACAACACACATTTATTCCTCCTAACAGTTCTGAAGGCTGGAAGGCTGAAATCAATTTCATTACATCAAAATGAAGGAGTTAGGAGACCTGGGCTCCCTCCAGAGGTTCTGGGAGAATTTGATCTCCTGCCTTCAACTTCTAGAGTTGCATTTCCTGTATTGGCTCTTGGTCCCTTCCTCCATTTTCAAAGCCACCACAGACCACCTTGCTTCATCGCCTTCCTTTCTTCTGCCGATACTCTTGTCTTCTTCTGCCTCTTCCTGTAAGGACACTTGTGACAACATTTGAGACCCACATGGATAATATCCCCATGTCAAAATCCTTAATTTAGTCACATTCATAAAGTCCCTTTTGCCATAGCATGTAATACTTTCAGTTTTCATGCATTAGATATCTAATTAATTAGATATCTGGATATCTTTGGGGACCACTACTCAGCCTACCATACTCATGAATCACAATCTGGGTACTCTGGGCAGGGCCAAAAGGAGAATAAATATAAGGAATGTATACAACCAACATTCAGTAAAGTTTAGAAACAATTTAAAGAGTTATTTTGGCTAAAGTCATTTATTTCAGGGGCGCCTGGGTGGCGCAGTCGGTTGAGCGTCCGACTTCAGCCAGGTCACGATCTCGCGGTCCGTGAGTTCGAGCCCCGCGTCGGGCTCTGGGCTGATGGCTCAGAGCCTGGAGCCTGTTTCCGATTCTGTGTCTCCCTCTCTCTCTGCACCTCCCCCATTCATGCTCTGTCTCTCTCTGTCCCAAAAATAAATAAACGTTGAAAAAAAAAATTTAAAGTCATTTATTTCAAAGTTAGAGAGCCTAAGCACAAGAAATAACAACAATAATCGTAACAGTAATCTGTGTAACCCTTTTGTGGTATAGAGAAAGAAATGTTAATGGAACAAATTGCCCTATGGCCATAAAGATATGGAGAAGTGTTGTCTTCATGATCCCAGATCAGCAATAAAAATAGAAAAACCTAACCAGAATATGTGCTTATTCATACAAATCTTGCATTTGTTGATGTGCTTTCACTGACCCAAATTACAAAGTCTTTCTGTGTTTTCACCAAATATAAAATATTAAAAGTGTTTCTCTCCTGTGGGATATATCATAAACAAGACAAATTACTGTATTTCTTCCATCAAAGGAATGGAAGATTTTAGGTAATTGTGTAAATAATCTGAATTTTTTTTTAAAAAAATTAAAAAGTTTAAAATATATAAACTTTTCAAGGAAACATATATGTTTGTTAAAGTAAGTAGATAGTTGACTTAGTTCTCCAATTCATTTAACTAGGGAAGAACTGGTCTCAAACCAAGAGGTTTTCCAATTAAACAGTTCAATTAATGGAAACCTAGAATTATAATATTCAAAAGCTTAGAGGACTCTTCTATAGTAATCTATTTAATTCTCCTTTAAAATTCTTGACCTGTTAAACATTCTTAACAATAATACTGAAATTATCTCCCTGAATAGGATCAAGAAGGATTTTCTCCCTTTAACATTCAGCAATATCTGGCATAGCAAACAACAGCCAAGTCTTTACTAAATTGTCATTTTTGATAATTGGCTACCTGATGGATTAAAACACAGTATTTTCCAAAGATTTCTGGACAACCAAATGTCTTAACTATCTTGTACTTCAGTATTAAGTTTTTTTTTTCCTTCTCTTACATTAACAACTAATATTTAATATACTGAATTATTGTTTTTCTGAAACTTTAAGGGTTCTATTAAAATCTGTAACATTATAATATCTTCAGTTCTCTTCTTTGTTTTATTTTACTTGGTCTCTACACAGATTCAGATTCAGTATTGTTCTATGCCTTGTTGAGATACTAGATATGCCTTGGGGTTACATTCTTGTTTATTGCTTGTTTTAATTTACCTGCTACCTTGGGAAATGTAGTTTGTATTATTGCTGGTACAGTTTTTGGATTGATGTTCTCCAGTTCTAATTCTTTATTATTAACGTTTCTTATGTAGTTACTCTAGAGGAATTCTTGGCCAGTATACTTTAGCTTCACATATTGTATTGAAATACAATTTTTTTATTAATACCTATGCATGGAAAACAAGTAAGCATGGTTACCGAGAAAAAGAGGGAGGGATAGGGATGGGAAATTGGTCTAAAAGCTAACCTTTTCTAAAAGTATTTTGTTTTAAAATTAAAATTATGAGGGGTGCCTGGGTGGCTCAGTTGGTTCAGCTCAGGTCATGATCTTGCAGTTTCTGAGTTCGAGCTCTGCGTCAGGCTCTATGCTGATTGCTCAGAGCCTGGAGCCTGCTTCGGGTTCTAATTCTCTCTACCCCTCCCCTGCTCACACTCTGTGTCTTTCTGTCTCTCAATAATAAACAAATGTTAAAAAATAAATAAATAAATAAATAAATAAATAAATAAATAAATAAAATTAAAATTATGATAAATTTCACATAATTTTTAAAAATAAAAAAGAAAACTATTCCTAAAATTGGAAAACAAACCAAAAAAAAAAAAAAGAAAATCTAACTATACATAAGTTGGTTGCACAATGCTCACAGGGAAAAATTTTTTCAAACAACATTCAACCAAGAGTATTTGACTGTAGACACGTCATTTTGTTGTACTTCGTGGATATTGAGTTTTTTGCACACTGAAGGTTTGAGGCAACCCAGCATCAAGGAAGTCTATCTCCAACAATTTTCCAACAGTATTTGCTCACTTCACATCTCTGTGTCATATTTTGTTAGTTCTCCCAAAGTTTAAACTTTTACATTACTGTTATTTCTTTATGGTGATCTGTAATCAGTGATCTTTGGTGTTAGTCTTGGAACTGCTTTGTGCACCACAAACCACACTCATATCAAATCACAAACTCCATGGATAAACGTTGGCTGTGTTCTGACTGCTCCACCAATTGGCTGTTCCCCTGTCTCTCTCCCTTTCCTTGGATCTCCCAATTCCCTGAGACACAATAATAATATTGAAATTAAGCCACTGAATAACTCTACAATGTCCTCTAAATGTTTAAGTGACAGAAAGAATCACAGAGAGAACCTAGAAATGATTAAGCCTATTTTGAAGAAGGCATGTTGAAAGCCAAGATAGGCTGAAAGCTACGCCACTTGCCACCAACAGTAACCAAACTTCAAATGCAGAGGAAAAGTTCTTGAAGGAAATTAACAGTGCTACTCTGGTGAACACATGAATGATAAGGAAGCAAAACACCTTTATTGCTGAAATTGAGAAACTTTTAGTGGTTTGGATAGAAGATCAAACTGGCCACCATATTCCCTGAAGCCAAAGCCTCATCCAGAACAAAGCCCCAACTCTTTTCAATTCTTGAAGCGTGAGAGAGGTGAGGAACCTGAAGAAGAAAAGTTGGAAGCTGGAAGATGTTGGTTCTTGAGGCTTAAGGAAAGAAGCCCTCTCCAAAACAGAAAAGTGCAAAATGAAACAGTAAGAACCAGTCTCTATCACTGTCCTATCCATTCCATTCCTTCCCTCCCACTCTAGGAAACATCTACACTCATAAAATTTCATGATTTATACACTTATTTTAATATAACTAAATATAAAATACATAGGCATATATACATACATTTCTTTATTTTTAAATGATAGCATATTATACACATACAACACTATAGCATGTACATATATATCACACATACACCGTACTGTAGTTCTCCCAAATGCGTTTGTTTTTTTTTTTTTTTTCATTGAACATCATATCCTGGGGATCATGTTATATTTCTTTATTCAGTCGCATAGTATCTCTTGTTTATTTAACCAATCCCTCAGTGATAGACATGTGTTCTTTTTGATCTTTTGCTGTCAAAAATAGTGAAACATATTTTCATATTTCTATTAGCTTATTACTGATATGTTTTAACATCATTAAAATTATAACAGCTAGATACATGTTCTTATGGGAAAAAATACAACGTGCAGAGTATCACTTGAACTTGAATCTAGTCAAACTTCTAAATGTGACTCTAAATTTATAGTAAATACAGGAGAATTAACCACCTAGAATGTGGGAAATTCTCCAGGCAAATCTCTAGGATTTAAAATAAATAAACAGCAAGGGGGAAAATTTATTTATTAAAATAAATAAATGTCAAGGCAAAAAAATGAGTCATTATATATTTTAAATGATTTTAGAGGCTTTTAAAGAAATTTTTAAATGTTTATTTATTTTTGAGAGGTGGGGAAGGTCAGAGAGAGAGGGAGATACAGAATCCAAAGGAGGCTCCAGGTTCTGAGAAGTTAGCACAGAGCCCGACATAGGGCTCAAACCCCCAAACGTGAGATCATGATCTGAGGCCAAGTCGAACACGTAACCGACTGGGCCACCCAGATGCCTCTAAATGACATTAGAGGCTTAACTGACCAAGGTAGCATATAAACTTTATTTATATCCTTATTCAAAAACTGTTTGAAAAAATAAAGCTCATTCAAAAAGTAGAGACATTTGAAAATGGGCCACGTAATTAGACGATATTAAAAAATTATATTTTTAATGTTATTTGGTTTAAATAAGCTGTAATTACTAGGCATACATAGTGAAGGATTTGTGGTGAAATACAATTTTTTAAATTAGCTTTAAAATACTACAACAAAAATATTAGAGCATTATTCATTAATATACAGCCCAGAATATTTGTGGTTGAAATGTTTTTTTATATAGGATGTGCTTTAAAGTATTCCAACAAAACATGAAGGGTATGCAGAACAAAATTGGCAAAATAGTTATAATGGTTAGAGTTGGGTTATAAAGAATAATTATAACAATTACTCTTCAAAAAAAATATGAAAGTTTAGGGCAAATATAAGAGGTCCATGAGCTCAGCTCATAATCTCATCAGCCTTCAATTTGCTAAATATTTGACATTGTATTGGATTGGTTTTAATTTTCAGAACCAATGTTATCAAGAAGAGTCCTTGGAAAATTTTTTTTTCAGTTGCCTGTGCTTTTTTTGGTCACAGTTTGATTTCAGATAGAAATATTTAACAAAATTGTATTTGATTTTTTGAAAACTAGATTATTTCATAATCCATACATTTCTGTGTATAACTAGTAATGTACTTGCCTGTCACCCAAGCAGCTACAAACACTTCAGAAAATGGAAGAGAGTGAGGTGTAGTCCAGAGTACCAGTGAAATTCTGTTTTACAACAAAGCACTACACATGTCATAGTCACAAAGTTAGACTCCCCAGGTACCCACCAGCCACTGCTCCCAGTTCCTTCTGAAATGCATGCTATTTTTGTTATTGTTTTTGTTTCTCCAGGTTATTTATAACTACCAAGAGCACTTGTAATAGCGTATGATGCTATTATATTAGATATCTATCAAGTCAAATGGATTTATATTTCCTCTGTTAATGGGAACTAATGAACATAGTGGTGGGTAAGCTGTTACCACCTCACCCCCAATTACATATATTTTTTGTTGTTTTTGTCTTAACAATGCTGGAAATTGATAAGGAGTCTTTTTTCTCCTTCTTTTTATCACCTACAGCTGCATTTATTATTCTGTTGTGTTATATAATATAGATCCCACCAAGATAAAACCCATGTAGTATCAGTCCAGCCAAAATATTAAGCAAACCTTTAAAAATCAGAGCATGTTGCTTCAATCAAATGTGTTAATATATTGCAATATCAATTCAGCAGATGTGTTTTTTCTCTCCACAAATAATCGTGGGGATTCATAATTAACAGAGTTCTTATTTAAATATTAGTAATTTATCAAAAATTCAATTGAGAAATAGGAAGATAAATTTTGTGATATATGAATAACACTGGCAATTTGTTATCCTTATTTATTTTTAAAAACCATGCAGTCTCTCTTGAGTTAATATAACATTTCATTTCATATCTTTCCCTTGAGAGTGAAATAGTAGAGATGTATTAAACATTAAAAAAGAATTTAAGATCAAGCCATTTGTTTTTCACGTTCAAATAGCACACCAGTATAAATAATACACTCTAGACACAGTTCTTAGAGAGCTAAATGCACAAATGATAGTGTTAATCACACACTTCTACTCTTGAAACTATTTCCATATATAAGTAATCAGTAATTCGTTCATAACAATAACACTTTTCTAAAATCAGACAATAATATATTTTGAACATGATAGGTTTTCCTTATTTTTTTTCTTCCGTTGGCATACTCATATGTATGAGGTCAACCAAATTTTGCAGGGTCACTTAGGATAACCCCTTTAGATATAAATGGTATGAAGACAGTAATGATTTAGATCTATTTATAACTATGGACTTTGAGATACATAATTGTTCTTACTTCGCACTTTACTTGACATTGTAAACACTATGTCTGTTATAAATCGGTGTCTCAGCTGCACGTTGAAACTTGGAGTAGACCATTGAGCCGTCCTCTTAAATATTATGACATGGAGAAAATCACATTGTGCTTTAACCTATCAACAAAGGAGCAAAGCAATTACAGAGCTAAACAGAGTCCAGGAAGACCCAATAAAGAAAAATCCAAGAAAATTTGGTGAAAATTCTTAAGGGGCCTTCCAATGTTTAATTTAGGCCTGAGGCATGATTAATATTCTGATTCTAATTCAAAAGACTGAACCACAAAGGTACATCTTTTGGGTATTTTTAATAAGCATAGTACAACACTCTGTGAATTAACAGCTGGTCTGACTGGTATTTTACTTCTTCTTTGCTTACTCAAGTGAAGCAGTTAATATTAGTATAATCATCAAACTAACACTAGTCCGGCAGAGGGACAGATTTTTTTTTCCTAGTGTTGTGATGTAGAATACAAATTTTGAAATACACACACACACACACACACACACACACACACACACAAATCCATGGCTGTATTAATATTAATCAAACCATTCGTTTAGATCCAATACACAATAGAAGTGAGTGTTTTTTTAAAAAAATAAAAATTTTAAAGCTCTATTCCATTGGAAAAAATAAAATGGCATATTTATATATTCCACATTTTGAAATGAAAAGCAAAATATCAAATATTAAAATAATTAAATGAAATTGAATAGATGCTTATGAGAATTATTGAGAGTATTGTAATGAAAAAGTGATAACATCATTTGTCAATATTATTGCTAAAAACATCAAATAACTTTAAAATGGAAAATACTTCTTCATAAAACTGTATGAACAATTATAATATATTTTATTTATACCCAAAACAAAGGTCACATATTCTTAACGAAAAATGATAGTTAGATCATGCAGCATTAATTTTCATATTTTTGGTTGTTTGCAAACACGGTTCCAATCCCTTTTATTATCTGATGTTTTGAGGTATTCATTCAGATTCAGATTGATCATTATTTGCTAATTTTGTTGAAGAGAAAAATTATAATTTGTTTTAATTTAGTTGTTAATACATTTGCAGAGGAGGCATACTTAAAACAAAATTTGCAACACAATATTTCTTATTGTTTCATGCAGGCCATGTGTAATTTTCATGACAAATCTCTTATAGAAAAACTCATTTTTAGCATTTGTAAATCTAGCTCTTTTAACTGTTTTAGTCAAATATGATCATTTTCCAACTTACTAAGGTACTTACTAAATGAAGTACAATTTACATATATTTAAAGCTTTCATTAATGACATTTAATTAGCTTATAAAACCTTTACAATTTATTGTTTGCTATTGCATTTATGGTAAAAGACAATGCAAAATTTTAATGTAAATATTTAATTTTAATAGTATTATAATATTCATAGTAGGAAATACTAAGTAAAATATACTACAGTGTTTCTAGTTAAAATCATGACTACAAAAGTATTAATACCATACTATTCAAAGATATATATTAAAATGCCTTGTTAAAAAATTCTAGAATCAGCTGTTTTAAAAAGAAATCGAAAGGTAGCCTCATTAAGACCATATTTAAAAACTGACCAATTTAATCACATTACTAGACATTATGCAACTTTGTATTTAGCAAATGAGGGATATGAAATGTATCTGAATATTATGTATAGTAAGTAACCTTTTTAATGTTTTCAAGGTTTCCCAAAACATTAAGGGCAAAGATTTTTGTCTTTGAGGCATCAGTAGCTGTATTACTCTGATTGCAGTTGTCATCCACTCCAAACGTTATCTCTGTGAGAAGAAAACATCCGTGCACCGTCTTCTCCCAATAACAAAAGGAAGCAAACACCAAGCAATTTTCATGTTAGTTTCAGTTCCGCAATCATAACATAAACTGAACATCAGGTGTTACACACAAAAGTACGAGGCAGGTAGGAACTATGACACACTGGTGAGTCCGGCCTCAATAAAGGCATTCAGATTCAACTTTTAAAAACTCTATGCAACCAGGGGCGCCTGGGTGGCGCAGTCGGTTGGGCGTCCGACTTCAGCCAGGTCACGATCTCGCGGTCCGTGGGTTCGAGCCCCGCGTCGGGCTCTGGGCTGATGGCTCAGAGCCTGGAGCCTGTTTCCGATTCTGTGTCTCCCTCTCTCTCTGCCCCTCCCCCGTTCATGCTCTGTCTCTCTCTGTCCCAAAAATAAATAAACGTTGAAAAAAAAAATTTTTTTTTAAAAAACTCTATGCAACCAAAGAAATATACACCTGCAGCAGGATTCAGCTCCAGAGTCATCGATCTTTAATTCTGGCTAGTAAACAATCTATGTCAAAAGCTACCCAGGTTGGTAACCCTTGCCTGTCAAACAGTAGCTGTTGGACTTGACTGATAAAGCGGTGAATTAAATTACCAACTACTACAAAGGACATTTGTGACTGCCTGTTGCAGAAATCCTGACATCAAACGTGGCTTTCCTGAAAATAGATAACTTGTTTATGGGAGACATGTACAAGAAAGATTGATTATGAAGTTTAGAAAAAGAGAAAAATAGAGAAGAGCCAATAATAAAAACTAAATCAAGTTTCACTTTCCCTCAAAAATTCTCCAACCAGAACTGTAATACAAGGGTTTCAGCTTCTTGCAATTATGAGGAGACTCTAGTGAAACTAAAGAAATGCAGATTCCAGTGCTACTTCAGTGAGTGCCTTAGAAATCCTTCATAATTTTTAGAACTCAGTTTCCCTAGCTATAAAACACCAACATTCTACTATCTTTTCCAGCTCTAAGTCCTATAAATGCTATTTTCAGGCATAACATTAACTGTGGAAGTGGAAGTTAGAATCTCCCTACAAAAATACTTAAGAAAAATATTCAGGATTAAAAAGAAAAAGGGTGGGGGGGTTAGGTACAAGGTACCAGAAGGATGTATTTTCTTAGATGCATCTGGACTCTAAAGACAAAAAAAAAAAAAAAAAAAAAAAAAAAAAAATCTGGAAAAGATCTTCAGACTTGGAAAATTATTTATAGTTTGCAGATTAGAGCATTTATATATTACCAGTTATTTTAGTATTAAGTATTCAGACAGTAGGTTATTGCATACTTAAATACAAATTTTATCTAATCTCCAGAGTGAATTTTTATTCCAAAAATACAATCTTCTATTTTACTAGTAAGAACAGAGAATTCTGTTACAGGAAATTTACAGGGAAGTTCACAAAGGTACATTTCTTCTAAACCAGAGACCGTATTTCTAATGGCAGAAACAGCAGAAAAAGACTCGTAGAATTTTAGATATAAAAGTGTTTTCAAAGATCTTATTCAAGATTTAGTGTGCTGTTCTTATAAAACTGCTTTCTTATTTTAGTACAGAATCCTCTACAGGTCACAGGTAACCAAGCTAGTGGTACATTTAGAATACCAAGATGATCAGTAAACAAATAAGAATGAACCAACACTTAATTGTATAATACTCCTTTTTTGTATAGAAATCAGCTTTCTCTCTATTCTGGCCAAATTGTTTAGGCACTGCTTGAATTTTTTAAACATATCTATTTATTAATTCTGTGTCAGGATAATTGTAATCTCCTATGTAATATCCATAAAAATAAGAAAGCCTTCTATTGCCTTCCACAAATTATTTGTTAATGAAAAGCATATTTGTGAAAAAACTCCATTTAGCTTACTGCTATTAATTAAAGACCATGGATTTACATACATGAAATATTTCTCAAGCTAAAGTTAAAGGCTCTTTGCCAACTTTGGTGTTTGGAAAGAAGTGGTCCGACAGTTGATTTGGGAAGTAACTGACTTAGGCGTTAAGAATTGTAGGAGGGAAGACATAATTCTAATTATGGGAACCAAAATCACTGGAGAATGCATGCTGAAAAAGAGACAGTATTCTTCTTAATGTTTTGACTGTTTTTTAATTTTAAACTTTAAAGTTTTAAATTTTTAACTTATTTTAGCATATAAGTAAAAATAATTGATGAGTAATATGCATAATTTGGAGACAATAGCTGGAGACATCACAAGATGTATGCAAAAATACAAGTGTTGGAGGGAAGGGTGGTGGTTAGGGCAACTGAAAGACCAAATGGAGTTTAGAATTACGGGTCCATAGACTTTTAATCCTTGGCAGGGGCAGGGAGATTGAAACGGCAAAACTCTAAATAAGTGCCATGCATGCATTTTTGACTTCTAAACTTCTAACTAGTCTACTGTCCGTGTTGGTCTCGTAAATCTACCATCCTCTTCTCAATTGCTTTCCAACAAGGTCTCCATTGCTTTTGACATGGCGTCTTTGGACTTGAACTTCCTCACTGTATTCCAGACAGAAACCATTTCCTTACGAAGAGTCACGGACTCTCTATTCTTATATCCTGCCTCTTCCCCTGGACAGTTCCTCTGAATAATTGCTCCAGAGGGAGAGTGAGGACAGCACCTGGCTTCTCTCAGAGTGACATCCGTCCTCTAGCAGTGGGACACTGAATGGGGGTGGTAGCCTCTGGTCTGAACTTACCCTTCTCAGTGTGAAACTCAATGGCCTATGAGCAAGTTGGGGTGATTACAATGAGGACTCAGAATTCTCAGCCTGTCACACCTGGAGTAGGTCATCTGTCCTTCAAGGAGCGGTGCTGGATGGAGAAAGGATGCCCCAGACCTCTCTGCTGCTCTTGTCTGGATAGAGATTCTGCAACATCAAGCTTGGGAGGGTGGTTAGAAATGCTGGTAGCCTGACACTCCTGGGAGAAACCTCAGTCTTGGACTGAGTGCTGAGGGAAACGGAGATTCATCTTAGCTGCATCTTCCTGGAGTAGAGCTTCTATCTTGTTGGACTGGTAGGGAGGATTGTAATGTGGAGGTTGCTGGTACAGTTTTATACTTTTGAAGATGCCCATTTCTCCCTGCCCCAACATAGATTTCTATCTCCTTAGCACTTGAGGTAGAGTACTTTGAGATTCTTCCAAATTTAGAGTTGGGGATAAACAAACATTGAAAAGAAAAGACCAGAAATGCCTCTCTCTCTCTAACTGAATGAAGAATCTAAAAAAATAACTTTTTTATATGGTTCTTAAAATTTTTCCAATTGAGAGAAATTAAAGACTTAAATAGATGGAAAAGTATACCAGGTTCATGGACTAGGTGACTTGTTTTTGTGAAGATACTGATTTTTTCCCCATTTGATCTCTAGATTCACTGTAATTCCAATTAAAATTTCAAAAAAAAAACATTGTGTAGAATTTATGAAGTTGATTTTAAAATTGATATGGAAATGCAAATAACTCAGGAGAGCTGAAAACAGTTTTGAAAAAGAACAACATTGGTAGATGCTTATTACACTGCTGAGGTATCAAGATAATATGTCATTCCATCAGAATGGCTAAAATCAACAACACAATAAAACAGTAGGTGTTTGTGAGGATGCGGAGAAAGGGAAACCTTCTTGCACTGCTGGTGAGAATGCAAACTGGTGCAGCCGCTGTGGAAAACAGTAGGAAGGCTCTTGAAAAAAGTTAAAAATAGAACTACCCTATGATTTAGCTATTGCTTACTAGGTATTTACCCAAAGAATACAAAAATACTAATTCAAAGAGATACGTGCACCCTGATATTTATAGCACCATTATCTACAATAGCGAAATTATGGAAATGGCCCAAGTGTCCAACAATTGATGAATGGATAAAGAAGATGTGATACACACACACACACACACACACACACACACACACACACACTGGAGTATTACTCAGCCATAAAAGAATGAAATTGTGCTGTTTGCAGCAGCATGGATGGAGCTAGAAAGTATTATGCTAAGCAAAATCAATCAGAGAAAGACAAATAACATATGATTTCACTCATATGTGGGATTTAAGAAACAAAACAAATGAATAATGGGGAGAGAGAGAGAGAGAGAGAGGCAAACCAAGAAACAGACACTTAATTATACAGAACAAACTGATAGTTACCAAAACGCAGGTGGGTGGGGGGATGGGTTCAATGGGTGATGGGGATTAAGGAATGCATTTGTTATAACGAGCACTGGGCAATGAATGGAAGTGTTGAATCATTATATTGTACACATGAAATTAATATTACATTGTATGCTAACTGGAATTTAAATAAGAACTTAAAAAAAAGGTAGTACATTATTGTTAGAATAGACAAATATGCAGCAGAATGGGTTCCAGAAGAAGACCCACAGGTATGACACTGTTAACAAAAGTACAAGGCAATTCAGTAGAGAAAGGATGGCCTTTCAGCAGATATTCTTGGAACAACTGGGTATGCCCGTGGATCTCAATACCTAAGTCACACAACACACAAAAGTACTTTAAATGGAACAGACGCGTAAACATTGAAGTTACAAGGATAGAATTTTTAGAAGAAAACAGTGGAAAATCTGCCAATTTTGATGAGGCAATGATCTCTCAGATAGGCTACAAAAGTAGGAACTATAAAATAAAAATACTGATAAATTGTAAATCACCAAAATTAAAATCTTCTGCTATTGGGGAAAGACACCATTAAATAAGTGCAAAGGGAAGCTGTAGACCAGAAAAAAATATTCACAATACACAAACTGACAAATAGTTTGTGTCTAAAATGTAAAAAGATCGTTTATAAACCAGTTATGAGAATACAATCCAGTTAAAAGTGGTGAAATGATTAGAACAGGTGCTTCACAAAAGGTTATATACAAGAAATAATGCTCAAAATCTTTAATTATACAGGAAATTCACATTGAAACCACAATGCAATTCTTTTACAAATGCATGAGAAGAACTAAAATTAAAAAAACTGAAAATACCAAGTGTTGGTGAGGATGTGGAGAAACTGAAATGCTCACACAATATAAAACGATGAAAATATTTTGCAATAGAATCTAGCAGCCTCTTGTAAAGCTAAACTGACACTTACCAAAGTAAGTTTATCCTTGAATTAAAATGGTGGTTAGATAGAATAAAAAGAGTTAATCCAGATGACTATATACCAAATTTTAGGCCAGATTTGGTGGATTCATATTAAGAGAATTTGAAATATCTTTCATATTTGGCATGAATAAATTTGAAATTCAATATTGTAACTGGGATTGATACTGCTTAGTGAGTCAAAATCACACTGATTTAACACTCCCAACTCTTAGGAATTATTTTAAAAAGCTATTATCTGGTGACATTTAGTCTAAGCCTTTATATACCTATGACTGTCAGTGTTTCTATTAAAATTCAGATAAGATATCATATTCATTTTCCCTTTTATTTGTTGAAGTGTTACCTTTAGAAATCTTTTCTCTTTTTTTTTTATTTTTTTTTTAATTTTTTTTTCAATGTTTATTTATTTTTGGGACAGAGAGAGACAGAGCATGAACGGGGGAGGGGCAGAGAGAGAGGGAGACACAGAATCAGAAACAGGCTCCAGGCTCTGAGCCATCAGCCCAGAGCCTGACGCGGGGCTCGAACTCACGGACCGCGAGATCGTGACCTGGCTGAAGTCGGACGCTTAACCGACTGCGCCACCCAGGCACCCCATAGAAATCTTTTCTCTTTCAGAGTACAAAACATCTGGCTAATGATTCTGAAACTTTTCTGGAGTCATGTACAACTTTAAAATCTGAAGAAGCAATATTCTCATTTTCCTGAAAAATATAACAAACTGCATGCACATGATGTTTAAGATGTAATTCTGGAAGGTGTTCAGTCCCCTAAGGTACCTTCATATATCTCCTAGGAATACATGAACCCTAAAATAATAATCCACGATTATTATATATATATTATATATATATAATATATATTATTATATATATTATATAATATATATATTATATATATCCATATATCTCCTAGGAATACATGAACCCTAAAATAATAATCCATGATTCAAATACAACTCGGAAAAGTTAAGAATGTGAGAGACAGGCATACACAGTTTGAAAATTTCCCTCAGCTTAACATGCACATTTTAATGCCAAAGATCCTACATAATGTAATAGTAAACAGAAACATTTTACTACATAACAGCAAACATTTCTTGAGAAATTAAAACTTACATCATTTTTGGAAGGAAATATTGGATGGTGACTATAAATACCACATCAAAATCACTTGACTTGAGTTGAAATTCTGGGTCAGAAAGTGTGGCTGTGAGTAAACTTTTAATATATCGGAGCCTAGGTTCTCTCATCTGGGAAAAGTAATTAATAAACAATCTGATTGCTTTGGTAGGTGTACAGAGTGGGTGAGATAATCCGTAACAATTTCTTAGTGCGATGACCAGCACATGTAGAACACATGTGAACTACTGTTAAAGTTCTCACTGGTGGTATGAACATGTGATGTGAAGGTAATCTTGCAAAGATGCCGAGTTTCCATAATTCCAGTGTTCTTTTTTTAGTGGATGCTTTTCCCTATTAATTTACATTTACTTAACAAAGGAATACTATTTTTATTCTGGACCCTGGTGTTTGATATTGCACACATTCTTTTCCTTACGTTATTCTAGAACAAGAGAACTCTGATGATGCACTGCCCATACAAAGCTTCCCTTGTGCAATATTAAGATAGATCATTTGCCAAAAGAGTAACCTCACTAAGAGGCCAAAAGCATGGGGCAACAAAAAAGTCTTTATGTAATGATTCATTCACAGGCATCTTGTGCCTTGAGGCATGATTCAAATTTCCTCATTGGATTAATTCTGTACATCTCTCACGCATATCCACCTCTCTCACAGACCTCCTTTCCTAGTTTCTAGAATCCATTCACGATCTTAGCTTCTCACTAAAGTAACTACAACTCTGACTTGCCCCCAGTTTGTTTTCGACACAGAGTAATAAAAAGGAGCTGAACATTAAAGTCCCTACTTAACAGTGAACATATTGGTAATAAAAGATAAAAGAAAAATGGAACAGAAAATTTGGATATCCGCTAGTTCTTTTGGTTGACTAAAATTGCTCAAGTGGTAAATTTCAACAATTAAACTTCTAAATAGAAGAACAATTAAGGTTAAAAAAATATGCAAAAGTAGAAAAGGAAGACCTGGAAATTGTTCCACCAAAGCTTAATCATAAAGCTTTAATTATATTTGGAACTCGAGGTTAGAATGTTGAAGAATGCCTCTTTTTTAAATTAGTTTGTTTAAATCATGCTCAGCAGTTTAGCAATGTCCTAGGAAATCCTAATGTTACTTACAGCTTTTTTCTTTTCATGTTTTTTTGTTGTTGTTGTTGTTTGTTTGTTTGTGTTTTTGTGTGTGGTTTTTGTGTTTTTTTGTTTTGTTTTGTTTTGGTTTGGTTTTTTTTTTGGTCATCACTTTGCCTTCATTGACTCTTGTGTCCATAAATAATAGACAGGGGTAGGAGTCGTGGTGATCATTGAAAATCAGGGATTCTTCAGAGCCAATATCCATAACTTAAAATACATCTTCCCAATTTCAAGGGATTATCATGATCATATACAGATCATGATACAGAACTATATATTGTGTAACTCCTTGTGCTTCAAATCAGAAAAAGTGTGTCATTTACATTGGAATTCTTAAAAACTGAATTATATATATCCATTCCAGTTTTGTTTTTGCTTGTAAGACCAAGACTGGGATAATTACTTCATTGCATCCTAGCCACTTGAGATGAACCTGATCCACCCAAATAAATATTTAAGGAGAGTATATAAACATATGGCTGGTGTTTGTCCTTCCTTTCTGCAATTTGACTAGAACGGCTCTGTTTACACCGTTGCAAAGAACTCGGATTTCTTTCATTTGTCTAGTTCTGCTAGTCTTGTCTGTATTTTCCCATTCATTTCATGTCCTTGTTCAAATACCCACCAAATATTATTGATTCTACCTCTTAAATATCTCCAAATACATGTACTTTGCTCCACTCCATCAGGCCCTTTACATATTTTGTTTGGAGTGTGGCAACATCTCCCGAATCAGTGTCCTTTCTGCATAATTTAGTTTTGCACTATCTCTTCTCTAGACCAGGAGAATCTTTCTAAATGCAGAGCTAAACAGTCACCTCTACTTATCATACTTTAAAGGTGGAATCAATAAGGTATTAATTTGTACATTATATGTACTTTTTATTTTTTGTATCTATGCACTCCAACCTCAAAAAAGTAACTGTATACTAAAAGCTTTCCACTGCCTGAATGACAAATTTCAACCACTTGACAATGACAATCAAGGCCTTTATGATGCAGCCTCTGCTGGTCTTATGGAGTACACTACTCTTGACTGTTTAGCCTAAATTTTTTGCAGTTTTTTTTTTTTTTTTTTTTTTTTTTTTTTAGAATGGGATATGATCTTGTTAGTTTCTGCACCTTCGACACATTCCTTCTTCTGATTAAAAATCCTTTCGTCCTTTCTTTTCTTGAATCACGTCCCATTGCCTTTCAAGATTTTATTTGGATGTCACCTCCTAACCTACTCAAAAATACCTGTATAGCTGCAACTGGCAATTTAGATGTCTCTCATGGGAGGCCAAAAACAACTCAAGGGTAAAGACTGTGTCTTATCAGTCTTTGGGTGCACAGCACCTAGTGCCTACTAAATGCTTACTAAATGCGTGCTGATGAATGAAAGAATGAGTGTATGCATGCGTGTCTCTCTTCCTAAGTTTTCACTTCACTCCTCAAGTCCCCTCACCCCACCATTTATTTTGGTTGAGACCCACCTGTCTTAATACTATCAAGCACATTTCAGAGAGTTTGTTAAAGCTGGGGCATGAACTTTGTGTGGTACAGCAGCAAAACCATGAGTTTAGATTTATGATTTAGGCGTTAGGAAACGAGGACAAAATTTTAAGTGGCAGACAACCAGATTTGTGTAAAGGCATCATCAGCAGTGAAACACTGATTGGACAAGGAAGAGAATGGCGTCAGGTGATCGTTATTTCAATAGCCAGGAAAGAGATACTGAGTATGTGTGTGACATTTGAGCAGAAAGGAGGGAAGTTTATTTGAGATACTTGGGATATAAAATCAACAACTTTTCATTAGAGATGTAGAAGTGAGTTGGAGTAAAGGAGAGTATCTAGGTCTTAGGACTTTCCACTCTACCAAATAAGGAAAAGAGGAGGAAATACGGGGATTGGTATACGTGGCAGTGAGGGCACAGGTGAGACCATCAGTTCAGTTCTGAACATGTGGTTTGAGGTAGATAAGTGAAATTCAGTAAGAAGGTTCAAGCAGGTTTTTAAGCATATGAATCTAGAAATCAGGAAATGCCTCGCCCTATAGAATAAACATTTGATAACATGAAGCCTACAAATACTATTTGAAATGAGAATAGATGAAATTTTCAAGAGAGAAAGTAGATTTTTCTCCAGGAAGTCCAGACCATATATTTTTTTTTCTGGATTATGTAACTAATGAAATTGAAACTGACTTACACGCTAGCTCAAATAAAAGCTAGCACGGTTTTAATTTTTAAAAATAATAATAAAAGTAAGCTGATTCATTCCGCTGTGGGATCCACAGAATTTCATTTTCTGACTTAACTCTATCGTTTCTGTTCCATGCACCCAAATGTGATGTATCATTTTGCTTTGTGTGTCATAAAGCACATTTATATAGCAATCAAAATAATTCCTTCATCTTTGCCTTTAATCCAGAATAATTTTTCATGCTTGGCACTTCTGCATTTTATCCAGATTCTGTCTTTTGGGATTGTGTATAGAAGCTGACAAGGGTCAAATGATGTGTGGGTTGAAAGTAGTTTCATGATTCATGGGAACTATTAAACTATGCAAAATTATCACTCTGGCACAATGAGTTTCTTATGAAAGCCTTCTTAATGCAAAAAGGAAAATGGAGCATTCCATGGATTTTCCATCTCAAAAAAATGCTAAAGTACATGAAAAATAATCACATAACAGTTTCCAAATAATGGCTATATAGCTCTGTTAGCATGCAAACATTTTTTTTCCACTGTTTCCTAGATGCAAGTGCTATCTAATAACTAGTTCTGGTAATCTACTGACTGACTCCAACCTTACTCAAATGTAATTTTTTTTTTTATGTTTCTGGTCAATTTTGAATCGTGAGAATCCTATCTTGGGCATTTGTTCAAAGTTTTGCTGTTTATTAAATTTTTTCATATAGATTATCTCATTAAACATACAAACTCTAGGTCGTCCAATGGCAAACTTGTTTTAAATTATACTTCCATTAGACTTGCATTGTGTTAATTCTTCTGTTAATTCTGCACTTTTGGTCATTTTAACACTGTTTCTCATTCTATCCAAATATTTAGGAATAAGTTTTATAAAATAAATTCATTAGTAAGTACTCAAAACAGCACCTAACAGAAAATAAGGACTTCTTGATCTGTTACACAAATTCCATTAAACAAACAAGTTAAGACTTTTTCATTTCAGTCAATTCTCACGTTTGCTTCTATATACCAGGGTCTCAACTTAACTACTAGGCTTATTTTAGCCTCTCAGATCCCCTTTACTATAAACCACCTTAAATATTGTGATGAAATTTAGTATGATGAAATTCCAATCATGTAAATCTCCTTCCGTAAAATGAGTATTATTTCTAACTTTCGAAACCCTTATTATAGACTTCAAACTTAGTCAGCCAGCCCTACCTAATTACCTATTACCGCTCCTTGAGCAACACGCTCTGTTTTCTTGCCATGGAGTATTCAAGACATGGAGAAAAAGCACGCTTTTCTGTCCTCCTTTGTGACAAGTGCCAGGTCTAACTCAAATACCACTTTTTCCACCAAAGATTTACCTGATTATTACAGTCAGGAAGCAAGTTTTCTTCCCTTCACTCTGATGGAACTTACTACTTTAGATTCAAAAGAAATTCATCACCTAATGCAGGGTGTAATAGATGTGTTGGTGTGATCTATTCTGCTTAGCAGAGGGGAAGCTGACTAAAGAATGAAACTAGGCAAACTGTATATTTACCTCAAGTTTTCCTGAATGTCTTGAATTAGTTCAGAAGTAGCCTGTGGTACATTGGAGCTTTTGTTCTGCCTTTTCCGTAGAGTTCTAACCATCACTGGCCTCTCCCATCTTTCAGAGGCAGCTTCAACCTGCTGTCCTCCCTGTAGCAAGATTTTCTCCTAAGCTCTGGGTCTAGAAAATGCGTATCTTTCCTTTTCTCTCTCTCCTCCTTTGAATTATGATTTATAAAAAAAAAAAATGAGTAATGGAAAACAATACAAGAAAGACCCATGTATTTTGTTTCCTAAGGACTGAAAGATAAGCATGGCAATGAAATTCATTAAATGAATAATTTAAAACACTAAAATTAGGCAAGAAAAGGAAAAGGAAAACAATATTAAAATATGGAAACTACCTAACATTTCCTCATAATCGATAATGCACTAAATGCATACACATCTGATATCTAACAAATGAGAGATTAAGAAAAACAGAATTAACAATTCATACATCTTCACTTTAGTATCTTATTAACTGTTTGATAAGTAAGTGGAAGGATCAGGGAAGAGAGAGCCAGAAGAAAAATACCTAAGAAAAAAATGAGTCTATTTGACACTAACATTTTGATGTTATAATTATTAAACTGGACAATGCAGGCAGCAGCCTGGTATCGAATTAGTATCATTACTTTCCATGACTATATTATCATATTGAGATTATTATCATGTATCATAACAATTAAATACTGTTGAAAAATGATTATAAATATAAAGGTGATATCAGCTAATCAGTTTTAATGTCCGTTTATCACAAATTCTCTCATTAAGTGCAAAAACCTCTCATAAGTATTCCAATTTAAAAACTACATATTGCTATAACTTTAACACTATGTAATTATGTAACTGGTTTCTCTGTAGCTTTTCCAAAGGAAAACAACAACAACAACAACAACAAAACCAAAAAAAAAAAAAAAAAACCAGGAGTTTCTTTCCACGGTTTTGATTTTAAAACTTTCATTAATGTAGTTCCAAGCAACCAGGCAAGGAAAATAGTTAGGAATCAGTTGAGTACAGGTCAAATGAGTGATTGGATGTTAGAAATAAAAATAGAAAAACGAATCTTCTACTTCGAAGCACTAATAGTGCCCTATTTGATCAACAACAAATGTTACGATGATACGAAACTTACAAAACAGACATTCCAAGTATTATCCTTTTTTGCAACTTATTCTTACTCGGAAACAGTCACTAGGCATTAAAACGCACACAGAAGTATTCCTTAGTTTTATGAAGCTAACCTCAAGTACCATATTGCTTCAGACTTGAGACTGTGACAGTTTATCTCCACTGCCATTAACAAGCTTGAACAGAGGTAACAGACTTACTAAATATTTCAATTTCCTGCATTGTGCAGCACCAGTGTAATGTTGAATTTTTAGCTCTATTTGTACAATGGCAAATATTATACAGTTTAGTTTATGGCTTTCCTGTCTAATTATTTATTTAAATACGTATAATATATGGATGTGTACATTTAGTTTCATGTTGACAAATTTTCGATCTTAAAAATGTTTATTAGCACTCTTACAAATTTCAGAAATGTAAAAGACTTTAATTAGACCAGTTATCTTTAAATTTAGGAAAAGAACCACGGGGACTTTTAAATTGTTTTTTGATGTTTATTATTTATTTTTGAGAGACAGAGAGACACAGCATGAGTCGGAGAGGGGCAGAGAGAGAAGGAGACACAGAATCCCAAGCAGGCTCCAGGCTCTGAGCTGCCAGCACAGAGCCCAGCACAGGGCTCCAACCCAGGACTGTAAGATCACGACCTGAGCTGAAGTTAGATGCCTGACTGACTGAGCCACCCAGGTGCTCCCCCAGATCCCCACAGGGACTTTTAAAAATTCATCTCTAACAGTAAAAATAAAACTAGAAATTAGCCAAAGTTACTAAAAATAACTTACATTATATGGGCTATTTTTATGATTTAAGCGACTACATGAAAATCGGGGCTAAACTTGATGGATAGTCATTTGTTCTTAATTTGTTTACAAGCACACAGTTAGTTAAGAACATTGAACATTCATGTTACATTTGTCACAAAGATGAAAAAGACTGGTTATTTATCCTTAAGGAGATCACAGAATTTCAGGAGAAACAGTTATATTAATGGATAATTAAGTTTGATAAGAACTTGATTAGAGAACTTGATTAAAGTTTGAAGTTCGTTATATTAAAAATTCAAGAGAAGAGTGATTAACACTTCAGATAAAGTTAGAAAAGCCTTCAGAGAGGAAGTGGTATTTGGGTTAAAACTAACAAGATGGGGAAAAGCATTCCGGGACAAAGAACAACTCAAGGATGACTGTATGTGGCAGTACAATTATGAACTAGTGTAGGGTATGCTTGGGTATCTGCAAGTTCCTGAGGCGGTAAATAAGCTTAGAGTAAGAGGGGAACTGCATCATTGAAAGCTTTTATCATATATTTTTATTGGTCATCAATAGGTGATCATAGGAATGTTATAAATGAAGATATAGAATTATCATAGCGCAGACTCTCTCCTAGTTCTGAAGATACAAGAATGAATTAGGCATGGTCTCATTCTTCACAAGTGGGAGTCAGTGGTAGAAATAAATAAAAATCGTTTTAAGTTATCTACTATTTACATTTTCCTGAACTGCTTTTTTTTTTTCAGATACTATTTAAGGTGATTATAAAATTATATAATAACAAATTTAAAACTTTGGAAAAAGATAGAAAAGAAGCTCAAGCAAGGAAAAAATAGAGACTGGCAATGAGGCTAAAAGTTTACAATGTAAAGACACACACACACACACACACACACACACACACACACACTCAATAATACTTGGTCATAATTGATGGCTGTAAGGGTTTTTGCAGCCAGAATAAAAAAGAATTGGCAGTTACACAGCTCACAATGTTCATATGATTTTTTTTTCCTTCTTAGACTCAAAACCTCCATTCTTTCTGATGCTAAGTTCAAACAGGAATTTCTCATCAGAGATCTCATAAAGAGTACATTGTGTGATGTACTATATGTCCTAAGCAATATGAAATATGCAATAAAGAGTTTCATAAGGATATTTTGTATAAAATTATACAAACATATAAGCTAAACATATAAGCATATAGATCACAATAAAATGTGATTAAACAAAACCATAGGAGTCAACAGTTCCAACAATTGCTTCTCTGCACACCTCAGATGAAAGTGTCTTTCGTTGGGGCACCTGGGTGGCTCAGTAGGTTAAGGGTCTGACTGTTGATTTTGGCTCAGGTCATGATCTCACGGTTTGTGAGTTCGAGTCCTGCATCGGGTCTGTATTGACAGTGTGGAGCTTGCTTGGGACTCTCTCCTTCTCTCTCTGCCCCTACCTCATTCACTCTCTCTCTCAGAATAAATAAATAAACTTAAAAAAAAACCTGTCTTCTGCAGACACTGTCATAATCAGTTCAAGAGTAATCGAATATTCAAAGTCATCTGTCTAAAATGAGTATAAAATCTGTTATACTCTATTGCAAATTACCTGGGCGGATTTTTTGAAATTGTGCAACTAACACAAATTGAAAAATCAATTGAATGCTGAGGTTGAGTGGTGTTGCCATTTGTAATATCCAAATCTTACATTTCTTTGTTTTTTTTTTTTTCAGTGAAACACCCTTATTGTTCTCGTTGACTTCTAAAATATCAATTTTATCTGTTTTACATGCTGAGATTCTATGCAAGATCTCACATGAAGAAAGTTTGCTATTGTTGATTTAAAGGTTTAAAATGTATAGGAGTCGCTGCTGCAACCTGCTGAGTCCTCTTGGTAGAACATTATAACAGTGCTGGGATTTCCTTTCCTTGACTGAGCCTACGTTGGCCAGCCTTCCCACTCAGAAGCCAGCCTTCATTTCTGTCCTTAACAACTGTTTATTCAGTACAGCCAAATTTGAATTAGTATTAGGTAAACAGTGCCTTACATCTAATTAGGGGGACTGAATATTGGGACAAAATATGCTCAAAATGTTGATGATGGAAGCTTTGAAGAACATGTTAAATGGTGACTGTGGTATCTGGGAAGAATGCAGTATTGATTTGAACATTAGGGAAGGACACCATCAGAACAAACCCCAGTATTAAAAATTTTTCCTGTCTGACTTTAGAATAGATGTTCCTAAACATTCTTTACCTACTTTTAACCATTGTGGTATCTTCTAAAAAATTTTTTTTTCAACGTTTATTTATTTTTGGGACAGAGAGAGACAGAGCATGAACGGGGGAGGGGCAGAGAGAGAGGGAGACACAGAATCAGAAACAGGCTCCAGGCTCTGAGCCATCATCCCAGAGCCTGACGCGGGGCCGGAGCTCACGGACCGCGAGATCGTGACCTGGCTGAAGTCGGATGCTCAACCGACTGCGCCACCCAGGCGCCCCATCATTGTGGTATCTTCTAATGTCAACATTCAAGACAGATTTATATATATTGGGTTAGTATAATCACATCAGGATTTTATTGGATGAAATCATGTCTCTGGTGATTTGCTTGGGCTACGTTCTGAGAAAAGGCTCTGCAGTTGGATTCTATGAACTTTCCTCAGTAGTATTCAGCAAAGTTATTTTAAGCTTGGGCTTGGAACACTGTAGTAACATCTAGAAAGGTAATAATATGATTTCTGACGTGTAGTTTACCACCTTATTCTTCCTCACGAAACTCCACGTAGCAGAGATGAACAGTATTTGATTCCGTGCATTGCCTCATTCAATAAACATCCATTTCAAAAGTTTGCAAACTGTATTCCTTTTATATTCCTGTAAATTTTTTCAGAATTTAATTCCATGTTAGATATTAAAAGACAATAGCAGATTTATTCAGGGGCAGGAAAAGGAGTTAAAACACAAGGCTTTGACTTATGGCATCAAAATTGAATAACCACATTCATTTTAAATTGACCCTAGTAGAAGACAAAAAACTAACAGTAAAAAGGTGAAACACTGAAACAAACTGAACAGTGCTGACAACAAATAGCATGGTACCCAGAATGCACGGAACAAAAAATATCCCCCCTCCCCCCAAAAAAAACCTATGAATGGCATAGATACTTTCATTTCTAAAGATGGTTATTCATGGGGAAAAAAAAATGTTCTTTGAAAGCAATATTCCCATTTTGTTTAAGAAACAGCACTTAATGGGTTAAAGCAAACTCACATTTTCAGCAAGGACAGATATTTTGATAGCCCCAAGCAATCCCTTTGGCCGTCCTGAGTAAAACACACTGCTTACATAGCCTTTCTTCCCAACAAATTATTTTTAAAATGATCAAACTGTGTCATATTATTTGTAATGCTATTAAGAATAATATCTAAAGTACTTAAACTAATTATGCCTATTTTGTAAGATTAATTATCATTAATAATTTAACATATTTTATCCTTTAAGTCAGTATCCGTTCTGATCTTTAACTTTAGAGAGCACACTGTATATGTACCACATAATTAGGGCTTATGTATCACATAATTAAGGCTAAATACTAGGAAATCAGACTAATGAGACCAAATCAAACTGAATTATTTAAGCTTTTTTTTCTTTAATTTTAGAGGTAGATTATTTAGTAATTAAACACTGATTTCATTTTCTTGAGCTTGCATGTGTCTCCTTTGTTTTTGTGATCCTTGCTGCAGAAGCCTCCCCAATGTTTGCCTGGGAAGTAAGGAAAAGCATTGTCTCACTTGCCACAACTGGGAGTCAAGTCATGAATACAAGCAGGTGGTTTCATTCTTTTTCTTTCCCTTCCTCCCTCCTCCTCCACTCTTTAGTTTCCTGGGGTCTTCATGAGTTTTTTTCCTAGGGTTCCAATGGCCTGTCTTCAAACTGGAACACGCTTAGCTTCCTGTCACTTTCCCTTTCGTTCTCCCAGGGCCTGGTCGCCGGGATGGGGAATTGATGGCTATGCAACAAACAACATTATTCAGGATTTCAAGTTTTACGAAGAGATGTCTTAGACAGAAGGACTTTTGTGTTCTTCTCACCGCTTCATTCACTCTTTCACTTGTCATTCATTTGTATCATCGTTCTTTGAATAGATGTTTATGAGTGGCTACTGCGAGCCAGCCCCTGCTGTTATTCAGCACAACTGATGGGATTTGGGACATGTGGCTCCGATCAACAGCAAAACACATTTGGGTGTGTCATCCCACAAATATTTGCCGAGTGACTTCTCGGTTCCCAGGGGCTTGGTTAGGGGCTAAGGATGGAGTGGGGAGGACGAGGGACAGACCTTTGTTTTCAGAGCTGACGGTCTTGCTGGGAAGACATAAATGCATCGTTCAGTTAAGATGCCTCATGACAGAAGAAGTATAGGGTCGCATGGGAATCAATGGATACAGGGTTTAACTTCAATTAGGTGTCAAAGGCGGCTTCCTCTAGGAGCTGTCATTTAAGCCAAGGCCAGAAGGATGGTGAGAAGTTAGTGTAGGTACCTGGAGGTGGGAAGTAGCTGGTTAAAGGCAAATTATGGAAGAATCTTCCAGACACAGGACACATGTGTGAAGGCTAGAGGGAGAAGAACACATGACTTGATCCAGAGTTAGCAACAGATTCAGTGTAACTGGACAGTAGCATTAAATAAGCATAGAGAGGTCAATAGGCATAGGTCAGAAACTGAGGTCCCGTAGCTAGTTAAGTGCTTTAAGTGGACAAGCTGTAAACCTAATTTCTGATTCCACAGTCTCCATTATACATACTGATCCTTTGCACAAAGAAAAGATAAAGAAGTTATTTAATGTAAAAAAAATATTTATTTTATTAAAAAAGAATGACTCTTAGACAATCTCTCCTCTCAATGAATTAAAAAATATATATATATATATATATATATATATATATATATATATTTTTTTTTTTTTTTTCAGAAAAGCAATTGCGGGGGCGCCTGGGTGGCGCAGTCGGTTAAGCGTCCGACTTCAGCCAGGTCACGATCTCGCGGTCTGTGAGTTCGAGCCCCACGTCAGGCTCTGGGCTGATGGCTCAGAGCCTGGAGCCTGTTTCCGATTCTGTGTCTCCCTCTCTCTCTGCCCCTCCCCCGTTCATGCTCTGTCTCTCTCTGTCCCAAAAATAAATAAACGTTGAAAAAAAAAATTAAAAAAAAAAGAAAAGCAATTGCATATATTCTTAGATAAAACAGATGATGTTTTTCAAGAAGACCAAAGGGAAGCATTTACCATCTTCCTTCATCTCCAACTTGACTTGACTCCTCCATGATAATCCATTTGTTTCTAGGACGCACTTGCCTCTCCGCCCCCAGATCTGGACCCAAGTGAGCTATGTCCAGGCAGTAAGGTTCTTTAGACAGCAGAAACAGGGTGAAAAATGCCCTTCAGACAGAAATCGAAGCAGTAAGGCACAAGAAGAGACTATTCCTGGAGAAGTTGCTAAGATTCTGAACTAAGACAGCAAGAGTGAGACTAGCAAGAAGCAGCCAGATTTGGAAGACACCTGTAAAGAAGTGATAGCACACGGTGAACCAGTTGGGGAATGGTTGATATGAAAGGGAGAAGTCAATGAAGATTCAGGTTTTATCACGAGAGCAATGAATAGGAATGAGCTACAGGTTTGGGGGACATAGTGATTTCAACATTTTCAATAAATTTCATTATTTTATTGATTAAGCTTTTCCCAATGGCAGGAGCATTCATCTTTATAGTGCTTTAAAAGTGTATCCAAATGTCAATTGGATTTGAATGACCATTTCTATTTTCACACAGTTAAATAGAGCAAATAGGTCACTTCTCGCATAGACAAAGTGCCTGCAAACAAGTTGTTTTTACCAGTCAATTTTGAAATCTCAACAAGTAGACCTATTAGCTGATTCCTGACACATGTCCCTTGGTGGTCTGGCCTTTTTCTGGCTGGGGTAGGAGAGTAATTGGCAGACTACCCTCAGGTAGTCCTTTGTCAGCAGTTCAGCCCTTCTGATATCTCTCTACCTCGCCACTGCTGTTCTCCACTCAGTGATATCAAGCCTTCAAGGAAATTAAAAGTAACTTTTCTTCCCGGAAGAGTAGTAACCCTTGTGTTGAATGAGACACATGCACTGCTACTCCATTGGCAAGTCGTGAACCATAATATACTACTGGTTGAAAGTAAAAGTATTGGAAAGAGTAAAGAAGCATCATTGCTCCTTGATGTCAAGAATGACTTGAATCCAAATTGGCATACTTTTTTTACCCTATTCATTTATCACTGAAGAAATTCTTAAGTAATTTTTGCAGATTTGTTTTTGATGTATACTGGCTATTTCTGATGGTCTCAAAACTGACCATTACTTGGAATTGTTTTTCTTCCCTACTGGGGAAAGAAAATAAGACCATCATTACCACAATATTCATCTTGGGTAGCACAAAATGACATACATAGTTTGGACCAGGAGACAAATATAATAATACTTTACAAATGAATCTTTTTTTTTTTTCCAAAGTAGATTTGGAAGAAATTATACATAGAAAAGACCTTAAACCTAAGTCAAGGAAATAGAGTTCTTCATTTATCACAGAAACAAATAGTACAGTAAAGACATAATTTCCCATAATGGCCCTTGATCGAGTCAACCTATTTCACTCATTTTATTATACAATGTTCAAATGTTTTAGATCTATCCCATCACCTGTCAATTCATGCTTCATTATCCTGCTCCTCAGTGCCATTCAAGGTTGACTTCCTCTCCAATAGTCTCCCCTGTCCAAACAGGAGTCGTGCATGCCTTTTCCTTCCCCACTGTCAATCCAAAACATGATTTCCCATAATTATATATTTCAGAAGTCATAGTGAGCTCAATTCTTTCTGCCAGAGAGAGGAAAGAACTCAGACCATGTAGGAAAAGTAATCCATCAACCATTTTACATTTGCTTGGAGATTATCATAAAAGATACAGTGTTTACTCCAACTTGCAGTCCCACAGAGTTCTACAAAAAAGGCCCTTGACAATGGGCCATCTGCAGCCTTGCCATGCAGACCTTCTTGAGAGTATGGTTGTGGACAGAGCAACAAAAGTCCCTATGAATTTCCCCAGAGTAGAGCCATTGCTTTAGCGATCTGCAGTTCCTTCCTGAGCTCACAAGTCTGTCTGACACATCAGACAAGCTTTCAAATTAAGGATTTCGGTTTCAGAACACAGTCAATTCGCTCTGTGACATGTGGGACAAAGGCCACTGTGACAGTCCTGGAAGGAGTTGCTACTATAAACCCATACATATTTTTCTAATCACATCATCACTGCCTCCAGACATGGCTTCTGCCCCTACTGCCACATTCACAGTCATGTAAAGCAATAGTCATAATGAAACCAAATGAACCTACTATGAGCCAAAGACCCTTTAATTTTGATTTCAGCTCTGTTAGATCAGTTTAATTATGTCAAGTGTATTCAGTGGGGGAAAAAAAAAAAGTGAGTATGGGACAGGTTGTTCTCGAGCAGTCACATTCGATAATAAGTGATTATAGTCTAAATATTAACCCCGGTCTTATGGTCTCCAAAGCTCATATTTTGTTGTCTGCAGAACACTGTGTCCAATACAGAAATTTAAAGCTTCAGGATCATCCTGTTTAACTTGCACACACTTTACAGATGCAAAACCTATAATGTATTGGTTGAATGAATTAATCAAGGTCACATATTTATATTAAGGCCAGCTAGCACCAACACCTACACTAAGGATTCCTAGTTCAACTCTATTCTGTATCGTATTCAACTAAAAAGATTATAATAGATTTTATAGTAATAGTCATCATTATTATTATCACTACTGTTCATTGAAATCATACCTCTAGTTAGCACCGAAACTTCTGTGGGATGACCGTATTATTCCCCACGGTTGCGTCATTGCAGGCTTCCTTGAATAACAGCATTTTCAGCACAGATTATACACCAGTTCAGTGAGAGACTGGCCTCATTAGACTCAGAGCTTCAGAAATCTTTACTTTCAGTATCTTAAGACTTAACGTTTTCAAATATAATCGTGTGTCTAAGGATGGGCAAGATGGCCTATGTGATCTTTTCGCTTCTCTGCGCTTTGCTGGGCCTAGGTTCATTTCTAAACAAGAGGAAATAGAGTACTTTCATTTGACTGTCTTGATAAAATGCTGATGCCTTCTTTGTGCATTTTTTTTTTAATTCCTTTTTGAGAAAGGAGGAAAGGATCTGTATCATTCATCAGATTTTCAAAAGGTTAGATTTTTGTACTGCTTGGGCAAAGAATTAGTTTAAGTAACATTACACTTTATATCATCAGCCCCAAATATATGGGACATATAGAAACTATATGCAAATAGAGGCATTCTACATATGTTTGCTCACTTGGTACAGTAGGTGTAGTGCATATCACCTAACCTTCCTCACATAGTGCTATGCAAACATTTCACTGAATTGATTTTTTTTTAAAACCAGGCACTATTCCAACATTGAAGTTCTATAGGAAAATGGAAATGCCAGTGCAAATTTCTATTTTTAATTTAACTATCCACTGATCCAAGTTTCAACTGAAAAAAAAAAAAACTCAGGATATTATCATGTAATGGCAATTCTCACAATGATTGTTGCCTTACAACATCATCTGCAGATCAGGCACAAAGATTAATTTAGGACCATTAATAGAAAAATTTTCAGAGGAACTTGAGCTCAAATTATACCAATCTGTTACTGTTCCAAAATAAACGCATCAGGTGGCATTCAAATGCAGGTGGTTAACCGTTTTATCAGTGCAGATATTTAAGCTATTAGAAATATAATTAGAAAAATTAAATTAAACACACTTAATGTGGATTCTAATTTTAGCAGCACTGTCCTTAGCATTATGCTATTTCTATTGTAAATTATAAAATGTGCATAAATTGCACAAGTTTGTTTCTGAGTGATAGCTGAACTTAGATAATTAAGTTGTTAACCATGAACTTCAGTGGTCAACATGGTTATATATCTTTGTCTTGAGCCTGCTCCTCCTTCTTGTTTCCACAAATCTCAGGGGAGGCAGATGAATGGCACTCGACTCTACCCAGCTACACAGTCGACTGATTAGACATAGCCCTGTACCACAGGTACACTCAATTACATGCCTTCCAGAGAGTCAAGCATTTCCCGAAGCTAAAAGTGCTGAATCTGTTGGCTTCACACATTTTATAGTAGGAGAAAACTGTGATCAAACATATTGAAACCTTCAATTTTATTGCATAACATACGTCCTCCTTCTGCTTAACACAGAAAGTGAAGAGTTTATTGAGATAAAAAGGGATAAATCAATTTGCTTCCAAATAATTAAGTCATTAAGAACTGGACAGTGACTTTATTTTTAGTAATTAAGTTATCTGCATGAGGGAAAATGTGACATTAGATTTAAGGCAACTTGGTGTCCATCGTGATACAGCCCTATATTTAATTTTTAAGATGTCAAATAGAACACCCTCAGTAAAAGGGTAACACCAAAAAAACTGTATTTGCTGTCATTATCCTCATAACAGAAAAGCACTTCAGAAGGACTGTTCTTAAGGCTGCTTGTACGTTGAGAAAACTATCCATTGCTGAAGATGAACCTGACAGCATTAACTACTGATAATAAGCACACACTATATATAAAATAACTCTATGGATCAAGATCTAACCTATGCTTATTTCCCAAATCTTTCTTTGTTAGTATTTATAAAGAGCTGGATATCCCTTCTATTTCCTTATCCACTGTGTGTCTACAGGAGAACACGCAGAGAGATATTCAACCACCTAGCTTATGCCTAGTGTAAGGCAGGCATATACAGTTATTTAAATGCATAGTTATTTAATGCAATAAGACCTAAATTGCCTCCTCTTTGAAACTTAGAAATAATTGCATATTCTATAGCTAGAAATCCAGTGACTTTTCCTCCACAATTTTAATATCGTTGGTTTTAGCCAAAGCTTCGTGAAGCTCTCAGACATGCTTAATTCCGCAACTTGGAATAGTTCTAGAAATGGCAAAATAGTATCGTTTAAACAAGACATATGAAGAAGACTGGCAAGAATCGATACATCTCAGAAATCAAGGGATCCTTTCCAGGAGCTATTTCCTGAGGAACACGATCAGCAAATCCTTTGATTCCTGAACTTTATCATAAGCTAACCACTAAACATTTTATGCCTATTTTGGCTTTAATGAAGGTAGATGTAATTTCTGAACAAGTTCAGGAAAGTACTTCTTTCAAGCAGGGAAACTGCTTAAATTAATTAAGCTAATTAGGTTAATGAATAATTAAGGTAATTCTTTCATTCTCCCCCCACAATTCAACCTCTTCATCTCTTAGTCATAAGTCTCAAACGGTGGTATTAGAACTCCTACATACACATTATACTCCTGTTTAATATTCTACATCATAATTGGAAGTATTTTTTTTTTGTTTTTCTCTTAGTTTATAGCTTAAATAAAAATGGGCTATCTCTCCAATATTGAGTATCTCTCTAATTAGGAAATGTAAATATCATAAATTAAAAATTAGTCTGGACTAGAAAAGATACATAGGTATAAAAAATAATTTTAATAATCACTCATTTTAAATAAAGTAATGGACTCATGAGCACTTACCTTTCCTATTGTTGTAGGATTTTTTTTTTACCTCAATACCCGGGATTCGTTGTCTCACCTCTTTAAAGAATGAAGAGGTGGACCCAAAATAAAATGAGTAGTAGGCAAAAGTTTATTAGAGTATAAGATCAAAAAGGTAGAATAGTATGAAAGCTCTCTTTACAGTGAGGGGACATTCGATAGAATGCCCGAGGACTATAGGCAAGGGTTCTTATCTGGTTCTTGTTCTGGTCAGCCCCTGCTTCCCTTCCCCGGTATTCCTTCTCAGGTCCTACTCTCATTGGCTTGATACTTCTAGGCGCTGGGTTGTCCATTCCTGATTGGCTCATTTCCATTGTATGATGGGTGGTCTATGGCCAAACCCTTCCTTGTGGGTAATAGGCTTTATGGTCTACTTGTTTTTAGTCAGGTCTTTTGTCAAATTCCTGAGGGAAACGTGAGGGGGAGTAGGTGGTGTCTGTTACATTCTTAAGACCCTTACCCTGAGGGGCTTTGCTGTGGTCAGACACTCCCAGCGTTGTTCCGAAATCTGTGTTTTTCCCTCACCCAGGGACCTCAGCAACTAATCTTTTCCTCTATGCCTATTTTATCCTATCTTTTCCTACCACAATATTCTAGACTCTGCAAAATAGTATTTCATGTGATTTTTTTATCTAGCCAAAGAAGTATGTACTATTATTGTATTTTCATAGGTAAGCAACTAAGGATTCAGATATGTTAAGAGACTTATGCAAGGTCAT
The DNA here is from genome assembly GCF_018350155.1 of Leopardus geoffroyi. Classification (NCBI taxonomy): domain Eukaryota; kingdom Metazoa; phylum Chordata; class Mammalia; order Carnivora; family Felidae; genus Leopardus; species Leopardus geoffroyi. The sequence continues at coordinate 145,883,155 of NC_059328.1, forward strand.
ACAGCATGAACACTGCAGAGCTTGGATTTGCCTGTTTCAAAGAAATTATTAAATCCTTTTAGCACTTGGCTTATTTGGGGGATGCAAATGTAGAATTACTTCTCTAAATGTGGAGTATATTTTTATAATCTGTATATTTCCAGTGAATTAGTAAGCTGGTAAAAAAAATTAAAAATTCATGAAAACACTGTAGCAGAGAAAGATTATACTGAGTCAAGGTGGTAATTTGTGTCTTTTGTCTTCTAGACTATTGTCCTTCTGAACATTGTCAGTAGTTATCCAATATTACATTTTAATTTAGATGCAAAGCCATAAATATGGGATTTTGGAGAATAAAGATATTTTCTATTTACTTCTATGATCACAGACATAATTCTGTCAGTCACCTAACTTCAACTAACCTCTGTCATCCCCCTCACCACTAAGGGGCAATACAGTAGCACACATGTCACTATAATTAGCGTGCAGCAGCAATTTTCATTAGACCAATGATCTCCAATAAGATTTTCCCAAGGGCTGCATTCAGTTATATGTAATAGTTAGGCGGGCCACACATGTATTAGCATATAATTTGCACATGATTTGCATATGCATTTAAAGATTGCATCATATTTCTCTGGATATTTCAAGTAAAAATGTAATTACTACAACGTTGAATGTTATGATTTCTATTTCTCTGTACAATCCCACCACATCTGGCTCTGATGGCTTATGACAGAATACTCAGCAGAAAACTAAGAAAAGCCAGTGAGGAGGAAATAGTCAGTAGAGATGGTTAGGGTCAACAGAAATCTTTTTGGGGGCACTAATGATGACTACTGAGAGTACAATGCATTAGACAATTTGTCTCTTTTATAAGGATAAACGAGTAAATGCACACTGGGTGGACCTTCTAAGAAATGCCTTTCTAGTTACGGCTGGTATCTTGTTGAGCATCTTTTTTCAAACCTCATTACAAGCTAAATGGCAAATTATCTGTTATCACTTGGGAAATCTCAGTTACCTCTTAATTCTAATAGTGTAGTCACATAACAACTTTAAGTGAGTTTTCTTTGAAACCTAATTATTCTCTGTTTTGAACACTAATTTTAAGTGGAGAGCTCTCTATTTCCCTTTAGTTTCTTTATACATATGGACCAGTCCCACCCAACTGGAGAGCATACCCTCTCCCACTTAAGAAGCTTTCTGGTGCGTTAATGTTTGGTTAGGTAGAAAAAAAAAAAAAACCGCAAGTAAGTCAACAAGAACTGCACAGGAAAACATTTTGAAAAAAAATTGGGACTGGATACACACATAAATGTATATAAGCACATATTTTAATACATATTTGCTCTTATATTTATGAAAAGAATATTTCCTGTCTCTTTCTGCAATGCATTCAAAATCTACATCCCTTTATCTAAGAATAACATTGTAATGTTAATTAGACACATAATAGATGGAGAGAGAGAGAGACAGAGAGAGAGATGGATGGATGTGTTGAAGAGGAAAATCTTCCTCTGCCCTATGGTCCTTCTAGCTGGATTTAGAATCAAATTGACATGAGACAGATTAACAGGAGAAAATAAAATTTAATAGGCATATGTTTGGGGAATCTACACAGACATGAAATCCCAAAGACAATGAGGCAATGGGAAGTTTATCTGAGCTAAGGAAAGGTGTAGGGTCTGAGGATACAAAGGTGAGAAAGACCATCAGCAAGAAGGTGAAAGGAGATATTCGGAAAAACAAAAGTTGTTCTAATATGTAGATAAGGTTCTTAGGTAAAAAGAGTCACTGTTAATAGCTTTCTTCCTGGCATAGGTTCTCCTTTCTAAGGCAATTTTAGGTAATTCTGGGGAGATGGAGACTTTTCTTGCATCTGCTGGATTTAGATTACTTTTAATTCAAGATAATCTTTAGGCCAAAGTGGGCCATCCTGAGGCAGCCTCTCCTGGGCCTCTACAATGGATGGATGGATGGATGGATGGAGAGATAGATAAATGGATGTATGACAAAAACATGTTTATAAAAACTGTAACTATTATAGGTTGAAAGCATAAAACTTTAGTAAAAAACAGTGTAGGGGCGCCTGGGTGGCGCAGTCGGTTAAGCATCCGACTTCAGCCAGGTCACGATCTCGCGGTCCGTGAGTTCGAGCCCCGCGTCAGGCTCTGGGCTGATGGCTCAGAGCCTGGAGCCTGTTTCCGATTCTGTGTCTCCCTCTCTCTCTGCCCCTCCCCCGTTCATGCTCTGTCTCTCTCTGTCCCAAAAATAAATAAACGTTGAAAAAAAAAAAAAAATTAAAAAAAATAAAATAAAATAAAAAAAAAAAAAGTGTAGCCCTCTGTGAGTTCTACCTGCATTCCATTTATGCTTTCCTGTTTTAGATGATCACAATCATGTAGACACAGAAAATATCATTTTCTTTACCTACTCTGGAGTCCTTTGAACAGAATACTAGGACCAGGCCAATAATGAAGGGAAAGTCTTCAACCAATTCTTAGTAATTGACCTACCGAAGGTCACATAGGTTCTGGGTGATGGAGCGAGGAGTTTAACTTATAAAGGTATAGTTCCTTTTTATGCCTTCAAGTGTTTATTGTATATCCCTGTCTATGTTTATGATAAATAGACATATCTTCTGTTTTGTAAGCAGAACAAACTTAAGTAATTCTCAGTAACTTTGCCTTGAGGTTCACCGAATACATCTGTTACCCAAATACTTAGTTAACATCCTCAACAATGACTAAATAAAGAGGAAATAAATATTTTTTTCTTGTCTTTCTCTACCTAACCCATTCTTTTGCACTGAATTCTATTATGATTTGGTTTCATCAGCAACACAAACTTTGAAATGTATAATTGCATCCTTGGACAACGACTGTGCCTAGAATATAGTACATTCTCAGTATTTTTTTAATTAGATGAGTAAACAAATGATGAATATGCAAATGCTATACAAGATAACTTATAACGATTGAAAATAGCTTATGATACATTAAGTTAAAACATAGGTTACAAAATAGTTTCTGGTGTGACCCTTTTTAAAAGAAAAAAATATATATGTCTATGTGGTGGGAAAAGTATTGATGAATTTGCAATTGTTTACAGTGCAGGATTACAGGCTCCTTTTTAAATTTTGTCTTATTTTTAGTAAAGAATTTTTTATAAGAAAGATAACTGTTTTTATGTTTGTTTTGTTTATTTTAAAAATAGCCCCCTCTACTACATTTCCCTACCACTTTCTGGAAAAAAAGTTTGAAAGCCAACATTCCAATTAGTATTCTTGGGTTCCAATTGAAATGTGGCTTTAACTTTCTTACTGAAGAGACCCATTTTCTTCAATTATTTTCCACTGCTAATTGTGTACAAACTGTCTCTTCCATTAAACTTAAAATATTTTAAAGACTAGAAGCCATATTCTTTTCATCTCTAAGTCATCCTATCCCTTACACCAACCCTAATAATGAATTTGTACATAGCCAGTGGCCAAAAGAAATGTTAATAAGTATTTGGTAAATAATTAAAACAATGAATGCCACAAAATTAAGAATGTTGTACTATTGAGTATATAAGATAAGTGACTTTTTTTGAAAATGAATTTAAAACAAAAAAATGAGCATCTTAATTTCATAATGAATTCTATTTCTACTGGTCAAACCATTTCCTAAATATGAGTCATTGGTCACAAGGAAAACCAAACTAGAGCACATCAATAATGTCTATTGGGGAAAAATTTTAAACCTAAAATAATATATTTATGGTTCATTCTGTCTCTGGTCACAAATCATTAATTGGGACTCGAAAGTAACCTTTTTCTTAAATACAAAGCTTTTAAAGATTAGGCCAAAAATTATAATATGAGAAAAACATATGAATAAGTTTGAAATGATAAAGGTTGTATAAGAATGAGGAAATCTCACCAAATCCAAAGAAGTCATATATTTTTAATTTTACATTAAGAAATATCTTTATTGTTTATTTTTCCATAAAGGATGAGGACTTGGGCTGAAAAGCAAGCAAATTAGAATCATAATAACTTTTTTTTTTAATTTTTTTTTAACGTTTATTTATTTTTGAGACAGAGAGAGACAGAGCATGAATGGGGGAGGGACAGAGAGAGAGGGAGACACAGAATCAGAAGCAGGCTCCAGGCTCCGAGCCATCAGCCCAGAGCCCCACGGCGGGGCTCGAACTCACGGACCGCGAGATCATGACCTGAGCTGAAGTCGGACGCTCAACCGACTGAGCCACCCAGGCGCCCCACATAATGACTTTTTATATCAGAGCTAAACCTTACATTGTTTATGCCACCCAAAATTACTCTTTCCAGGGGCACCTGGGTGGCTCAGTCAGTTAAATGTCAGACTCCAGCTCAGGTCATGATCTCCTGGTTCGTGGGTTCAAGTCCCGCAATGGGCTCTGTGCTGACAGCTCAGAGCCTGGAGCCTGCTTCCGATTCTGTGTCTCCCTCTCTCTTTGGCCCTCCCCACTCATGCTTTCTCTCTGTTTCTCAAATAAACATTAAATTTTTTTAAATTACTTTCTCCAGAATAATCCATGAACTGAGATTTTCCCATTCTAATTTACTTTTCCCCCCTTTTTCAAATACTGTTTAAGCTACATATTGGGCAAGATCATGTGTGTCCCCGGGCCAATGTGCAGTAACAGTTTAAACTTCCAGATAACAATTGTGATATTGCCTGAACCCAAAGGAATATCTCTAATTATAGACATTTCAGGCACCATAGCAGAAAGTAGAAAAAATATTCTAAGCCAGTTGGATCTATAAGACTTTGCACTATACTTACTGGATGGATGCTTTTTGGTAGCAAAAGCTCAATTAATACTCTTCATAATTCATTCTGTTTTCTGTAGCCCTGGTGGTTTGGCAACCTTGGTGTTAAACATATGTATAAACATAGCAGTCAATCCAAAATCTTCCTTTAGCGGCAGAGCCAATTTAATATGCTAAATTCTTGAGACTGTAGAGTAGTATAAAAATGAGTAGAAGGCTACTTAAACTGTACCTACAGAATAACTATTTAAACAAGATCAAATCATATCATCATTATCCTTTTTCAGTCATTTATGTAATACATATTTTCGTACTTACCTTACCAAGAATATATAGTGTAGTACAAATTTCAGTAGAGTAAAGAACAAATGTTAGCTATCTGTAAAATTTTTTTGAAAAGTATAATTTCCATAAATTCATTTGGAAAAAATAAATTTTCAAACACAAACTTTGAAGTTCCATTTCTACTTTTGGCAGACTCTGTTTCAATTACCTATAAGCGTAAGTAATTCATAGAAATTTCTTCTCCTTCATTAATATTGAGCACCTGAGAAAAATCATGTAAGGCTTTCAGAATCCAGATTTTCACTAGATAAATAGCAAAATGAAATGATTATTATTCATGATACTAGTTGGCCTCTTTCGATACATACCTATGACTGTCGGTATGTAAATCCACTATGTTTAACTGAGTACATCAGCACTGAATATTGAATTACCCACAACCCAGGGACAGAAATAATTATATTAGAGCTCATTTCAGACCATGTAGTTCTCTATTAGTAATTGTATTGGGCTATTGAGACACAATCATTAGAGACATAAAATGGTCATTTTGTATATTAGTAGTAAAAGAAAAAATCGTAAACCTTTAAGGAGAATTCATAAAATATGTACTTTTGACTCACAGTTAAAACATTGATTAAATTGCACGCTACAAAAGAGGGCACTAAAAATAGGAGGCGTCACCAAAGAGCCTGACTACCAACAACCATCTTCACTTTTTACAAGCATCCAGTCACCAAACTTTGAAATGCATATTGTACAAAATACACCGAGAAAAGGGAAATGCTCTTCATCAGGCCGCTGAATACTTGTCTGAAGAACAATATGTCTGTCCAGGAGCAACCTGAACTCAAAGTAATGGAGAATGTTGCCCGCATTCTGTGACTCAACGTTTTCTTGAGAAACTTCAGAGATTTCTAGTTAACATTACCATGCTATGGGCTTTGCATAACATATAGCTTTATTATAGATATTTAAGGAAAACTTATCTCACTGGGCAACTATTTATTATTATTATTTTTCAATTCTAATTGAAGTCTTGTACAGTGTTATATTTGTTTCAGGTGTATAATACAGTGATTCAACAATTCTCTATACCTGGGCAACTATTTTCAAAGCCTATATTGTTTTGTTAAAACCGCAACAGTCTCTAAACCATGGATTTACGTCGTATTATAGACCTGGAAATATAGATGGATACTTCGCAACTATTAATTTGTATACTCCTCATGAAAAAATATTGTGAGTACTATACTTAGTCCCATTTAAAGTGGAGAAAACTGAATCACAAACAGATGTAGGAATTTGCCAAGGTTCACATGGCTAAGGTAGCAAATACGGATTTCAAACCCAGTTATTCTGGCTCCAGGGCCCACATCTTAACTTTTACCAGTTCCAAAGTTGTTCACTTAAAACAATGTTAAGAAAAATGATCATTTCATATATATATATATATATATATATATATATATATATATACTTACATACTTATTATATATATATACTTATTATATAAGTATATAAGTATATTATATAAGTATATAAGATATATACTTATTCTATATCACATATATTTACATTATTAATGATTTCTCTTGTTTTCAAAAGAAAATGGAGAGAATGTACAAAGACCAGTAGACAGAGGCTTTATTAATCATCTCCCAAGCCCCAACTTTTCTTCATCCAGCCCCTTATGTGGTGACTATGTTAAAGTTAAATAGAACTGATCACTTCTATTTTTAAGCTAAAAGAGAAAGGATGCATGGTCCATTATATAACCATTTATTTTTTTTGCAAATGTTCCCCCAACACATTGAAAGGGTTAAATACGATCTGTATAAAAATTCCCAATGGCAATGTCACTAGATGAAAAAAAAAAAAAAACAGTCAAAATTAATTACACCACATATCCTTTAGGCAAATTGGTTCTTAATATTGAAGACTTAATCATTTGAACTATCTCCACAAACTGTACACACATGTCCTGGAGTCTCACTGAGACTTAGGCAGAACTTACACTTCAGGAATGGGGTCTTTGAAAAGTCAAAGTATAAGTCAATATAAGCATGAACGTGACAATGGATTCATAGAAAGTACGGTATAAGAGCTGAACCCTGACCCCCTGTCAACTTCCTACAGTGAGTCAGGGTTCTCTACTATGCAAATATACAGAATAGGCAATCACCTATGTCATAAAATTTCTGAAATTCAGAAAAGAGTTTAAAGCCTCTTTTTTTAAATTTTTTTAATGTTTGTATTTATTTATCATGAGAGACAGACAGAGACATGAGTGGAGGAGCAACAGCGAGAGAGAGATACAGAATCTGAAGCAGGCTCCAGGTTTTGAGCTGTCATCACAGAACCCAACGGAGGGCTCAAACTCACCAACTGTGAGATCGTGACTTGAGCCAAAGTCAGGTACCTAACGGACTGAGCCACCCAGGTGCCTCTCAAGGCCCTTTTAAAATATAGTCACTGATATTACCTACACATTAACTTATCTAATTTCTGCTTTCATCCTGACCAGATTTATAATCAATTAACTTTTATTAAATACCTGTTATTTCGATAATAGACATTATATCAGGAGCTTCACCAATATTATTTCACGATTACACTCAATTTTACCAATGAAGAAACTGAGGCTCAGAGAAATTGAAGAACATGGCCATGGTATGGCCACCCAGCCTGTAAATAGTAGAGCTGGTACCCAAACTCACATTTGTTAACTTTATCATATAAAACACAGGGTTTTAAAAAGAGTACTATTTCGGATGATGTCTGAAATTAGCTGTGTTTCCAAAGGAGCACCATACTTTGGTCTGACCCTAACTCCAGTGAAGATAGCCTTATGGCCACAGTAGGGCTTAGGTTTCAATTTTTCTGCCAAGAATTCCTTGCTCTGAGCCCCAGTCCACTTGGCTAAGTCCCTAAGCCTTGTCTTGCTTCTGTCAGACTTCCTTTGGAGAGGATACATTTCAGTTGTCTCTCTCCCTAGACACTATCCAGGTCCTAGTAAGTTCCCCTTAAGTTCAACAACTGCCTGTCACTTGGACGAATCCTCTTGAACCTTATTTTCTGAAGAAGGGGCAGTGGGATCAATGTTTAAGAGTAGAATGAGAAGGGGGGGGGGGGTGCCAGTTAAGCATCTGACTGGCTCAGGTCATGATCTCATGGCTCATGAATTGAAGCTCCGTATTGGGCTCTGTGCTGACAGCTCAGAGCCTGGAACCTGTTTTGGATTCTGTGTCTCCCTCTCTCTGCCCCTTCCCTGCTCATGCTCTGTCTCTCTTGCTCTCAAAAATAAATAATATATATATATATATATATATATATATATATATATATATATATTTAAAGAGTAGAAAGAGAAGGGAGGAAGGGATTTTAACTATTTCATAGTTAAGTCCGACTAAATCAAGATAAAGAAATAAAAACGTTTGCTATTTGGGTAGGACTTGATAGTTTACAAACCACAATCTTTGTCAAAGCTCAGTTTTACAATAATTATCCCCATTTGGTTAAAAACAACAACAACAAACAAACAAACAAGCAACAACAACAAAAAACTTAGCCTCATGGAGAACTAATCATTTAAGATTGTTTGGCTTATAAAAGGAGAAATTTTGAACCATTCTTAGTCATTGCTATCCAATCTGAAACCTTAAATCATAAGTCACTTTTTAAATAGACTATTTTAATTTTGCTTTATATCTAAATATTCTTGGTGGAATTTTTAATAGACTGAATTAGTTGTACTGCAGTTTATAAAAATGACACCTAAACAGGCAGTCTGGTTGTGTTCCTCAGTGTCTAGTACCTGGGGAAGAACATGTCAACTGCAAAAATATTCCTATTGGCTTTTTATTTTCAAAGACTATGTGACTCTCACACAGGCTTCATTTGCATTCTGGAGAAAATTTTTAGAGTCAAGTTCTATTGCATTTAACAAAGCTGATCTTGTGCTCTCTTCTTCATCACTACAGAGGGCAGCAACAGACAGCACAGCTCCTTAGCATCACAGAGGATATGTTAAAAGTTCCTAGTAAACAAGAGGGTTAAAGACAAAGTCATGCTTTAATCACTCCAAATTTCCTTTTGCCTTTATGCTGCTTAAAATTAATCACATCTATAAACTTTCATATAAGTTAAGAGCCAAATGGATACGGAAAATACCAGGAAAGCCTAGATTCTTTCAGAAGTTGAGTCTAAGACATTTTGTAATCACGGCCAAACCAGTATTAAACAATAAACATAGACTATGTGTCATGTAATGTTGTGACAAGTGAATTTAGTCTGTTTTTTATCTGGTTATTTTTCTTACTCCTTGTTACTGTTTTCCTTAAATCTCTGTCTTTGCAAGTGTAAGTACTTTATATAAAGCATTATTTTATTATTATATGTATGATCATTAAATGTATCCAAATTTGTTTTCAGTGAGTAGGAACCTCAAATGCCATGGTTTCACAACTGGAAGATTTACCTATCAGACTGCCTTGGGAACAGCAACGATTGTGACTAGCAGTTTGCAGGAATGAGGACTGCACTCGCTTCTTAGCTTGGTTGCAAAAACCTAAGACTGATTGTACATGCAAAGGAGGGCAGCAAAGGTCTTATGATCGAAAGGGAAGAAATGACTGACAACACAGAGCTAGTTCAAAGGAACTAATGGAATAATTAGTCCCAAAAAGACCAAAAAGACTGAAGAATTCATGATGTCATAAAAAGCAGAGCTACTTAAATTGGATTAGAAAATAAAAATGACATGAACATTGTAAATATTCACAGATCACATCATTGACGTGTAATGTGCCGTTAAATGATGTCAAATTAAAGGGGAAATTACATGTGTTAGAACTAGGACGAATAAAAAGAAGACATTTAAAGATACATGGTCCTTCAAGTGAAAATTCCTAACATATATTACATAGATGATCATCGCCCAGACAGTGAGACTGAGTGAATGAAATGTAAAATAAAATATGGGGGGGAAAGATACTGGCTAAAAACAACTCGTTTTCATATATCATAAATGGTAGTGAACTTTAAATTTCAGAGGAGCTATTTGGGGAATTTGTTTTATACAAATCAAACCCAAACATGGTTATTGTAAATAGCTGATAATGCCATCAACCTCTTAAAATCTATCCTAGCATCAGCCCTAAGTATTAGTATGTAAATTTTTCAGAAAAGGAAAGATTCTCCAGGTCTATTTTAATTTGCATATGTTCAGTTTTCCCCTGGTAATAGTATATGTTCTTTGAATCATTTCAATGATTTTGGACTTGTTTTGAAACTTACATGTGCTAGAAAGAGAAACCGCAAGAGTATTGCATGAGGCAATTGTAACATCTGCCCTCTTACTGGGTTTCCTTAACAGCCCTTGCTGATAATCATTTATGTTATTAACACATAACTAACCTGAATTTCACATGCAATTCAAATACTTCCAAAGTGCATACAGATACTTGAATAACTTCCCAGCAATATACAAACATTTAGCAAAGTAACATTTCCATTCTAGATACATCTCATTTTTTTTTTTTTTTAATTTTTTTTTTCAACGTTTATTTATTTTGGGGACAGAGAGAGACAGAGCATGAACGGGGGAGGGGCAGAGAGAGAGGGAGACACAGAATCAGAAACAGGCTCCAGGCTCTGAGCCATCAGCCCAGAGCCCGACGCGGAGCTCGAACTCACGGACCGCGAGATCGTGACCTGGCTGAAGTCGGACGCTTAACCGACTGCGCCACCCAGGCGCCCCGATATATCTCATTTTTGACAAATACCTTCGAAAGTATTAAAAACCAATCTTATAACTGACTTATTCTTTCCATTTATCCATTTTTATGTAAGTTCAGCTTTACCTGAATCTTCTGTCCTATTAACAAGATAGCAAGTGCCTTTCTTATACTGAGACATACTGTTAATAACATTCAGTGTATTAAGCTATATATGGCCTCATATATATAGTACTTATATATAGGTACTATATATAGTGCCTCAAATTGACACTAAAAACAAAGTCCTGATAAACAACAGATATTATACTTCAAACTGATCACATATGTCAATGCTCGAAATGCATTCCCAGTGCACAATAGGACTTTTCTTCATTCTCTAAAGTTCCATAGGTTTCATAAAGGTATATCTGAAAAGGCAAATGAGTTAAGAAAAAAAAAAATGTAATCCAGTCTTCAAGGAAATAGTCACCAGAGTGTTTTATCAAGAGACATAATCTCCAATGTTAAATGAGTTTGTTTAAGCATTTCACAAAGCACATGAAACTTGATCCTGCTACTTATATTTGCCACAAGAGAAGAACAAACTTACACAAAATATGATTTGGCAAGCAGTAGTTGTTTGTGAAATGGTGGAGAGTGTTTCTCCCTCTTTCATGTGTGGTTCTAGTGACATCTGTAAATCAAGATGCCCCTTCGTTGAAGGCAGAGTAAAACACCATGGAGCAGTGGGGTTTGAGAGTTTCAATATATTATGGCACAAGCTAATTAATTAATAGACAGAAAAATAGCCTGCTTAAGCGCTTAAATATTGCAAATCAATATATAAAATGCCCAATTTCTTTGCAGCCTAGACTGAAGGGTATGAACTGTTTGTTCCTTTGGGCCTCACCTTTATGGAAAATAGACAAAAGAAAATAGACTATTTTTTTCTTGTAAGAAAAAAAGTAAGGAAACCTACAGTAAGCCAGGCTTTGTGCTAGTCACTTTATGTTTGTAACTCTTTTAATTCTCATAATCCTGAAGAAATGAGATCGGAGAAATTAAGTAAAGTAACCAAAACCAGCCACACAACAACCTAACTAGAAAAGTGAGACTTCCAGTTCAGTTTACCTGACTTCAAAGGTGATGGTCTTTCTCTAAATGACTTCTCAAAATCTTGTATTCTATAACCACTATGCATAAGAATGAATTTCACAAAAAGACGGAATAATTGGCCTGATTTGGGGATAAAGTTTTGTATCTGGCCCCAGGAACTCATACTTTATGATAATCCAGTAGTGCCCATGGCTAAGGGTATGGAATCCAGAACCTACACAACTTAAAATTTGTATCTTTACCATCAACTAGCTCTTTGATTTTGAGTAAACCACATATACTCCCTATCCCACAGTTTCCCATCTCTAAACATGAAATTATGATGCTAACAATACTACATAGGCTTGTTCTTAGAATTATAGTGATTATTTATACAAAGAATTGAGAGTAATCCTTAACACACAGTAAGTGTATGTTAGGTCATTTTAAGCAATATCAATCTGCAATTGGAAGAACTAATGAAAATTTCATTTTGCATCTCAAAAATATAAGAGAAACTAAAATTGCAATGGCTATGTGGAATTTAAGAATTTTTAATTTGGGGGTAGATATATTCAAAAAGACCATTGATAAGAAAAGTGAAGAAAAATATAGAGAAAGAGATGAAAATGTGACAGAATGTCAATCAAATGAATGATTGGAATTTCTATAACATGTGGTTTCAAATTAATCAGATATTTAAATATGCATTACATTCCTGGTACTCTAAAGAGAAAATTCAGATTAAATTTGCATTTTTGGAACACAAAATAAATCACCGTCTTAATATTATATTTTCTAGAACCCGTTTAAAGTTTCTGGATACAGTAGTTTGATTTTCTTTTGGAAGAGGGAAGCATAAAAGATTGGGTTCCCCATTTACTCCCCCCTCCCTGTTAGGGAGGGGAAAGAAAGAAAGGAGGAAAAATTCACTCCACTAATGGTTAATTTCTTCAAAGCATTCTGAACGTTTGAGATAATCAGTGTAGACTATACCAGTGTGGAAGCTTTTGAAGGATTAATAAATCTGTTCTGAAAATTCCTACTGCAAATGTGGCAGGTGGGAAGGGTATATATGGCCTAAGGTAAAACCCTTGACAAGACAGAGGGTATCTAGATTCTGAATTGGCCCTGGCTATGACAAGTGATTGTAAATTTCCTTTTGCAGTCTATAATCTTGTCAGAAACTAATGCAATTCTCTCTGTTGCAATTTTCATTAATATTTAGACTAACTTTAATGTAGAAAATGGACTGAATACTGGGTATGAACTATTTTATTGACTCAACCAGTATGTAGCTTTGTAGTTTTGCCAACATTTCTAAGCCAGTTACAATGATTTCAAAGCTAATATTACACAAAGAATTTTTATATACAAACTCTTTTTTTTTTATTTTTACTATTGAAGGATAATTGACATTATACATACTCTTATATTCTCTGAGGGTTATTTTCTGATTTACATTAATTCTCAAAGAAAAGCAGTTCTATAACATATTAGAATGTTCCCACATTTGATCATGTATATCAATAACTAATGGATCTACATCATGGTCAATAAAGAAAGCAATCTATGAAGAATAACATTATCATATTGTTTAAGTAAATTAACCTTTTCTAGACATGGTGTGAAGAGTATAACTTAATGAGGGATATTTTGTTTTTAATTAATATAGGTACTCACAATAAAGGAAATGGTCATAAACATACGGACTTATTCTACAATGTTGAAAAAAAAAGCTGATAAAGCCAGGCTATCAACCATAAAAAGTAATGTTCCCATTATTTTCTTATGTTCTGGAAAAAATGCAATGAAGGCAAGCAATACCCACTTGTAATCTAAAGCATTCCAACCACACCTCAGGGAGAATTTTTTTTTAAGTTTATTTGTTTTGAGAGAGAGACAGAGAGCACGAACAGGGAGGGGCAGAGAGAGATGGAGAGAGAATCCCGAGCAGACTTACGCACTGTCAGCACAGAGCCCAACACAGGGCTCAATGTCATGAAGTGTGAGATCACATTACCTGAGCCGAATCCAAGACTCGGTGGCTTAACCAACTGAGCCATCCAGGTGCCCCAGCGACAGATTTATTCACTGGAGATTAATATGCAATCTAATTGATCACAATATCAAGAATAAAAATTCCAAAAAATAAAAATATTTGCATATTTTCTTAATGTTTTCTTTTCAAATCTTATTCCTGATACCTTTGCCACCATGGTATCCTCATGACACTGTATCTTCAGACATGCTAGTAAATTGGTAGTGGAGAGTTCAATAGAAACAAAATAGTTTTCATATAAATATGCATAAAACAAAAAAAATAAGTCATGCAGTAGGTCTTTATTTGCAATCATATATATCATTATTTGAGCTGTGAGTTATTTCTAAATATATACACGGTTCTCTGCCTCAAAATAATGTGCATTTTTCTCTTCATTGAGGAAAGAGATTCAATAATATTAGAAATTATTATTTTTAAAGTGTTTAGAGTCTTGAAAGCAAAGAAGGGCATGGTAGCTTTTGGCAAGCAGTCCTCCCGAGGGAGTAGTTTTTTGGTTTTATTTATTTTTTTTTTATTTTTATTTTTTTGTGATAATTTAGCACCAGAGCTATAAGCAAGAAAGTTTCAGTTTATGATGAGGAAAGTTTTCACAAAGAGGGTACAGGATAGCTTCTGAAACATTTATCCTGACAATGTCTACAATTTTATTATGAGGATAAACATCCATAAATGGAGGAACCAATTAGAAACTGTAACCCCACTCTAGTAGTTAGGGTATTTGGGAGGTATAAATGTAAACTAATTCTACAAAACCAGAGCCAGGCTCCCACTGCTTCTCAGGATTCTTTTCACTTTTGGTGGGGAGGGGTTTAAAGAGGGGCATTTTGTTATTTTTCTCAACTGTAATTCTGTGAAACAGTCTCTACCTTGGTCAAGAGAATGATCTACTTACCTTGTACAGAGTGCCGGGGCTACTATTTCATAAGAAGATGGAGTTTATCTGCTGCGAGGACCCCCTTGTATTTCAGCACCTCAACTTCTTTTCTTTGTCTTTACTTTCTTTATTCAATAACGTAGTACTTCTTTCATTTGAATTTATCACCCTTTATTTCCTTATAGCCTTTATTTTTATTTTTTTATTTATTTTTGAGAGAGAGAGAGAGAGAAGGGGAAGGACAGAGAGAGGGGGACAGGCAGAGGATCTGAAGGCGGCTCCATGCTGATAGCAGAAAGCCTAGATGCAGGGCTCAAACTCACAAACCATGAGATCATGACCTGAGCTGAAGTCAGATGCTTAACCCATTGAGCCACCCAGGTGCCCCTCCCCACAGCCTTCAAACCTAGGCATAATGTCTCTGCCCTAGAAAATGTCTTCCCTTATCTTTTTCAAGACATAACCTTACCTTTGGTTTTTCCTTTCTTGTCAAATGTTTTGATTGCTAGTATTTCTGCTGCACGTCTCACTATCTACTGATTTTTACACTCCTGAAATGTGGATTTCTTCTCATCACGGTGCCAAATTGTTCTTAAGTTTAGCAAATCATCTGGCCATAAGTTTCAAAATAAAATAGAATCTCACTCTATTAT
The DNA here is from genome assembly GCF_018350155.1 of Leopardus geoffroyi. Classification (NCBI taxonomy): domain Eukaryota; kingdom Metazoa; phylum Chordata; class Mammalia; order Carnivora; family Felidae; genus Leopardus; species Leopardus geoffroyi. The sequence goes on from NC_059328.1 coordinate 145,898,630, forward strand.
TCACTATTTTCTTCAAACATGCTGTCTTCCTGATATCTTAATTCTGTAGTGTCCTCTCCATTTGTGGGATCCTCACCACTATCCTCTCAATTTCTCAGAATTGTCTTGGATTCATCATTTTTCCTTACTCTTTCTTCTTTGACCAGGTTCTATGACCGACCTATGAACAAAATTAGGAGACTCCACCCCCATTTCATGGTGGAATGTAGTTATTCTCCTGAGGACAGCACGGAAAATCTGGGAAAGAAACTTCAAGAATTACGATGAGGTAGCCAATGTATGACTGCCAAGAGACATTGAGACTTAACTTCAATGAGAAGGAACCACAGACTAAGGATGGCGTTTCTCCTGTTCCAATGAAAGTTTGTCACTCTGGACTTAGAGGATATATTGTTTGAAACTTGTCATTATGTTTTGCTCTGTACAATGAAGGCTTTCTAGGAAAAATGAGGAGTGGACCCTAAAGGAATGAACTTACATGCTTGCCTATGTGGCACATTCTCAGGGCAAACTCAGTTTTAGAATATGGCCCTTATCTTTGATGTTCATTCTAGTTTCCACATCTCTCTCTATAGGAGGGTCATCTACTATGTTGCATACCTTTTATCATAAAGCAAAATATGTGGAACTGAATGCGAACTTTCAACTTTGTTAGAAGGATTTGGGTTAGATGATGTGAACACCCTGCTGGTCAACCAGGTTGTATATCAGAATAGCTGGTTAAGACAATGGGCTTTCCTTTTTCTTTTCTTTTTTTTTTTTTTTTAACTCCATTTTAGAGTTTGGAAAAACAGTCAATTAAATTTTTAGGATATAGTTAGAGTACAATTTTTAGATAAAGCAATGTACTAAATCATCATGCCAATCGCAACCAAGTTGCAAACAATATAGATAAACTATTGTTTAAAACATTTCAATATTTTGAGCATTATAGACATGAGCTTGTTTATCCCATCTTTAGTCAGATCGTCTAACTTCTTTGCTGATGTAATTATTTATTCAATTTCAGCCTTCATTAGAATTTAGTCGTAAAGTCAAAGTTCACTTGGCATTATAGTATTTAGTAATGAGAAATAAATAGACATTGTTGGTAATGCATATATTTTTTTATCTCTTTCATTTTACTCTTTTACACTAGTTCCTTGGTTACATCCCCCCAGTATCACACTCTTGCAGACTACCTAGGGAAGGGATAGAATTGAGTAATACGAAATAATAAGTAGAAAAACATATTACATCCCAATATGATTGTTCTAGACTCACTGCTTTATCTAGTTCCTTGATTAAGATGTACCTCACATTTTTTCTGAGTGATAAAAAGCATTGCTTTAAATTCTAAATATTTGTCTCTGGCATAAGCATGAAGTGTATAAACAGTAAATATCATTTTTTTTAATATTTTTTTGAAAATGGCACATTTTACTAATTTTAGAATCTAAGAAAAGCTTATTTGCAAAAGAAACAAGCAAACAAACACAAAAATAAAATTAACAGTTTTTTAAGAATATAAACTTGGATAAAATTAATTTCATTTGCTATGTTTTCTTCTTCGTGTTATAAAGAAAATCGATCATGATACTTGCCATCTGGTTTGTTTAGAATTGTGCAGGAGGAGCCAGAAAGTCAAGTCTTATAAAAGGAATCTACTTACTTCTTGGTCAGTAAACTTTTGTTCATGGAATATAGCAGAGAGAAGACTGAGCAATAACCCCAGGAATTGAATTTGTTCTACAATTAATTTGCATGATTTGGGAATGGAAATGTTGATTTTCTTAGCTGCAAGGATTGTTGTCCAAATTTCTTACTTATGATCTCTACTTCATATTATAGTCTTCTAAAATGGTATCAAGTAAGGAATAAACTAAAATTCTTAAACACAAACATAGAGACATAATATTATTTCAGAAATTAAGGTAATTCAGCTTATCTCTAGTGAAATTTCTCTATTTCTCTTTTCTCTCCTGCTCTTGAAAAACTGGTTGGCTTCTTTCTGGTTGATTTCTAGAAGAAAGAAAACTAGAGAGGAAAAGAAAAAAAGTGAATACGGGGCACCTAGGTGGCTCAGTTGGTTAAGCACCCAACTTCAGCTCAGGGCATGATCTCATAGTTTGTGGGTTCGAGCCCCGCATCAGGCTCAGTGCTGACAGCTCAGAGCCTGGAGCCTGTTTCAGATTCTGTGTCTCCCTCTCTCTCTGCCCCTCCCCTGCTCATGCTCTCTCTCTCTCTCAAAAATAAGCATTTTTTAAAAATTTATAAAAGAAAAAAATGAATAGAAAAAGAAAAGAAGTTTGGACATTTGTGGTCACTCTTCTGGTCAGACTTAACAAGAGGCTTCAAGCTTTGTTTCTATTTTGTTTCATCAGCTGTCACAAAGTTCCACCTTCCCATGATTAGCTATCTTTCCAGAAGATACTTGCCTTTTAACACACACCTTAATAATTTTTTTCTTTTCTTATGCCTTCGTTCATCCCAGAATGGCTCTTCCTCCACCCACTTACCTCTGACTTAATTAAAAACTTGGTCAAATGTGATTTCTTTTATGAGGCTTTCCCTAATGGCTCAGCAGAATTGGTTGTCCCTTCCAATGTCTTCTTATTGCAACAAGATTGTAAGCTCCTTCAAAGCAGAGGTCATACCGTAGTTGATAATAATAAATGCTTGTTGGATTTAATTGAATTTAAGCTCATCCTCTTCTGAAATATAACTTTCTCCATCAAACATTTTCTGATTCTCTATTAAATATGACTTCTTTTCTTAAGTGCTGAGGTTTTCATTCTTTTATGCCATTAATTATACTCTTATATTAAAATTATACTAAAAAACAAAAATATTACTCCCAATATACATCATAAAATACCTGGCAGTGGGAAGATTGTGTTTTCTGACATACCCTAGAATAAATTGTATCATACACACTCAAATATTTGTTAAATGAATTTCATATTTTTCAGAAATCTTCAAAAAAATATGTATCGACATTAAAAACGCCCCCTGAAATCTATCATGTTTGCAACATCATATGATCTTTATAAGATCCGAAACATCAAAAATAGAACAGAAGGTTTAGAGTAGATATATTTTTATGTCACTATAAAATTAATTTTATTTTAGATGTTCTCTGTTATTTTTTGAATATGAATTTTTAAATTTTGAATGATGTATTCATAATTAAAAATATAAACATACTGGAAATCAGATATATAGTCTTTGCAATAGAATCATTATCACGTCTTTTGAGTCTCATGAAACCTTTCCCCCAAACTTAGCACATTAATGATATGATTAAATTTTTAGAAATAACTAATTTATGATTAAGAAAGATAACTTTTATCTACCTATGCACAATCTAAATGGTCTTTCCCTCTCAATATAATGCTATTTTCGTTATTAAAGAATTAAATCTTTCTTGGCTACTTTTGAGGTAAAAAAATAATGAACCAATTCTGTTTTACTCAACAGAGAAATAGTGCAATGTGTTCTTGTAATCTGACTTGTATCCTCCTTGTAAAGCACTGGAAATTATTATTTCAAATTGTTAGATTAGATTTTCTGCAGCTTAGTATATCGTAATGTAATATAATTTCCCAATGCAAATGAGGTACTGTACAGCTTTTCCATGGAGTTGTTCATGAAAGCCAATAATTTTACATATTACAGTGAAGTGCATGTTATTAAGAAACAAATTATAATGAAGCTTAATGTAGTATGGAGACAAGATACTATAGCTGTATAATGGATGACAGTACAGTAGGGTATGTATATAGCAAATATGTCACCTGCTGACAAAGCTAGCTGTCAAGAGCGCTAAATACGCCAGGAGTGATAGCATTATACTTTTAAAGATTTCCACTTGCCCCCATAACTTCATGGCAGAGTTACTCTTGAAAGTTACCTTAGCTTCCAAACACTAACCGATGTCGTTTGCCAAATAAAGCCTGCGTTTCATCCAGTAATATTCCAAGGAGATGTGAAGGAGGCAAATTCTGCCTTTCAACTTTCAGGACAGGAAGTCCCTGTTTCATTCATCTGTAACTAGTGTTAATTGCCGATTAGTTTTTTACATATGAACATCTTGTCTTTCAACTGCATTTCAAGTAGATGAGCACAATAGCCATATTTTGCACTGCTTTTTCCTAGCCCAGAGTGGATGTGGAATCAACCCAAATCTGTCTGTAACTTGCTGTAGAAAAAATGGGAAATAGATTGAATCTCACAGATAATTTTCTTTCTCTAAAAAATAGCCTGCATCAAATGATCTCTAAAATCTCTTAAAAGATTCTATGAAATATGATCTAATAATTAATTACTCAGAAAAACAACTGTGAACTAATTATATGGAGCAACAAAACTGTTAAGAACCAAGGGTCTATGGAAGAAAAGTATACAAATATACAAACAATGGAATCATGAACAATGACGCTATTTAAGATCATACTATTCTGTGAACTCTCAAAACCTTCCATGTAGTTGGTGAGGAGAAACCATGTAACTGCAATCCAATCACACTGAGGCATTTGGCCTGGCCTAACACATCCCATCTTTATACAGATCGTGGGGAGACTGTCTTTGGGAGAAGAGGAGGGTAACACCACAGCAATTAGTACTACAAATAGCAAAATGGCCGACCCATTATAAAACAAAACTCCTCCAAGATGTGTCCCTTCCTCTTTCTAATCATAGTATTCATTAAATAAAGCACTATGAAAAAGAGAAGAGAAAAAAGAAAAAAAAAGCAGAGACATCAATGGGTTTGTTGCACGCAGAAGAAACCAGCTCAAAAGCAATTCATTATTAATGCCTGAATATTCTTGCTAAACAGTTCTGATTATTTCACAAGAAAGAGGTCAAGGTAGTGGAGAAAGGGATTTAATCAAATAAACTCTCAATCTCTCTCCAAATAGCATTTTCATCCAGCTGCATGTAAATTCATCAGATGACTAGCCTCCAAAAGCACAGGCAAGGTTAATCTGCTATGACTGTTAAAACTTCTATGATATGCCTATTGAATAAAGATTTAAAATGGGATGAACCATGCAAGTTACCCCAAATTGGTTTTTTTTTGTTCATAAAATACACAAAATTTTCACTGTTAAAAACAAACAACAAATAAGCCAAATTTCTTTCATTTATAGTGGGGTTTGTTATTAATTTCTTCAAAAGGACTCTTTGTGATGTCGTAGTTTTCATTTACTGGGATTTTTAGGGCTTCCCACCCTCAGGTTCCAGGAATTCAAAATGTTTGTGCTCTGCTTGAAATTAGCTTAAAAACTTTAAGACCTCAGAAATCGCATAAAAGAAAAGGGTTGTAATAAGTTTTATGATATTTTTGAAATCATGCTGATTTACTTTTACTTATATGCAAGATTATAAAATTCATCACATTTTCATCCAAAGGCAATATCGCTGGCAAACATTACCAAGTGTGTTGGTGATTTATTACTTAAAAGATAAATGCAATTTCAATTTCCAATCTTCAATATGTAAAAACGGATGGAGATAACATGAGTAAAAAGGTATATTAGTGTGTATTTTTACAAGAAAGGAAAATACATATAAAGATACAATTACTGCACAGGCACGATTTTACTGATACATTTTTGTCTGCTTCATTCTCTATGAGACTTCATAATTGTATAGAAATATATTATGAAAGTTAAAAGCATGTTTTCAAATATGGCAAGGTACTCAATACCTTTAACTCTGAGAAGGAAGAAACTGAATTCATTTTTTTAAATATAAAATTATGCTCTATAGATGTTTCTAGAATTCAAGAGACTATAAAAGCATAAATAATCTTTGACAAGAATATATAATTTACCGTCAGCAACAAATAATTTAAGTGGTATCTCCAAAGGAAGTCAATGTCATAATTGTGAACCTATATAAAGATTTTGAAAACACCTATGGTCTCTTCACTGTTTGAACGCTCGTTTTATGCATTTTTCAATTTATAATTTCAAAATCCATATGACAACACACACCATGGTAATTCAGCCTATCGCTATTTCAATAATCCTTATAACACCTTTCTTTCCTGCTAAATTTGTTACGTTGCATATTTCATCTCTGTATTTAAGAAATCATGCAGCAGTTAATAAATCTTCTTTAAAAAAAAATTAAAGTGTTTTTCTGCTGGCATTCTTTGCCCTCTTAACTCTCAGCACCTTTCTTGAATCATAGACACCATTTTACATGAGGACAATTTCTAAAAAGCAAAATATAACTGTCTAATTAAGGGCTGTGTGATTGGCTAGTTCACGGTCCCTGTGACAGTTGTGACAAATACACATATTGGCACAGCCCTAACCTCACTTCACAGTTTGCAACACAAAGATGGTATTTTCAGAAATGTGAAGAACACTCTGATACAAAGCTTCACCTTGTCTAGTGCTATTCCATTTAATTTTTTATTAACTGCCTGAACATATGCCATTCTAGAAGAGGGTAATAGTTACAAAATGTCAGCAGAAACATTTAAACTGCTAAAATGTAAATGATTTTATAAATTTGTAATGAAAGGTAATTGTCATGTGGGAAAAGTAACAGAAAAACAGATATGTGTAAATGCAAAACTGGTAAAAAAAATACATCTTATTGGTTGAAGGTAGGAAAACCTAAGTATATTTTAATGAGTACTGTAAGTAGTATTTAAATAAAATTAGATTCATAAGCAGAAAATGTGAATTCTATAATATTTTATTTTCTAACATTAGGAAAGTTCATAATAATGACAAGACCTCATAGATCTTTAATGTGCTAAATTCAATAAACAGTAGGATATTAAGATGCTTCACCTCGTTTAAAAAAAAAAAACAAATAAATCAAAGTAGGGTAATATAAATAAAAAGTGTCTTTTTAGCAGCATAATAGCTTTAAAAGCACCAAATTCAAACACGCGTGGTTTGTTTCTTTACTTTCCACTACAGTGAAAAACAATTTAGTGATTAATCCCTTCAGCAACATAATGCTGGGTCAGTACTTTCAGATATATGTCAGGACGACGACTCGGGCAAAGGATTGAGTATTTCCTCAGCCACCACACAGAGCAACCACCTTCCAGTTAGGTTTGCGGGCAACCATCTTTAAATGCTTGAGCTGTTCTGCGTGGCCATGACAAGATTTGCAATTCTCTACGTTTATTTACACACCATCACCCCAACTAGACATCACATGGAAGTGGCATGGTCACAGCTGACCCCGGGGTAGTCCCTGTCCCTGCCGATCCAATTTCATCGTGCTCTGCAATTGAACTGCAGTCATACTGTGGAGGATGTATGCATAGGACTCCACGCCACAATAAAATTAGCAGAAGCTTGTCAGGGGGTATTTTCCTGCTTTACGGTGACAGACTCTGGACAAATAGGTCTGCTTTCCAGAAATCCACAGAGGTCTGGCTCTCTTGAAATGTATATGAGCCCAGCATATTTAAGCCACACTATTCTATATGGTAAGCTTGTTACATGATAGTTTGAGAACAATGTTAAGCCTTTGCTGAATACCCCATTTCCTTTTCACAGATTTTAAGGGTTTTAAATCGCCTATGAATAGACTACTTATTTTTGATTTGTAGAAAAACAGCTTCTGGTTAGTAGTGGTAACCGAGAAAAATTTATTCTTCCTTCAGAGAAAAAAATAAAATGCAGCACAGATCTATTGTATTTTGAAAGCAAAAGTTCAGAGAGAATCTTTTTTTTTTTTTTTTTTTGCAATTGGATAGACCAAGCTCTGAAAGTCTCTTTCCTGAACCCATATTTTACCTGTAAAAATTAATTATATCACAAGTAAAATCTGTTTCAGAAGGCACATTTAAATACACTTGCAAATAAATTTAGAAGATCCTTTTTTTTGTTTGAGATACAATGTTAAGAGAATAATATGGTAAATAGAAAAAATTTTATCATCTGTGGGGAGAACGTTTTAAAACATAATATGTTTTGTAATCTAGCCTAAAGTAATTTTATTAGATATTCTGTGCCGTTCTTACATCAAACATGCTCAGAAGCCCTGGGATCATTTTATATTCACTGGAAGACAGAAAGAAATCCAAAACCTAGTTAAATAAATTGTTCATTTATTCCTTCCCTTTTATGCACCAAGATCTACATGTGGTCATTAATTATAAAGAGACTATTATAGCACCATATTTTCATTCAATACGATGTCCTGGTATATATCAAAGAAGTCCCATAATTAAAACAGAAGGGCCACAATGACAATTAAAATTACAATCTATATGGGGAGAGAAAGTACAGTTCTGCAATTTTTCACCCTGTCACTGTCAGCTGCATGGACTATTCTGGTCACGTCTCTTGTAAAGCAGCCTAAATTCTTCTTCACCAATGCAACCTCAAAAGCATTATCAGCACCTAAGCAAAAGCCTATGCAAGTATAATTTAATACGAAGCCACAGTTTGCAAGTAATAGCGTATAAAGTGATATTTAAGTGGTGTTTTAAGCACACTTCTGATGGCTACAGCCGCTTTTCCCTGGTAAATGCGTTTTCCTTTGAGTAGTGATTATGAGTCCTAGGTGAAGAGGTCCTGTGTGCAGGTCTGTCTGTAAGCCTTACTTCCAGCTGCCAATCTTTACTTCACAGTGAAGAAAAAGCCACATAGCACCTTGTTCTTACTCTTGTATGCTGTCATCCCCTGAGCCTGATAACACAAAATCATTTCCACATAACACTTGCCTGCTTCTGCCTCTTAAACCTTGAGACCTCCACATTGTGCACGCACTTGCACCCTTGGCAACCGGCTCCCAGGAAGCCCCTGCCTTTGAACCATCAGAGTCTGGCAGCGGACTATTTTTAACACTTATCTTGGTAAATATCTGCATTAATGGAGTACAAAGCTTTTGGGTAGCAATATGTATTTGCTACAATTTATTGTCTATAAAAGTCACGAACAGTGAATTATTACTCCTAAAATTGTGTTTTTCTTCATAATAACTTTAAACCGAGCACTCATATATGAAGCATGCAATGGAGATTGAGAAGGTTTTGTATAATAAAACGGTGACATGGTCATTTTTTCCAGTTTTGCATTACAGAGGCACACTCATGCATGGTGCTTTTTAAATTCTTATTATGTGTGAGGTCAGGGGGTCGAATGTCAGAAAGTACTGTTAATTTCACGGGGTTAGGGGAAAGTAAATTCAGAGGGAATACAGATCACTTAGCACAGAAAACCAACTCCTCTGAAGTTTGGTTTTACATTTGTTAACCATATCCTTCAGCTGACGAACCATTGAGACCACGGTGACATTCTGGTCCCAGATATAATGGCTTGACATGCTGCACTGAGAGTGTGATTCCAACGCCCTGCTCCTGGTGCCAGGCTCCGACTTCCTCTGAATCAATGAAGCACTAAAACTCCACACAACTGGAACTGAACAAAGCATGTTGCCATTTTGGCTGTGATGTTTAAATTATAGAGAAAGCAGTCAGGATGTCTTAAAGTTCAATCTGACAAGAAATGTAAAATATATTTCTGTCTTCATTCTCTGGGAAGGTAGCATCTTAAACTGCACAGTATCACTACCCCGAGTCCTTTTAAAGTGGTTCATAATAGAGCATCAAAGACAAAATTCTTGCATTTCAGGGCCTTTTCTCTAATCAAAATGACATATCGACTGGGGCAAAGTTTTTTTTTCCGGGGGGGGGGGGATAATTACCTCCATAATATGTTTTGTTCAGTTGACAGTGTAGGGATACAGTTCCTTTATTTTACCGTTTGTTCTGAAAGAAAAAAAGAAAATTAGCCTGCGCGCACAGATACGCGTGCCCCAAGTTCTACGACTCACCACCACCAACAGTGAGATAAAACAATGGTCCATTTCATGGTTATGACAGAGGAGCAATACTCAAAATATGTTTTAATGTGGGGAGGGTGAGCACGTTGCTGAACTCTGATCAAGCCTACGAGTCTGTTTAAATATAGTTCACTGGGCTGGTGGGCAAAGATGCAAATAGGTGCGGTAGGTGGTTTCATGTGTATGTTGTTTTTTTTTTTTTTACAAGATTTTTCAGATGCAAAACTCAAACTGGGCTCAGCTGCCCCCTTGCAATTAAATTTTAATGACGGAGGCTGAGTGTTTGTGTTTTGGCAGCAGGCTTGATACTGTTCGTATTTAAACGGTTACAACCAGACGTGCTGGGGGACAATCCCATTGCAAGTCAGAGGTGACATTCCTCCAAGGTGGTTTACTGGGATGCTGTGGGATTCCGGACAGCCAGCTACAGGTTCTCCTGCCACAGTCACTTTTTAAAAGAATATATTAGAATATAACACCACATACTTGAATTTCCACAGTAGCCTGAAGGCCAATGATTTTCCATTTTAACACTTTTTCACTGGAAATAACAGTCCTACAGGTTTTTGTATGCCAAATGATCTACTGGTAAATAAAAGCTGTATGTGGTACTGCTCATAAAATCACCCTTTGTCCCCAAATAGCAAGAACAATCCAAGGTACATATTTTAATCAGGGTGTTGTGTTGTTTTTTTTTTAAGAATGATTATTAACTTTGCCGTGGCACACTTCACTGTCTTCCTTTTATAATTAAAAACTTTTTCCCCTCAAATCCCCTTTCCAGCAAGCAGCCTGTTGCCTGAAGTTTTAATCCTTCATTACTAGTTAAAACAAAATCACCAATTAGGCACATGAACACGTCTGTATTAATCTCATTAAGGTGATGGCACCAAATAAATTGGAACTATTTTTGTGCTTTTACTGTGTTCCTATGGCTTTATCAGGCCCTGTGGTCATATACAAAGACCTCGAAGCTTAGTCATTTAGAGTCATTCGGTTGTGGACTGAATGTGGCATTACCATCTATGGCTGAAAATTGCTTTCAGCTTTTAAACTGCACTGACTAGTCTGTAGTTAATCTTAGATCATTCACTCGCAAAATTAAATGAGCCAGAACGATGGTCTTTTTTTTTTTTTTTATAAAATAATACATCACAAAACACTTATTTGCCCTGCCCAAAAGAGAGATCAAATTCATTTAAAATCCCATAAACCAGAGTTGTGAATTTTTAATTTTATTTAGTAGCAGAGAAATAGAGGGTAAGCTATCTTTCTACAGCACATCATTGCTATAAATTTACATATGGAACATGGTTTGATGCTTAACCAACCTTTAATCTACCTTTGATGTATACTTCTCCTTCAATGTGGTCATGTGACACCCTTATTAATGCAAATGTAGAAAAGAGTGTTTTGGACCTCTGATGTAATTAGCCATAAACCATGTTAAAAAAAAAAAAAAAGAAGAAGAAGAAGAAGAAGAAAAGAAAGAAAGAGTGGCTACTTGAGTCACTAGAGTTGCATATAAAGTTCAGTTATCATCACAGAAGAATAACCTTAAGAAACTAAGTTTAAAATTTTTACATCACTCATTCTTATATTTTCTGCCCAAGTAACTATTAAAGACCATTTTACTATACCAGCAATGGTCAACGAAGATTTGATTGTGAAAGAATTCATCTCTTAGGATTAAAACATTTTAATTTCCTGGGATTTTAGCGTGCTTCTGGTAAAAGTGCGATCACATTGAGAGAAAAATGCTAACTGAGGCAGGGGAAGGTGACTTCCTCATTAGCCTCTGTTATATTATTTCAAACGCATTGTCTTTTAAATGAAAACATTAGGTGTGTTGGCTTGTTGTTGATTCCCTTTCTTCCCACTGCCCCACCCCACAGTGTAGACCAAACTTATATGTTTTGATTTTTGTCAGTCCCTGATTTTAGGCTCCAAAAAACTTGAGCTACGTCAGATGAGGGGAGGTCACTCCATCGTGCCAGATGGAGGTAAACCATTGGGATATTCTGAGGGGCTGACCGAGGGTAATTCCCCTGGTGATGACAGAACGTGAAGGTTAGATATTGGAAAATAAGGTTCATGCTACTCTGTCAGTAAGGCTAGTGCAAGCTGCCTGTTTGACAGAGAAGGTGGTGTGTGGTCTGGACCTCAAGAAAAAGGAAGTCAGCCACCCAGATCAAAAATTACTCTGTCGGCCATCCAAAAATGATTCTGACATTCAGCTTAGAGACACAGAAAACAAAATGGTGAAAAAAAAAAATGAAGATTGTACTTTATTCTGGGATGGTCCAGGGAAATTCACGGACCCATCACAATATCATGAAAGTTTCCGAATTAAGATGATGATTGCCAACGCCACATTAGTGACATCTCTCTCTCTGTTTTTTAATTATAGGTTGCAAGTGTACATGACTCAAGCTATACAATCCCAGGAGTTAACTATTCATCATTTTCTAAAAATATGGTGTTATAAGTGCAGGTAGAGTAAAATGAAATGCATTTCTGTCTGGACGTTATTTTTAATTTCAACAAAAGCAAAAGTCACTGAGCTTAATAGAAGTCTCTAGCTACTTACATAATTATCTTGCCCACTATGGACATGTCCTTCTGTACCTGTTGTAATCATTTAGAAAAAGAGGATTTTGTGGCCAAAACGCCATACTCATTTTTATCGGGGTTGCCCTCTCTGTTTTAAAAACTTTCTTGAGATGCCTTGACCTGATTCTAAATATAACTCTATTCCTTAAATCTCGTCATATTGCTCCATTAAGAGACATTGAGTTTATATTTTTCCATAAATTTCAATGATTTAAAAGCACGTAAATCTATTCAAGATCTGTCCCTTTTCTAAGAATATGGATGAAGTAAAAGTACATGTATATTTTTAAATAACTTCCAAATCTAAGGTGACCATTTAAATACTTCACACTATTAGTTTTCCCATCTCAAGAAGAATATCTGCATATTGTTGTTTATTCTGTAAAATATTCCTTTTTTTTAATAGCCTGAACCAAATAATTTCTCATTTTTACAGGCTTCACTTCACTTTTCTTACAGTGAATAAATTGCAACTTATTTCCATGAAATTCACAGATGACACAGATCTTTATTTTGCATAAAGGCATAAAGAAGTGTCTAATATCTTCAATATTCATCTGCTAAGTGGACATTTGCATTGGGTTAGAACGGAGAGAGAGCCCCAACCCTCCCGCGGTGACAGCTGTACAAAGGGATGACATCTGACAGCTGTGACAGAGCTGAAGGGAAACTCAGATGACTCTCCCCATCCATGATCCAATTACAGCACACATCCCTCTGACAGACCCAGCAGCTTGACTCCAGCGTTTGGAAGGACAGTATTGATCTCTTGTCAGAAACCAGTTGCCTGCCTGCAATTGTGCGTTGCTGAACTTTGAAAAGCTATAGTACCCTCTTAAATGATAGGGGCAGGCAGGTTATAGTATTCAGGTACAAAGAGAGGTGCAAAGGGTATCTGCTAAATGCTCTAAACTTGAACAAATCATAACAATATGACAGTCCAATCATACTCAAGGAGCCCAGCTGATCTAGCTGGCTACTGTCTGTGCTAATGGAAAGACAGCTCTTTGTGTTTAGCGGGATGATCTTACTTGATGAAAAGGCCACTGCAATTAGTGCATGCTGGTTGGCTGTGTTGGGTGACAGGAGCACGGATGGTGTAATGGCAGCTGCCAATAACCCCAACTTCAAGAAAACAGACAATTAGGCCTTTGATCCTAACACTGTTAGTCCCTCCACTCCAGACCTCTGCTCGGCTTTTACTGTAAACCTCACAAGGGCAATGTGGTTCAACCTCACCAAACAGAATGACTTGGTCAAGGGGTCAATTACCTGTCTCCTCTTGCTTTCTATTCCTGCCTTCCTTAGAGACAGAGAGAGAGAGAGAGAGAGAAAAGAGAAGGAAAGAGAGAGACACCCATGCAAAAGGTTAACCAACATAAACATTTCTTTCAACTATAATTTCAAGAAAGCTAATGTATGAGCATCAATATCTTGAGATGCAAAATTTTAAAACATATTTTGAAAAATAGGCTGGTAAAAACAAGATGCTAAACTTTACAAATGAGATAAGAGGTATCTAACGACAACTGATGTAGTACGTTCAGATACATGTAACACTCAGTGTTAATAAGTTATCAAAATCCCAAGATAATTAAAAGTTGTGTCCAATTTAACTTTATTGTTTTAGAATTGCATAAAGGTAGGTGAAATGTGCTAAACGCAGAGCATTCCCAAAATTTGCAATGCAAATCATTTCAGGGCTTCTCATCAAGGGCTGCTCTACCAGAGAAAACACTTGGGCAGGAGTAAAACAAGTTGAACGCAATACTGGGACACGCATGCGAGGACTCACGTACATACACAGATTATACCAGAACAGACCGTTCTATGATCAGAAACACTAAGTCCAGTGCTCGCTTCAGCAGCACGTTTGCCAAGACTAGAATGATACGGACATCGGCGTGACCCCCGTGCATTGGCGTGACCCCTGTGCAGAGATGACACACAAAGTCAAGAAACGTGCCATACTCTTGAGTAAATGTTCTTTTTTATTAAAGTACTGCTGACCCATAATGCTCCATAAGTTTCAGGTGTACATCACAAGTTTTTTGACAACTCCATACGTTACGCTGTGCTCCACCCAAGCGTAGCCACCATCTGTCACCACACAACGCTATTACGATGCCATTGACTCTATTCCCTATGCTATGCCTTTCATCTCCTGAATTATTCACTCCATGACTGGAAGTGTGTACCTTCCACTGTAAATATTCTTCATGTACCTCAAATTTAGAACTTTTCTTAACTTTAAAGGTTTTTTTTCTGTACTTGGGGGAGAGATAATAAGCATCATTAACCCTAAGTAGGTAGGCATTGAAAACCAAAACTATAGAATGGGTGTCATGGCAAACCTAGAAACTGACATTACCTACATCATAAATTAGGTTTCAAATAGAACAGTTTGGCCTATTTAAAAGATACTATAGAGAATAAAAACTAGGGCTTCAGAAATAAGCAGAGATCTAGAGATCGAAAGCATGAAAAAAATAAACTTTGGGAGAGTTTTAGAGCAGAGAAAAACAGATATAACAGTATCTAAGATAGAAGAAAACACAAAGCCAATGTGCTTCAGAAGTACAAAACTTAATATACGTGTAATGATACTCCTGTTCACTCATATGAAAATAAATGCTAATTAAAACACCTGAGATCACCCAAATATATAAATTATATAATACAAAATTAATGAGAGTGTGGAAAAACAGTCTCTTCTTTATGGAAATATAAATGGTAACCATCTTTCTCAAGATTAATTGAGAAATATCTATACAAAATCCATGGTGAAGAAAAATTGCTCAAACATTGATGTGCAAAAACATTCACTGCAGTATTGTTTGTAATGAGAAAAAATGAACATAACCCAAACTTCCAGTAGGAGGGGATTAAGTAACTATATCATGATGCATACATGAAATAGAATGGCCAATAAAAAGAATGAGGTGGATTTATATAAGTTGATACGAAATTTTCTCCAAGATATAAACATTATAACAAATAAGTATTATCTTATTTGTATAAAAGTGTACACGAAAACAAATGTATGTATGGGGATCTTTGTATATCTGTGCATGTATGAATATATCTGACATCTGTATATATGTATGAATGCTTCATATATATTAAGATTTCTAGAAATACAAACAAGAAACTAGTAATAGTGTTTTTTTATTGTGAGTTGGAGATGGTAACACTTAATTTATATTAACTTACATTATTTGCATATATAGGTATTATTTTGATAACTTTTAAACTAGTTAATTAAATTTTTTGTGTTAATGATCTCTTGACTAATATAAAACTAGCCTAAATCTAGGACTTAAAGGATTTGTACTTTTCATTCCTTTGGTAAACATTTTTTTTTTTTTCTTTTACATCTATTGTAGATATCAGGTATGTGCTCATCTGGGAACATGAAGAGTAATTAGTAGTTTGCCTGACCACAAGAATCTCATGGTCTAGTTGGGGGAGATTTAGTGTTTATTTTTTGAGAGAGAGAGAGACAGAGACAGAGCGTGAGCAGGGGATAGGCAGAGAGAGGGAGACACAGAATCCAAATGCAGGCTCCAGGCTCTGAGCTGTCAGCACCAAACCCGACGCGGGACTCAAACCCATGAACCATGAGATCATGACCTCAAACCCACAAACCACAAGATCATTACCTGAGCCAATGTTGGATGCTTAACCAACTGAGTCACCCAGGGGTCCTTTGTTTGGGGAGATTTAAAATAAATGAATACAGGGATGCCTGGGTGGCTCAGTCAGTTAAGCATCCGACTTCGGGTCAAGTCATAATCTCACAGTTTAGTTTGTGAGTTCAGTTTGTGAGTTCGAGCCCCACATTGGGCTCTCTGCTGTCAGTGCTGAGCCTGTTTCAATGACCAAAAAGACCTGCAAAAGTTCCAAAATTTTTTATTCATTGAGATAGTATGGAGATGCAATTGTCCAAGTATGTTGAGACCTAAGAATCACCTGGGCTCCATGTTAAAGGATTTGTGTCATGAAGTCTTATTACACAAATTCATTTAGTGAGCTGATAATCTGCATGCATAACGAGTTATCTCAGGTGATTGTTATTATCTGACAAGTTTAGAAAAACCTTGGTAGAAGGGTACAGTATTCATTAGGCTAATAATCGTAGCCAAAACTTGATCCACCCGAGAAAAAAAATACCAGCCCAAATTAAAAACTCCATCTTTGGAGCACCTGGGTTGTTCAATAGGTTAAGGGTCTGACTCTTAGTTTTAGCTCAGGTCATGATATTGTGGTTTGTTAGTTCGAGTCCCTCATCAGGCTCCACACTGATAGTGTGGAACCTGCTTGGGATTCTCTCTCTGCCTCTCCCCTGCTTGTGATCTTTCTCAAAATAAATAAATAAATAAATAAATAAATAAATAAATAAGAAATAAATAAATAAGAAACCTCCATCTTTGAATTTATTGCTACCATGACAAATTTAAAGTAAAATATAGAACATAAAATCTTAATTCCTCCAAGGCTCTATTATGAGATAATTGTTTTTTTTTTTTTTTTAATTTTTTTTTTTTCAACGTTTATTTATTTTTGGGACAGAGAGAGACAGAGCATGAACGGGGGAGGGGCAGAGAGAGAGGGAGACACAGAATCGGAAACAGGCTCCAGGCTCTGAGCCATCAGCCCAGAGCCCGACGCGGGGCTCGAACTCACGGACTGCGAGATCGTGACCTGGCTGAAGTCGGACGCTTAACCAACTGCGCCACCCAGGCGCCCCTATGAGATAATTGTTTACTTTCTTGATAAACAAGTAAAAAAGTCTTATTTCCTTGAAAGCATCTCATAGAACAAAGAAGGTCCATAACCCTTATTCAGGTGACTTTTTCGGACAATTTATTACTAATTCAAATGACAAGATAATATAACTTATAAACATTTTAAACTGAATGACTTTAGTATGAAATTAAAAAAAATTAGATATTATAAAATTCCTTTGAAATAGTTTACATTTTTAATGATTTTCAATCTGACTCTAGTTGTCTTAAATTTTTGAATTGTTTTATGACTTTTAAATACATTACATTTCATTCATATTAGTTTTACCTTCTCCACTAAATAGTTGAATAACTTTACCAATAATAATTTACTATAATTTAATAGTTTCTGTTTCCTAGAAGTCTGGAAAGAAACCACAGGAAAGAAAGAGAAATTTTATTTCTGACTTCATTATAGCCCTAAAGATGGTGAGCTTGTTGGTTTTAGTTTTAGGCTTCTGTGGTCTAATTGTATGAATTGATCTCTTTGTGGCTCATTTAACATTGTTATTCTCCATTTCAGAAGATTGTGTCCTTAAGCCTGTCCATCTCTCAAATACCTGCCATTGGTCAGAAGGAAAATGAGAAAAGAGTGTGAATGGTTTCATAGAAAAACACACAACAAATAAATTTAATTAAATTCAACTCAATTCAGTTGAATAAAAACTTAAAGAATTCTGTGCCAAGGATGCAAAACCATGACCCATGAACTGGAGCTCAAAGATATTACAGTTAATAACCACAAATAAATACATAAAGGGAAATAACACAGTTTTGTATTATAAACATAATAACAAATATATACAAAGCACAAGAGAGTGAGGATTATCTGATGAGAAAGCAGAAAAGAACATACTTAATGAATTTAAGATAATTCTAAACGATAAATAAGCATTCGTCAGATGTATAGGGTTTGGGAAAAGGTTAATTCTGAGCAGGAAGAATAGCATGCCCAAAAGTGCATGAAAGTGTGCATGCTGGGAAACTAGCATTTTAGGCACCTGGGCAGCTCAGTCTGTTAAATGCTAGACTCTTGGTTTTCACTCAGGTCACAATTTCATGGTTCATGGGTTTGAGCCCCCATCAGGCTCTTAGATGACAGCACGAAGCCTGCTTGGGATTTTCTCTCACATTCTCTCTCTGCTTCTCCCCGACTCATGCTCGTGCTCTCTCTCTCTCTCTCTCTCTCTTGCTAAATAAATAAAATAAAATAAAATAAAATCAATAAAAATCTGACAAAAAAAGAGGAAACTGTAGCATTTTAGTATTGATGGAATGCATGTTTTGAGGAGGAGAAGGAAAGCGACTCAATCCTACCGAGACTTTTCTTCAATTTTTGAGGTATCTCATTCTTTGTATTTATGCTCCCAGTGAAAACTTCCTCCAAATCCCCATGTACCTATTTAATCTCAGGTCCTAGAGAAAAATATGCAGTGGAACCATGCTGAGTAAAATTGCATTATTTATAGCTAAGATTCTCTGATAAATTGTGTTGTATCCAAAATATCCTAACTTAAGACCTATTAGAAAAGGAGACCTGAGGCAGTCTTAATCTTCAGCTATAAACTTTTTTCTAATTAAAAATAAATAAATGCTGAAAAGACTCATCAACTCCAGAGAAAATCAGTGTATTTTTCCCTAAACCTTGAATTGTTTGTCTAACCTATCCACTCTTCATGATTTTTCCCCAATACCACACCTTGGTTCTTGCCTAGATTTTGCATGACACCAGCCCTGACAAGGAAAGACTATGATGCATATGAATTAACAAAATCCATGTAAAAACCCTCATGAATCACTTAACACTCTGGAAACACCATCTCTTAGCACTGCCACCATAATGTTGTGTTTAATTTTTTTTTTTGACATTTATTTACTTTTGAGAGACAAAACATGAGCAGGGGAGAGGACAGAAAGAGAGGGAGTCACAAATTTCAAAGCAGGCTCCAAGCTCTGAGCCATCAGCACAGAGTCCAACGTGGGGCTTGAGCTCATGAACCACAGATCATGGACCTGAGCTGAATTCAGAAGCTCAAGTGACTGAGCCACCCAGGCACCCCCATAATGTTGTATTTATAACAATGGACCTCTTACTAGGGAAACTCTTAAAGAAGTTGAAACAAGTCAATAATAGCCCCCAGCTTTTTGTTCTCTTCTTGATCTAACTGGCTTTGTAGCGACATAGGTCTACTATGGTATCCTGGAGACTTCACATGTCACCACATAGATCACATAGGCAATGCTTGACCACAGTTTTGGTGGAATGCCCTGCAATTCCTCCTGGACCAAGGGCAGACATCCTGATAAACTACGCTTGTCTACAATTTCTCATCTACATTTTATGGGAGATTTCCACGTGACCATTTATCATCTGTGTTCCTAGATTCAGCAGCATGCAGGTACGTCTACCTTGCCTCCATTTCAGAGTACAGCTGGAGGTTTCTGTAAGAGTCTATAAAACTGCTACATGAGTAATAAGATTTTAGTTTTCACTTGGACTCATTGTCCCCTCACCAGCTGTATTTATGAAAGTGTGGCAAGTGAATCTAGCAGCTGTCACCAAGGTGTAGCTTATGGGTCACTGGATCACTTTACAGACTAGTCCATGGAAAATATTACTTCCCCTTGAGGGAGAACTTATGTTTGGCGATAGAACTAACATTAATTTCCAGCGAATATCTGCAAAATATCTCTATACAGTGAGCATAGAAACAGTCTATCCTATAGTATGTTAAAAACCACTCACCATACTAACATATATTGTTATATATCTAACATATATAACATATATGTTAGATATATAACATAACACTTAGTATGCCAGCCACTGTTCTAAGGGTTTTGTACACACAATCTATTTTAATCCCCACATCAACTTCTTTATTAGTTTAAATCTATACATGAGGAAATTGGGGTTATTGGAGTTTAAGTAACCTCCCCATAGTTAGTACAGAGCTAGGATGAGCTATAGCCAAAGTTAGAATAGACATCGTCCAGTTCCAACACCTTTGTTTTTTTTTTCTTTTTTTCTTTTTTTTTTTTTTATTTTTTAAATGTTTTTTTAACGTTTATTTATTTTTGAGACAGAGAGAGACAGAGCATGAACGGGGGAGGGGCAGAGAGAGAGGGAGACACAGAATCAGAAACAGGCTCCAGGCTCTGAGCTGTCAGCCCAGAGCCCAACGCGGGGCTCGGACTCATGGACCACGAGATCATGACCTGAGCTGAAGTCAGACGCCTAACCGACTGAGCCACCCAGGTGCCCCCCAACACCTTTGTTTTTGACAGAGAATTGAACCTCCCACTAACAGTGATCACACCAAATATGTGCACACAGCAATCTATCCTACTGTGGGTCTTTATGCCAAGTAAAGCTGATCACCTCATGTGATCAAATGTGCTCCACTCATTTCTTCAGAATACCACTTTTTTTTTAAAATAACACTTTATCAATTAGTCATTTCTATGTTTAATTTATATGTTAATGTAAGAGGGGAATCAATACCTCATCCCCAATCATGTGATCATCTTCTATATGACAATAAAACATTTTAATAGGTATCTTTTAAAATTGAATGTTTTGGGGTGCCTGGGTGGCTCAATTAGGCATCCTACTCTTAACTTCGGCTCAGGTCATGATCTCACAGTTCATGAGGTTGAGCCCCACATCAGGCTCTGCGCTGACAGTGCAGAGCCTGCTTGAGATTCTTTCCCCCTCCCTCTCTCTCTGCCCCTCTCCCACTCACACTCTCTCTCACTCTGTAAATAAATAAAGTAACTAACTAAATAAATAAAATTGCATCAAAAAATTAACCATTTAAACACCCCACTTATTTAGGCCAGTTATAGACCTATCCTTATGAAAATATAAGGAACATGGCAACGATTGACCCCCAGTAATGGATGTCCCTGAGACTTGACAATAAATATGGACCTATGTTGTCACATATATACTCTGAAGATTGTTTATCATTTCCTGTGTGCTGATATCTACTTTTAGCTTTTCAAGAACACAATTCCAAGGGAAGCTTTCCTTCCTATGTCCTCTGAATTGTAGAGCCATGTTAGAAACAGCTACCCTTCTACTCTCCAGCCTCCTTGTGATCCCATTTTGATTAGACACAAGTTACGAAATCATCATCATTTGAAATGACCCTGTTTCCCTATCAATACAGAGTCCCATGAAAATCAAGCAAAAGAAGATACAAATGAACAACAACAAAAAAACATTTTCAGAATTAATCCAATGTCTTATTTTATATTTATGAGATTTGACTCAATTAATGGTATGTATGCAGATAAAATCTTACGTTTATAGTTGTTTTTAGTAAAATATTTTACACTGTATCTATATACTGTGATTTTCAAGGTATTAAGATTGTTCCAAAAACAAAATTTGCTAAGAAAACTATAGGAAATTAAATATAGACTTTCTGTATGTCGATCAAATTGCCGGGAAAATAAATAAATAAATAAATAAACCTTTGGCCCCAGTAAAATCTTGGCAAAATTTACCAATAAAGAGATGTGCTAAACAATAAGAGAATACTTGCCAATGACAAATCTAGAAACAAATATATGTATTTTAGATAGAATATTTTATTACGCATATAAAAGAAATAAATTACTTGTTCAAATTCTTAATCGTTAAGGAACAAAAGGAAATAGGGATGAATTGTGAAACAAATTCACATGCAAAGATTTACCCTTTATATTTTGTGTTGACTTGTAATTCTTCATCAATATCATTTTTATAAATATTCATATATGAAAATTCATAAAGGGGAAGACACAGGATGATATTTTGTTATTGTCCAGCTGTACTTTATAGTTAATGCATGAAGTCATACTCATTTAAATGTCTATAACAAATATCTTAGTCTTTGAAAATTGACAGAATCAGTTTTACATATTTTTATTCATTTGTTTCAATTTATGAACTGCAACCCATGGCCTCTGAGTACATGTGCATGATAAAATTATCAGAAAACAAATTATAAATAGTAATCACTGCCCTCTTTCTTAGCCACTGAACTTTATCAATGGCCTGACCCAACATCCCAGGCCTGAAGGCCGATCAACTTTACCCTGTCAGTTCATAAGGCAAATAAATTTCTAAATATAATCCCCCATACGAAGAACTTCCAACCTCTAGTTTGATGAAGCTGAGATTCACTGACTGTTGTCTGTAGTAGTTATACAGCAAATTTTAATTATGAAAATATAGAAGCAAAATTTACTACAGGGATCTTATAGAAACTAATTTATGCTCCTAATTCATAATTCATTTCTAAGTCAATTTAACACCATAAATACAATTTGATAATTTAGAATTTCTACTCTAAAAATAAATTTACATAGAGATATATAGTTTTATTTTAGTAAAGATTATCATGTTGACAGAATTAACCTAATAGCAATTGGCCTGTAAGCTGTAATAGATTTTGAATTTTTCATCTATTGTATTTTCTACATTTCAATATAGTGACGAGAATTCTGAGGAAACACAAAACAGTTACTTGAAATTTTGAAATAAAAGTAAAGAATTGCTTTTAATCTTTAATTTTTAATAATTGCAGCTATTTTTTTCTTCCTACTTTTCTCCATGTATTTATGATCTTTACAACACTTTGATATTATTTAAAAAGTATGAAAGATTTGTTCATAAGGGCCTCACTCTCAAAGAATAAGATATAAAAGGCTGTGAGTGGAAGTAAACAAACAGGGAGAAGGGGTCAGAAAAAAATGTCAAGTCCTTCTTTAAACTTTATTCATGTGGAAGTGGACCCAGCTGAGTTAGGTCAAAACAAATGAAGAAATAGTGAAAAACTGAGCAAAAACTCAAGATTTAAAAAGAGTACTCTTAAGCATTCAGAATGTGTACTATACATAGAGAAAATTTTGATATGTTAAAGACAGATTTTATTCTTGTGGAATAGTTAACAAAAGACAAACCTAAAAAGATATACCATGTTTATATGGAGATGGAAAGCATCCAGAATACCCAACACAGTATTGAAGAAGAAGAACAGAGCTGGAAGATTGATGCTACATGACCTCTTGACTTATTATAAAGGGACAGTAATCAGGACAGCATGGAATTAGCTAAAGAATAGACAAACAGATCAATGAAATAAAATACAGACCGCAGAAACAGTCCCAAATAAATATACTCAACTGATCTTTGAGAAAATGTACAAAGGCAATACAATGGAGTAAAGATGGTCTTTTCAACAAAGACTTTTCAACAAATGGTGCTGAAGCAACTGGCCATCCATGTGAAAAAAAGTAAATGGAGACAGAGACTTTATTATACCTTTCAAAAATTAACTAAAAATAGATCACAGGCAGAGCGCCTGGGTGGCCTCAGTCAGTTAACTGTCTGACTCTTGATTTCGGCTCAGATCATGATCTCACAGTTTGTGAGTTCAAGCCTTGCGTAGGGCTCTGTGCTGATGTGCAGAGCCTGCTTAGGATTCTCTCTCTCCCTCTCTCTCTGCCTCTCTCCTGCTCATTCTCTCTCTCTCTCTCTCTCAAAAATAAATAAATAAATAAATAAATAAATAAATAAATAAATAAATATCATAGGCTTAACTGTAAAACACAAAACTATAACACTCCTAAAAGATAACATAGGAGAAACCTAGGTGACCCCGGGTATAATAACAACATCTGAGAAATCATTGATAAGCTGGTCTTTATTGAAATTAAAAACTTCTGC
The DNA here is from genome assembly GCF_018350155.1 of Leopardus geoffroyi. Lineage (NCBI taxonomy): Eukaryota > Metazoa > Chordata > Mammalia > Carnivora > Felidae > Leopardus > Leopardus geoffroyi. Next base: position 145,922,561 of record NC_059328.1, read on the forward strand.
TCTCTATAAGACCCTTTCTTTTTTTTTTTTTAAATTTCTTTTTTTCAATGTTTATTTATTTTTGGGACAGAGAGAGACAGAGCATGAACGGGGGAGGGGCAGAGAGAGAGGGAGACACAGAATCGGAAACAGGCTCCAGGCTCCGAGCCATCAGCCCAGAGCCCGACGCGGGGCTCGAACTCACGGACCGCGAGATCGTGACCTGGCTGAAGTCGGACGCTCAACCGACTGCGCCACCCAGGCGCCCCTCTATAAGACCCTTTCAAGACAATGAGAAGATAAGCCACAAACTGGGAGAAATATTTGCAAAAGACACATCTGTGAAAGGACCATTATCCAAAATGTACAAAGAATTCTTAGAACTCAATAAGAAAACAAATAAACCAATTAAGAATAGGTCAAAGATCTTAATAGACACCTCACCATAAAGATATGCAGTTGAAAATAAATATATGAAAAGATATTCCAAATCATATGTCATCAGGGAAATGCAAATTAAAATAACAATGAGATACCGGCACAAGCCTACTAGAATAGCCATAATTCAACATACAGGCAACATCAAATGCTGACATGGATATATATGGCACAACAGAAACTCTCATTCTTGTAGAAATGGTAGGAAGGCAAAATATTGCCATCACTTTGGAAGACAGGTGGTTTCTCCCAAAACTAAACATACTCTTACCATACAATGAAGCAATTGTGCTCCTGTTTTTTTTTTTTTTTTTACCTAAATGACTTGAAAATTTAAGTCCACACAAAATCCTGCACCCTAATGTTTATAGCAGTTTTGTTTGCAATTGCTCAAACTTGGAAGCAACCAAGGTATCCTTTGGAAAGTGAATGGGTAAATAAATTGTGGTACATCCAGACAATGAAATATTATTGAGTGCAAAAAAAGAAATGATCTATCTAACCATGAAATGACAAGAAGGAAACTTAAATTTACATTATTACTAAGTGGAAGAAGCCAAAGATTACATACTGTATGATTCCAACTCTATGACATTGTGGAGAAGGTAAAGTGATGGAAATAGTAAAAAGATAGGTGTAGGGGAACCCATCATATTCTCAGATATGTTCAGAGATAATTGGCTTTGAAATGACATCAAAGTTAGGGATCAATATTAGTATCGAGTTCCAACTTTCGTTAGAAATTAAGGCACTTTATTAAGATTTAGTGCAATTAACCCCTCTGGACATTCTTCCTTCCTGGTTTCATTATCCACTCAACACTAGACAGCTGAATTACTACTAATGCTTCTAGTCAAGTGGACTGCTTCATCCATATTTATATGGAAATTTAATAATGTTTATATCTATTTAAGTTTATATTTGCATAATGTAATTTTTTCTTTTCCCAAATGGAAGGCATTATTCTTTCAAATGATTGTTAAATAATTGGAGTGTGGATGGTATAAAACTCAAATTGAGGCACTTTGAAACTTCTTTCAGTTTGGCCACATTGCATCAGACATTAATTAATTACCAATCAAGCCAATCTATCTTAATATAACCATTTAAAAGAAGTACTGGAGAGATATGCTTGTATCCTATTGTGATTTATAATAAGAAATATATATTTAGCCTTTGTACCCATTTCTGGCACAGAGCTCCTAAAACTCTTTGAATTTCCCAGTGATAAGAGCAACAATAGTGTCCTTCTGTTATGTCAATGAGGTGCCTATTGATCACACCTATGGATGGGGGCTGGTTGCCAGAAGAAACAACCAGGCTGTTAGAGGGTTGGAGCTTTCAATCTCATCCTCAATCTCTGGAGTGGGAAAAAGGGGCCTGGAGGTTGAATCAACTGCCAATGTCCTATTATTTAAGTGACGATGCCTCTGTAATGAAGCCTCCATAACAACTCAGAAGAAGAGTGTTCAGAGAGCTGGCAAACAGGGGAACACTTCTCTGAGGGGAAGTGCTCAGAGAGTGGGGTGCATGGACAGGGCAGGGAAGCTCAGTGCCCTTTCCCCACACCTGGCTATATGTATCTCTTCCATCCAGCTGTTCCTGTTCCTTTTATAATAAACCAGTAATCTAGTAAACAAAATGTTTCTCAAAGTTATACAAGTTGTTCTAGCTAATTAATCAAACCCGAGGGTGGGTCATGGGAACGTATGATTTATAGCCAGTTGGTCAGAAGCACAGGTCACAACCTCAGCTTGCAATCGGCATCTGAGGTGTGTGTGTGGTGGGGAGGGGCCAACAGTGTAAGACCCAACCCTTAATCTGTGGAATCTGATGTGGTCTCCGGGTAGATGGTGCCAGAATTAAGTTAAATTGTAGGACGCCCAGCTGGTGTCTGACAAATTGTTGGTGGTATGGGGGAAATCACTTTCTCTCACACACCCATACTGGAATTGGATCCAGAAACACAAAAGATCTTGTTACTATAAAAGTGGTTTTTAAAGAATCCTTCTTGGGGCACCTGGGTGGCTCATTTGGTTTAGTGTCTGACTCTTGATTTGGGCTCAGGTCATGATCTCACAGTTTGTGGGACTGAGCTCTGCATCAAGCTCTGCTTTGACAGCATGGAGTCGGCTTGGGATTCTCTCTCATCCTCTCTGCTTCTCTTCCCTGCTCATGGTCAGTGTCTCTCTCTCAAAATCAATGAACAAACTTAAAAAAAGAATCCTTCTTGAAGAATATGTTAAGTGTCAAAGATGAGGAAGCTAAGATTTCTCTCATACTCCAACTCCTAAGTATGACTTGAACTGCAGACATCATCTGATTGAGATGCCCTAACTGGTAAATTATATTTGTTGACATTGAAATGAAAGGGGACAAAGTACTGAGGCAAGCAAAGCATAGCATTCTGGTTCCAATATGTGCTTTTCTTCTTTTCTCCAAAAGTGGGCTGAATTTTCAGACTAGCATGATAACTTCTCTCAAGAGTCATCATTCATCTCCAAGTATCATTAGAAAGGTTATAGATTTAAATCCTGGCAAATGGGCAAATTTGGAACCTTAGGGTAGGATACACAGGTGATTTACTTAATCCTTAAGAAATGAATATTTAACAAAAAGAAATGGACCCATTTATTCACAGGATATTATTTCAGTCTGTCTACTCCTTCTTGGCATTTACTATAGAAAGTGACCAGAGAGTTATTCCTTGAGAATTTTACCTACTAATACCATTCTACTATATTTCTATTCAAAAAACCACACAAATATCTTCTTGTAATCTTATATCTTTGTTATAGAATAATAATGATTACTGGGGTGCTTGGGTGCCTCAATCAGTTAAGTATGACTTCAGCTCAGATCGTGATCTCACCCCGCATGGGTTTGAGCCCCGTATCGGGCTCTGTGCTGACAGCTCAGAGTCTGGAGCCTGCTTGCGATTTTGTGTCTCCCTCTCTCTCTCTGCTCCTCTCCTGCTCATGCTCTGTCTCTTTCTCTCAAAAATAAATAAATGTAAAAAAATTTTTTTAAAAAGTGATTATTATAATAAAATATCAAATCTAAATATAGCAGCAATACCAATTAATCCATTAGTTTAGATTTTTTTTTAAAAATTCCCCCAATTTAAAGTGTTATGTCTTATTCATTGCAGACTCCTCTCACCTTAAACATTTGTGATGATATAAAATCAACATAATAATTAAACATCTAAGAAATGCATTGATTGCACTGAAAAGTTTAGTAAAGGAGAAGTAGGATATAATCTCTAACAGGATTGAGACCAGAACACCACATAGAAGGGAACACAAAGCAAAAATCTTTTGCTGGGAACGAAAATCTATATAAATACAATGACCCTTATTCCTCTTGAAGGGGGAGATAGAAATAGTTATTTTATCAGCAGGACTCAACCTGAAAACATATACACACAATTGGACAACTCCTGCTGATTATTATTCAATCATTACTAATTTGCATCACTTAACTGAGAACCAACAATGAACTGAGCACTGTCAAAGTTTTATTTTAGTGTACAAAAAGGTTTTGCATCAGTCAGAAGTGGTCAAAACTACAGATAGGGAAAATAGTAAGGTTTTGCCAAGATATTACCTACTCCTTGAAGATTTTATCTATAATGTAAAAGAACAACTTAAAATTTAGTTGTTTAAAACATTAACAATTTATTATTCCTCACAAAGCTAAGGGTTGGCTATATAATTCCTCTGTTGGAATTGCTATCACTCAAGGGACAGCCGAGATGGAATGTTCAAGATAACCTCACTAACTAATCTGGAATTTGGATCTAGCTCAGTTTTGTTCCACGTGCTCTCCCATTTTTTGAGTAAAAAAAAATTTTTTTTAACATTTATTCATTTTTTGACACAGAGACACTGCAAGTGGGGGAGGGGCAGAGAGAAGGAGACACAGAATCCGAAGCAGGCTCCAGGCTCTCAACTGTCAGCACAGAGCCCAATGTGGGGCTCAAACTCATGAACCACAAGATCATGACCTGAGCCGAAGTCAGATGCTTAACTGACTGAGCCACCCAGGAGCCTCTAAACCACGTTTTTAAATAAGAAATGGCAAAATATTGTGACAATGTTTTGAGTTTACAACATAAATGAATGTGTTTTTTTTCATAAATACATAGACGATAATAAAATCTTTGTTGATTGATAAAGATCAGAAGTGTGTAGTCTAAGAGGAGAGCTGTTTCTGCTTGCTTCCTCATTGATTATTTTATTTTTACCTCATATTTCTTTTCTTATGATAAAACTCTGCAATATGGCAAGACTTTTAATATTTTTCCATATTCTTATAAAATTCAAAAGAAAATAGAGTAAAAATATAGAATCACTTAAAACAATAAGAGAACAGAATTTAAAGGAATATGTAAAAGTTACTATATCTACAAATAAAAGCAATCTTTATATATTGCTTGGCACTTTTAGAAAGTGCTTTTAAGTATAAAATTATTTGACTTGCTTCTTACAATAACTCTGTGAGGAAGACAGAAAAGATGTTATTACCCCTATCTTACAGATTGAATTCAAATATTTAAGTGATTGTTCTAAGAACACGTTCTTCATAGAAGGCAGAGACATCTAGAATTTAGGTTTTCTAAGTTTAGTAATTGAGCCATTGAGTTCCAATACTAAGCAAAGTTTGTCTCTTTCATTTAATGAAAATTTACTTAGAGTTTGCATATGTAGAACACTTTGTGGACTTCTCTTACTTTTCTTGCTCTTTATGGCCATGCTTTATGCTTTCCTTCTTCTTTTTTATTTTTTATTATTTCTATATTAAGAGGATAAAGTCTGATTTTTGTTTGATTAACCATTAGACTCAAACACAGTGGTGTGTTTCCTGTGAATGGTCCTAACTGTCTAATAATTATGATAATGTTGACTGCCAGAGGTTTATGGGCAAACTAACCTAATTATTTAATACTCATATCACCTGTTTGTTATTGCCTGAGATCTATGTAACAAAATTAAAAAATAATATATCCTGACTTAATTGCTAATTCAAAATAAATACAAAAATCTAAACTAAAAATCTAAAACTAATTTTCATTTGCTTTAAAAATGTACTGTTGGGGCGCCTGGGTGGCTCAGTCGGTTGAGTGTCCAACTTCAGCTCAGGTCACGATCTCACGGTTCGTGAGTTCGAGCCCCGCGTCGGGCTCTGGGCTGATGGCTCAGAGCCTGGAGCCTGCTTCCGATTCTGTGTCTCCCTCTCTCTCTGCCCCTCCCCCGTTCATGCTCTGTCTCTCTCTGTCTCAAAAATAAACATTAAAAAAAAAAATTAAAAAAAAAATGTACTGTTAATTTATATAAATATATACAAATGCTCTGAAAGAAATCATATCCCAACTAAAATATCTATTACAGAAGATTTCATCACTTATACAGAAATAAAATTATGTATCGAGACTTAATTTGGTGTTGTCTATTTTAATATTTAATCAATTTGGTATAAACTATGGTTTTAAAACTGATTTGTTAGTGGATGTTAAAAATTAATTCAGGAAGGGGCACCAGAGTGACTCAGCTGGTTAAAAGTTGACTCTTGGTTTCACCTCAGGTCATGATCTCATGGCTTCGTGGGTTAGGACCCTGCATTGCAATGTAGAGCCTGTTTGGGATTCTCTCTCTCTCTCTCTCTCTCTCTCTCTCTCTCTCTCTCTGCTCCTCCCCCACATGGACTGTCTCTGTGCCTCTCAAAATAAGTAAATAAATTTAAAAAAATAATTCAGGAAAAAAATGTGTCAAGGAATGTTAAATTATAATATACTTAAGAAAAATTAACATAAATAAGTCATATTAAAGGTTTCTTTACAGGGGTGCCTGGGTGGCTCAGTCAGTCAAATGTCCAACTGTGGCTCAGGTCACAATCTCACCCCTCGTAGGTTTGAGCCCTGCATGGGGCTCTGTGCTGACAACTCAGAGCCTAGAGCCTTCGATTCTGTGTCTCCCCCCTCTCTTTGTCCCTACCCCACTTGTACACGTTCTCTTTCTCCCAAAAATAAATAAATAAACTTAAAAAAAAGAGCTTCTTTACAATTTTGGAATTCAAATTTGTATATAATTTAGTTTCTAATAACTTGTTTAGACTGAAATATGCTGAATATTCAAGAGTGAAGAAAATGTCTAGTTGCCTCTTTGATTATAAAATTGGTGAACTATAAATTGCTACAAAGCATCTGTATTTTGTTCATTTGTTTAGAAAAATCACATTAAAGAAAATGACTCATGGAAAGTTACACACACAACAACACATGAAACAAATAAAAGGTTTCATCATAATGTGAAGTGTAATAATGAAATCCTTATAAACTTACTAGTAGAAATGAGAAGGAAATATACATTGACTTGACCCCAGCACGTTTGAGAAGTAAAGGCAACTAATATTTTGACCCAGTAAAATTTTTCAAGCAAATAACTTATGTTACTTGCTCTTATGCAAAATTCACTTCCCTTAGTGTGTGTTTAGCGGGTAGTTAAGCGATAAATGACCACCACCATACAATTCACATAAGTTTAGGAAATGGGAACTTGTCTACCAACATATTAAAAAGACTCATCCTCAAGAAATAATACATTCTCAAAAAAGTTAAGTAGGGGCGTCTGGGTGGCTCAGTTAGTTAAGTGTCCAATGCTTGATTTCTGTTCGAGTCATTATCTCTGGGTCGTGAGATCGAGCTCCATGTTGGGCTCAGCGATGGGCAAGGAGCCTGCTTATGATTCTCTCTCCCTCTGCCCTTCTCCTCGACTTGTGCACCTTCTCTCTCTCTTTCTCTCTCTTAAAGAAAAAAAGAAAAGAAAAGAAAGTAAAAAGAATGAGCAATGGTAAATCATGTAGTAAATTAAATCATGCAGAGGTTGAATTTAAGAAGAATATAATGAACAGGAAAAAAATGTCATATTACATTAGAATAAGTATAAAAATTATGAAATTTTATGCCCTGAATAACATAGAAATAAACTGTATCATAAAAAAAAAAGAAAAAAAAAGAGAGAGAAAGAGAAAGAAAAGTAAAAATACAAAGATAATTTTAGGAAAAAAAATCATAATAGGAAATTTAAAAATCTCTCCATCCAAAAAAAATAACAAAAATAAAAATGATGACAAAGATTTAATTAATAAAATCAAGTAATATAAATACACTTATCTACATATGTCATATTTACCTCACAAACATTATTTAAAATATCTTCCACATATTTGTGAAATAGTATAGATTTCAGTAATGACAGAGGGCCTACTAGGAAACTGAGGCTTTTGCAGATAACAATTATAAGCTCTGCACAAAATATAAAGAATAACTATTTAGAGACACTAAAGAGTAGCCAAATTCAGACAGAAATAGGGGAGTCTGACCCTTGAAAGAAGGGCACTATATTGGATGATACTTGAATTTACACAGTTTTTCACCTAAGTGTATTCTCCAGTCCCCAGTACAGGATAGCTAATGCTCAAGTAGAAAGGGATAGTCCTTAAGGAAACAGAGGATATAATTCCAGGTTTCTTAAATGCATGGAAAATGAAGGAAGAAACCCCAGGAAGAAGACAGCCACAGAAGTCATAAAAGTTGCATATAAATGATACTGAAATCCTTGCCTGACCCCTAATCTGTGGGCACTTGAGGAAGATTTCAAGGTGAGGTAACATAGCTGGAAGGCTAAACTCTGAGCGGAGTTTTCACTTTCTTTCAAGTAAGTGAGAATTGAGTTTGAGTTCAGTTAAGCTAACTGCATAGCAGATAAAAAATAATTCCCCTCCAAAGACAAGAAACAGAGATCCTACAATATATTATTTAAAATGTCCAATAATTATTGACAAATGACTAGACATGCAAATATGCATGAGAATTTCAACAGAAAAAGCAGCCCATAGAAACGAACCTAGAACTGCCTCAAATTTGAAATTTAACATGTTTTTGAAATTTTTTTTAATCTTTATTTATTTTTGAGAGAGAGAGAGAGCAAGAGGGGAGCAACAGAGAGAGAATGAAACACAGAATCTGAAGCAGGCTTCAGACCCTGCGCTGTTAGCACAAAGCCCAACGCAGGGCTCGAACTCGTGATCCGTGAGTTCATGACCTGAGCTGAAGTCAGACACTCAACTGACTGAGCCACCCAGGAGCCCCTGCAATTTAACATGTTTAAAACAATTATAAGTCTGTTCAAGAATATAAAGAAATACATAATCATAAAAAATGCAAATATGAAAATGTTTTCATATAGATGAAAATAATTAAGTTAAAAAATCATGACCATAATATACTGAACATACTTCAAATGTGGAAATTAAACAACATATACCTGGGTAAATCGTGAGTCATGAAAAAGTGATAAGGAAAATGAATATTTTGAAATAAATAAGATTTAAATATACCACATCAATATTTGAAGGATGCATAAAGCATTGTTTATACAATAACAAGAGCAAGTGCAGAGCATTTTGAAAGAAAAAAAACTCCAAGAAATTAACAAAAAATAAACAAAAGCTATTGTTTTGAAAATATTTACAGCTACTCATATAAATATAAATATATAAAATTTTTTGTGGCCAGTGTTGTGTGTGTGTCTGTGTGTGTGTGTGTGTGTGTGTAAAGTCTTAGCAAGGGTGATCAAAAAAATTAAAAATAACTGGAAACTGTGGAAGGCTTTCCATTTTTCCCCATCTCGCTGCTTTGAGGGCAGCATTGGGCATGTTGTGTGCCATTATCACAGTGATGGAGCATTTTGAGAGAAAATTCACTTTTCCGTCCAGAGAAACTAGGAAAAGCAAATCCTTGGGGGGGAATCCCTGTTATTTTTTTTTTTTTTTTTTTTTTTTTGCTCTTGCTGCTTTGTCATGAGAGAGACCAAGAGTGTTGAACTGAGTTATCAGTAGGAAACTAAGTTTCTGAGAGAAACCTTGTTTTTCTATCTAGAGAACCAAGAGAAAGGGTTCCTGAGAACTAGATAATACAAGAAAAATTTCAGACATACGATCCGGAGAAAAAATATATCTTAATTCTGTGTATGAGCTGGTAAAAGTCCCATACTTTTTTCAAACTAGACACAAAATTAAACCAAGGCAACACAGAACATGCTGAGGACTATATCAGAATATTAACTACAGCCCAAATCCTAGACTCTAAGCTTTGAGAGGAACATGGGCAAGATAGATCAGAGACATTAGGAGAAAGCCGTGAAAACTGAACCGACATTAGAACCACTGGCCACAAAATGTGACATATATTTGAGGTCTTTACCTAACCAAGTTGAGTGTCTACTAAAATAAATAAAAATCAACACTCTCCACAAGATAACAGGAGACACAAACTCAAACATGATTTTTAAATTTTCAAGATAAATTCCAAATTATCTGCCATGAAAATAACCAGAAAACTATGACAAATTCCAAAGAGAAAAGATAATTAATGTCAACTTCAAAATGGCCCAAATGTTGGAACTTTGAAACACTTGCCATCACCGTGCTGCCTGAAATAAAGAGGCTTTGAAATGGAAAGATGGAAGTATTCAGATAAATAAAAGTGATATTAAATAATGAAATATTTAGTACTAAAAATACAGCATCTGCCATTAAAGTATATTCATTTGATAGGATCAAGATGACAGGACAGAGTTCAGGCACTTAAAAATAGATCAATAAAAGTCAAGCAAGCTCAAGAACAAAAAATAATTGAAAAATCAAGTCACAAAGCTTAGAAACTTGGGAGGCAATATCAAAGGATGTAGCATTTGTCTTAGAAAGAAAGAGATTCATTCAGAAAACATATTTGATGAACTGGTGACCAAACGCTGTCCATTTGCAAAAAGCATACATTTACAAAGGTAACAAACTCAGCAAATCCAACTAAACTTAAGGAAGTGATGCTCACATACATCATAACCAAAAATGAAGAATAAAATATTAGAAGCAATCAGAGAAAACGGCTTGCTAGAGATTTATACTGTTTTAAATGACTGTGGACTGCTCATCAGAAACCATACAGGCCAGAAGACAATGGAATGATAGATATATTTAAAATATTGAAAAAAATTGTCAGTCCAATGTTTTATATCTGTAAAAAAAGTTATTCAGAAATGATGGTAAAATGAAGTCATCGTAAATGAAGGATAATTAAGAGAATTCCTTTCCAAAATACCTTCTGTAAAGTAAATTATAAAGTCCCTCAGGCTTAAGGAGAATGATACCAGAAGGAAACTTAGAACTTCAGGAATGAAAGGAAAACAAGAGAAATGGTAAATATCTAGGTACATTTATTCTTCTGAACTCCTGGGTGGCTCAGTTGGTTAAGTATCCAACTCTTGTTTTCAGCTCCGTCATGATCTCACAGTTTCGTGAGTTTGAGCCTCACATTGGGCTCTGCCTTGAAGATGTGGAGGCTGCTTGGGATTCTGTGTCTCCCTCTCTCTCTCCTCCTCTTCTACTTGCTCTGTCTCTGTCTCTTTCCAAATAAGTAAATAAACTTAAAAACTAAAATAATATTCTTCTTCCAAGTTATTTAAAATATGTATCACTAGGGGTGCCCGGGTGGCTCAGTTGGTTGAGCGTCCCACTTTGGCTCAGGTCATGATATCGCTGTTTGTGGGTTCGAGCCCCACATTGGGCTTTGTGCTGTCAGCTCGGAGCCTGGAGCCTGCTTCGGATTCTCTTTCTCTCTCTCTGCCCCTCCCCTGCTCATGCTCTGTCTCTCTCTGTCTCCAAAATAAATATAAACATTAAAAAATAATAAATAAACTATATGACTGCTGAAGGAAAACTTATAACACTATTTCGTGGGATTTTCAGTATATGTGGAAGTCATACATATCGAAACAACATAAAAGAGGAAAGGTAAGGTGACCTGCATAATTACAAGGTTTCCTACATTTTATGTAAAGAAGAAACTACTAATTCTAAAATGAGCTACGAAATGTAAGGTATGTTTGTTAAAATACCTAAGGAAATCATTGAAAATATACAGAGAGATATAGCCAAATAGTGAATAGATACATTAAAAAATAATTTCATGGGGCACCTGGGTGGCTCAGTCAGGTAAGCGTCCGACTTTAGCCCAGGTCATGATCTTGGTGAGTTTGAACCTGGCGTCAGGCTCTGTGCTGACAGCTCGGAGCCTGGAGCCTGCTTCAGATTCTGTGTCTCCCTCTCTCTCTGCCCCTCTCTCACTCACACTCTGTCTCTCTCTCCCTCTCAAAAATGAATAGACATTAAAATTTTTTTAAAAAATTCTGTGAAGCATTCGTGGAGCTTCAAACCATGAGGAGCAAAACCTAACGTTACTGGTAGGAGAAGTACATAAACCCCAAATTATACATGGATATTTCAACTCTCCTTTATCAATAATACTTAAGAAATAGAAAATCAGCAAAGATGTAGAAGATATGAGACACATGGTCAGCAACCCTGACTTTATCCACATTAATGAAACAGTCTCAAAAAAACATAAAAATGCAGGTCTTTAAGTACACATGGACAACATAAGAGAGTAATTAGCATTATTAGTAAATCAGGGAGATAAAAATTATAAAAATAATGAGAAATTCCATATCTTATCAATTATAATGGATAACATTTTAAAAGGTTGACAACACCAAATGTAAGCAAGGATGTGGGGCCACTGGAATGTTCATACATTGAATATGGGAAGGTAAACTGGAATGATAAGTTACAAAACAGTTTGGCAGTTTCTTACAAAATTGAACATGTACCCATTGTATAATCCAAATAATTCCACTCCTAGGTATTTACCCAAGAGAAATGAAAATATGTCTACAAAAATTTTGCCCAAGAATACTTGTAGAAACTTTGTTCAAAATAGCTTAAAAAATGGAAATAATTCAAATGCCCACCAACAGGAGAATGTACAAACAGATTGTGGTATATTCATGATAAAAATTCAGGAAAGTAATTTGGCACGAGAGGAGAACAACTAGGAAGGAGACTGAAAAAAATGTTCTATTCTTGTTAGGGGTGGGGATTACATGAGTGTCTGCTTTTGAGAAAATGAATTAAATGCTTAAGCTAAGTACTAGGATGTGATGTACACAGGATGACTAAAGCTAACACTTCTGTATGATATATAGGAAACGGAGTTGTTAAAGAGAGTAGATCCTAAGAGTTCTCATCACAAAGAGAAAATGTTTTCTCTTTTTTTTTCTTTTTTGTGTTGTTGTTGTATCCATATGAGAAGATAGACGTTAACTGAATCGAATGCATTCATCATTTCACAATATATGTAAATCAAACCTTCATAGTGTATGCCTTAAACTTATACAGTGATGGATGTCAATTGTGTCTTGATAAAATTGGGGGAAAAAAAGTTTATGTATTTCACATACATACAGTAAACAAATACAGAATTCCTTTTTGTAGTAATGAGTTAGCAACTGTGAAACTACTTTCTGTGTGCTCTAGGCTTTTTTTTTTTTTTTTTTTTTAATTTTTTTTCAACGTTTATTTATTTTTGGGACAGAGAGAGACAGAGCATGAACGGGGGAGGGGCAGAGAGAGAGAGGGAGACACAGAATCGGAAACAGGCTCCAGGCTCTGAGCTGTCAGCACAGAGCCGGACGCAGGGCTCGAACTCACGGACCGCGAGATCGTGACCTGGCTGAAGTCGGACGCTTAACCGACTGCGCCACCCAGGCGCCCCAACTCTAGGCTTGATTAAATGGATGAACGTATTGATAGTAATGAGAGTCCAATTTCTCACTCTTGGGAATTTGAAATATCAGTATGAACTCATGGTCTTTAAGACAGAGAGAAAAATAAATAGATATAAAAAATGATATTATATATGTCACATGCCCTTTCTTTTTCCAGTAAGAGCCTAAGACCAATAATACAGGTAGCAATGAGCACACTTACCACCCTGATCTTGGCTGCTAAATATCTTTTTCCACCTAAAGGTTGTGAGGCTTTTTTGGAGAAACAGCTAATTCCAAAGCTGGGGTATGAAAATTAAAAAATAAACCTGAAGTGTCTTCTACTGCCTTCAATAAGAAAATATTCAAAGAATGATGGGAAAAAAAACCCAAAGGACACAAAAGCTGAATATAAGAGAATCCTGCTGAACAAATATGATACATGTTGAGCATCAGACATGAGTAACTATATTTATGGAATACAGTCTATTGCATATAAGAATACATGAGCCATCCTAATGTAGATAAGTAAATAAATAGACAACAAATAAATGAACTATAAATAGTTTATAAAGCATTCACAGTTGTTTTTAGTGGGAGGTATCTATTTATCCATACTAGTGAAAATGGAATTTCTAACAATGCGTTTTGGATCTATAAACATATACCACCGTGGCTTACACGTAGTATGAATTTAATACACATTTGTAAAATTTAGGAAAGGAACACAGCAAGAAAAACAAATACTACTACATTTACTTAATGGTATTATTTTCAGCAATCGATGCAATTATAAATTTTGCAATAAATGTTAAAACAATTTATCCAAACTACGTGTTTTTATCACCTTTTGAGTAACAGATTACTTAGTCAACCACATAAAAAACTATTCCTCCAAACAGCATCCTTCCCTTCCTGATGCTTTCTGTGTTAGAGTTCCCAAATATTTCACAAGGGAATCCCATACAGAGAAAATGAGACACTCACACTGCCAGAAATGGGACACCAGGGAGCTTACTAGGATATTAATACACGTGAGTTACAGTAAATTAAACTAAATGAAGAGCTGTCACATAAGGCATAGCGTCTACTGATTACTTATGAGCGATTCTGGATGAACTGCCAGCTATCACCTATTCACTCAGCATCAAACCAGGAAACAGTAATGTTTGCTTCTAGTTGTAATGGAAGTAAAGAACAAAATCGGAGTGGATTTTGTCATTTTGCTCCTGTTATATCCTCAAACACTGAATATACATTAGATGATGTTGATTACTTTTATTTTAAAGAACAGGTCCCCCCAAATTGTATCATAGACTCACAATATTGTTAACTTAGATGCCTAGAACATGTGATACATCATTCCTGTTTTCAATTTGTAACGACTGTTTATTCCTTATAATCTTTGTATTCTTCCTGATTCCCATATTTTTCGAATAATCGTATTATTTTCTCTTAATTAAAAATATTGCAATTTGATATGCTTTTTCAGAAAAAACAAGTGACAAAAGACAGCCACTAAGGCAAGTTTATTCACCTGGTTACCCAATGCTAGCTGACGTATTGCTGCACTAAATGTAAGCCTCCAATAGTATTTTTCTCTCTTGTAACTGACCTTTTACAGTTCAGTGTAAAGAAGTGATTGGTTTCATCCGCTAACTTTGAAGTCAGCATCACAGCTTTACCTTTTATACTGAACACCTTATTCTGCTCAAGTTCTGTTTTATTAGCTACCATATTTGGAAAACAAAGGCAGATAGTTCAACTTGTGTGCCATTTGAAATTTTACAGCCTCTCATGCCATATCATGCTATTTTTTATCGATCTATCCTCATAGAACATAAGCATAAAATAATGAGAAGTCCCTTGGATTTTACAATGGGTTGAGAACCAAATTCTGAGACTAAGCAAATTAGGTAAAGCAAATCCCTTAGTATCTACAAATTAAGCAAGTAATATCACTTTTGTGAGCCGGAATTCTCTCACTTTTAGCATGAGAGTGTTAAACTAGATAACCCAAAGAGTTTATTGTATATCTAAATGTGAGGTATATTCATTTAAGTAGAATGAAACTTAAGAGAAGTGAGAATAATAAATGTCTATAAGACTTCCAGTTAAGATGGTCTTCTGAGTTCAGATATTAGCTTCCCCACTTCCCCTGTTATACAGGACACATATCTTGAGGATACACTGAAATTTATAATGTGGTTCACTTCCTATAACACACTGCCACATGCAATACCAAATATTCACATTGCCTGGGATGTGCCAATCACCTCCCTTTGGCCACCTGCATATCTCAGCCAACCAGCTACACACCCAGAGTTTCCAGCTTTAATGACATTTCTAGACTTGGTTTAAACTCTGTACCAAAGAGATCAGGTATGGCATCCTGAACTGCATCATCCAAGGGGTGATGCAATCTTTTAGAATTGGGACCCGATAGATTAAAGAGACAGATGGAAGCCTGGGAGATTCCCCTTCTTTACTATATTATTTTGTTAGGGCTGTCATAACAGAGTACAATTAGGTGGCTGAAATAGCAACAGTTTGTTTTTTCATAGACCCAGAGGCTAGGAGTCAAGGACCAAGGTGTCAGCAGGTTTGGGGTGTCCTCAGACCTCCTTCTTTTGTGTGCAGACAGCTGTCTTCTCTTTGTGTCCTTACATACATGGCCTTTCCTCTGTGTACACTTACCCATGGAGCCTCTTCCTCTTCTTCTAAGGATACTAATCCAATCAGAATTAGGGCCCCACCCTTATGACCTCATTTGACCTTAATTACTTCCTCAACGGCCTTTTTCTGAATACAGTCATATTACACGTTAGGATGACATATGAATTTTGAGGGAATGGAATTTAATCCATAACATGTGCCTGCTCTTATGGGCTTCTTTAAAATAAACAAACAAACAAACAAACAAACAAATAAATTCAGAAGAATCTTGTATACTGAGTGGACATATCCATTGAGCTGTTTCTCTTTGGAGCTTGTCATGAAGTAGTGTCCATTTTGGTAGTCCATCAGTTAGCTTCAATTCATATTTCCTACCTCCGTTTCCTTTCTCTCACCCTTTCTCCTTTAGTTCTTTCTCCAGACTCTATTTTCCAGACTATCTGTCATTGCACAGGTACATAAATTGTCCGTATATCATCTGTATACATCTTTTTCAGGAACTTCTAGATCAAGCAGACAAAATTAAGCTGTAACCTATACAAGATTTGAACACAGTTAACTCATCCCCAGCCTGTTCCAAAAAAGCAGAAAACACATTGATAAATTCACTGTGAAGTTTTATGTTCACCTGGCCGACTGGGATTAATGGTTGCTAAAGCTGTAGGTTCCAGGGTGGTCAAATTCCTCTGAGGTCCTTGTCTTTTAGCTCCCCTGTTGTCTTTGGGTATTCCTAAGAACTCCTTCTTAAATAGAACTCATACATTGTAGATTCTTCAGCTGTGATCAACTGTTACCACGCAGGAGTCCTGCTGATGTGGTGACAAGATGTAGAGAAGGGGATTATTTAATATTATGATCAAATCTCAGTTTTTTGGTGGACCTAAGTCCCTGTGCTGTGACCGCCCCTTTAGCTTTTTTTTTTTTTTTTTTTTTTTCTTTCCTTCCCCTGAGGTGAGACCAGCTACAGTTGGCCCCAGCCGGTTAATTGCCCTTCTGCAGACTGGGTGAGATAAGACTCTGCTAAAATCTTTTTTCACAGGAGAAAAGGCCTTCATTACATGAAACTCACCGGACATATTTCAAATGTTTTCTCTTGCCCTCCTCTGCCAGTGACTGGGGGTGCTTTTCCTTTGTTCTTCACAGGGAGTCCCTGGTGGTGTTCCCAGAAGTAAAACCCATGAAAGTGTGGGCACCTCCTCACTCTGATCCTCCAGAACTTTTTCACTCCCCGATAACCCACCCTCAGTCTCCAGCAATTCATCCGAGTTTCTATTTAAGTCTTCCTACCAGTTTATGACCCCAGTGGCTTCCATTCCAGAAAGGTGATCTCAGTGTTGCTTCTTTGTATTTCCCCCTCTTCCCAGATCCCAGGGTGATCATTTTCCCTGTGACCTCAATTCTTTCACGGGACCCAGAAAAGTCATTGATTTTCAGTTTGCTCAGCTTTTTCCCTTGTTGTCAGAAAAGAATTGGTAATTTCCAAGCTCTTTACATTTAGAAGCAAAAATCAGAAGTACTTACAACTAATTGTGTTTTTTTTATATAAGAAAGTGTCATGTACAATTCCATGTGGATATCTGAAAATTTCCATGGAATACATATTTTTCTAGAAAAATCTAAATTGCCACAAGTTAACTTATAAAGATGCAGAAATATAAACAGGATGATGCTAATAAATTTAGTCGGTAATTTAAACTTTCTTACAAAAAGACACTAGGCACAAAGAGTATTACAGTAAACTTTATAAGCCTTTTAAGAAATAAGGAATACTCCTTAATTCTAAAACATTTTCCCCACAAAACAAAGAAAGAAAATTTCCCTATTAAGAATCTAGGAAAAGAAAGGAGCTTTTTTAACCTAATAAAGTTTATTTAAAAGCAGCCTACAAAGAAATACTAGAAAATGGTGAAACTTAGAAACGTTTCTAATTGAAGTCAGAAATAAAGGATGCCTGGGTGGCTCAGTTGGTTAAGCATCTGACTTTTTTTTTTTTTAATGCTTATTTATTTTTGAGAGAGAGAGAAAGAGTGTGAGCTGGGGAGGGGCAGTGAGAGAGGGGGACAGAGGATCCCAAGCTGGCTCTGAGCTGACAGCAGCAGAGTGCCTGATGCAGGGCTCAAACTCACAATGAGATCATGACCTGAGCTGAAGTCTGATGCTTAACTGACTGAGCCGCCCGGGTGCCCCATGCATCTGACTCTTGATTTCAGCTCAGGTCTTGATCTCAGGGTTGTGGGTTCAGGGCCCATGCTGGGCTCTATCCTGGGTGTAAAGCCTACTTTAAAAAAAATTAAAAATTGAAAAAAAAGTTAAGTCAGAAATAAGACAATGACACCACATATCATCAACTATATTCAGTGTTTTACCAGTGCTCCTATTTAGGTAATAAGACAAGAAAAATAAATACAAGGCAGATACTTCATTTCTTCATTTCTTATTTATTGGCAGAATTCAATTCCTTTATGGTTCTAAGATAATGCCCCAATGTTTTTTTTTGTTTTGTTTTTGTTTTTGTTTTTGTTTTTTTGGCTGGCTGTCAGCCAGGAATGGATCTTAGGTCCAACCAGCCACTTTAAGGTCCCCTCCATCTCAGCAAAACAAAACCTCCTTCATTCCAACCTCTTTCAAGCTTTGAATCTGACTTTGTCTTTTGCTGACAGCTTAAAAAAATACGCTTCTTTTAAAGGGCTCATGTGATTCAGTCAGGCCTACTGGGATAATCTCACTATCTTAATCTCAACAGATTAATAACCTCAATTACATCTGCAAAATCCCTTTTGCTATATAACGTACTCATGATGATAACACCAGGGGGTGGAGGTCATGGGGAGCCATCTGCGAATTCTGCCAACTGTTGTATACATACCACTGATCATCACATTAGACTGATATTTAGTGGAAGCATAATGCTCATTATTACTCCACTAAAATATTTTAGTTGTAGCAATAATTAATTCATGAATGAGCTGACAACACAGTAGCTCACTCATAATAACGTTGTAACTTAATTCTTGCATCACTCATCACATACCATCATGTCACAAGTGGATGGATTTTGAGAGGTATTGTCAATAGTCATCATCATCTTTGTGATACTTCCCTAGATTGTAATAGTTGGAGAGAATGATATTTTCAACTCAAAACAAAATCCTTTCTGTGAAACAAAATCACTCACCCAAGAATTTACTTTAGTTAAATCAAAGATACATATCTAGGCATAAAATATAAGTATACATGTTTGTCAAATCCTCACAAGAATTTCAAAATGGAAGGATAAAAAGGAGTAAGCAACTTACCAGCAATTTAATGAACTATGAAGTAGAATTGATGCATCGTAGAATTGTGCTCCGGGCTGAACAAGGACATCAAATTTTCCTCTGAGATAGATTTCCACTCTGGGATGACCTGAGAAAATATATTGTATATACATACACAAACTAGATATAAAATGATAAGAAAAATTCCTGCTCTTCCTGAGTCCCTTGAAAGTAAGAAATGTTTCTTTGATTTTTTTTTTCCCCTTCAGCCTGAAGTGCCTAGAAGGCAGTGGACTTATCAGAGTACTCAAAGAGTAACCTCACCATTGCTATAAACTATTGGCTCTGGCCCAGCTTACAGTCCTGCTGTCTTTGGACCATGCAAGGACTTTTAAAAATTAGAATCAGATGTCACTACTTTTAACAGAAGATTCCATATTTTTTAGCAAATGTAGATTTTTGTCATATACTGAAACATCAGCAGGTCCAATAACTCAGAACCCACATTCACATATGTTACCCATCCTCTGAAGGTGTTCCAGTCTAGCTGGTGCAAGCTCTCTCCAGTTTAGGATGCCAGCAGGCTGTTTTATTTACTTATATTACCTCCCTGGATTCTATGGAACTTTACATTTTCTACCATTTCTCCTCTCTAAATGTTGTTTCCATGATGCATTTCAGATATTTTAGTCACAGTGGATGCTCTGAAAAGGGGAGAAAAAAAAAAGCAATATAAATCAAGAGTATTAAGTACAGAAACTTGACTACACTTGTTTCACTCAATATTTTCCAAACATCATCGACTGCAGAGCATCTTATTGAGTTACACTTATTATTATATAACAAAACTGGTCATTTATGGTAATCCGATTTAGTTTTCCTTACCCATTGCAAAGATATGACACGTGGTCTTAGCCAGGCTCTGCTACTTTAAGGCAAAGTTTATATGCTAAAATTTTTGGCAAAGAGAGAGGAGGGAAATTTGAAATCCCAAGATTCTTGCAACAAGAATAAGGGGGAAAGGAGAGGAAAACAAAGAAAGAGGAAAAACTAATCCAAGGTGGTACTTGACCAAGCCAGTCAAGAAAATTTAACCCATGTTCTCTAATATGAACGTTACTGCACTGGCCACATGGAACCATAATGCTTCAGAATTGCCATTGCTGGTTCCATCTTGTCTCCTGTATCTAGTCAATATTCAATGTCTTTTTTTTTTCTTTATGTTGGTTATTTGTCCCCTCCAGGTAGCCATTAGGAAAGCCATGTACTGTAGTAGAATGCTTCAACAGAGTCCAACATTGGTGGGAATTTCCAGAAACTTCGGGGCCTGGTTCAGTTAAATCTACAATCCGGAACTGCTTCTGCTACCTCTATGATGGCAGGCACAAATTAAGCCTTGATGGAGATTTACACTCACCCAGGATCAGGCTCACACAGCCAAAAATGTTAGGAGATGAGGCATGGGCAGTGGCACCCAGGAATCTTCATAGGGCAAGTGGTCCAGAAGACAAATAGGATCAAGCAAATTGGGAGGATAGATACTTAACGACTGATATATTCTATCAGGTGATGCTTAACCATGAAAATTCAACTCAGCAGGAAAAAAGCAACTTTAGAGAAACTGTGAATTAGTTTTCCTTTGCCCAAGGATCATCTGCAATCAGGTTTTTGAACCCATTTTCTCTAGTTTTGTTGTTGTTCTTTTGTTTTGTTTTAATTTACTCAGTTCATTTACATACTAGAAATTCCTATAGTTGTATGTGTGACCCAAGTTTTCCAGTTTCTATCTTTGTTCCTACTATGGCTTGGCATTGTTGCTTTCCATGACTGGTATCTTCTATTTCTACATGAAAACAAAAGCATTGCATGTTTATTCACAATAACTGTTTTTTTAATTTATTTTATGCCAAGACCTTTGTGCAAAAAAAGTTGATGGTAACTAAAAATTATCTTCTTCATTGATAGACAATGATTCTTTGAAAAATGAAGATGAAATATAACATCCCATTTACAGTTTCTAGGATCTAAGTTTGAAGAATACTCTCATATAACATATTTTTCTACCGACTACATGAAAAATTTCACAATGGTTTTGAACAGGAGAATTTTATAGCTAGATAACTAGTAGGAAAAAAAGTATAAAAATTCAATGGCTTCCTTTTCTGACAGACACATTTATTTTTTTTCTTACCTTATTTTTTCACTTCTCTATGAGCTCTCTATTTTTTATTGATCTATTTGCGTGTTTTTTTGCCAATATCACACTGTCTGGATTTCTGTAGCTTTATAGAAAGACTTGACATCAGGTCCTGTCAGTGTTCCGACTTTGTTCTCTTCCTTCAATATTGTGTTGCCTCCCCATATAAGATTTAGAATCAGTTTGTCCTAAAATCACTTGTTGTGATCTTCATTGGGATGGTGAGAAATCCATAAATCGAGTTGGGAAAAACTGATATTTTGACAACACTGAATCTCCCTATTATGAACATAAAGTACCTTTTCATTTACTTTGTTCTTTGATCTCCTTCATTAGAGCTTCATAATTGTCCTCATCTACAGCTTGTACATATTTTATGGATATTTTTTGACATGACTAAGTATTTCATTTGAAGGGTTATTAATTTAAATAGTGTTTGTTTTAATTTCTAATTCCACTTATATATTGTTGACATAAATATTGACCTTTAATTCCTTCCTTAACCATGGATTTAGTTGTTTTTAAAGTTAATTAATTTAATAACTCCTGCTGAGGAAGATATGTCTGTTTATTCCAGTTGTTCATTTCAATTCATTTTGCTTTTTCCCTCTTCTCATCTTCTATCTTGGGTAATATCAAAGATAATAGCTTCCCCTGAGATAACAGCTAACTGTCTTGTGTTCATAGCCAGGGTCTACCTCAGAGAGGAAGCCTAGCTCTTGCTGTGTGCACACTATATGTTAAGGTGTGAGCTGGGGACCTTTTAAAATTCACATTAATATAAGATGAGTGCTACTATGCTCAGAGTACTGATGAGGCAGCTGGATCTCAAAGATGTTACATAACTTGGTCTGGGTCACATCAACAGAACACCGTGGCTCCAGACCTTCCCTGAACATTTCTACAACGCACAGTCCACCGTGATAACAGCATGCAGTAATTTACAAACAGACCCCAAAAGTTTAATGGAAAGTTATAGGTATCGTACAACTACAGAAATGTGGGCAGCTTCAGTTCCTGACTATTCTCAGGGACAAGATTTAATACAAAATGATTCTTAATCGTATGTTTGTCGTCTCTGTTCATCAGTTCATCTTCTCTGAGGTAAACTAACCCACACACAAAAAAATCAAGTTCTGAAGTCCCTAAGCACCTTACAAACTTTGAAAAGAGACAAACTGGTATCATGTTTTCCCAGTTCTCTCCTCTCTGCTCTCAGAATATGACCACACCACAAAATAATCCAGGGAACAAATAGTTTCAGGAATTCAGGATGGTATTACTTTCCCCAAACTGCACTAACATTGAGACAATTTTAATGAATTTTCAAAGACAGAGCAACTTATTTTTGACAATATATCTTACCTATTGGGACATCCAGAAATTATGCAAACTCTAAGAGCAAATATTCTACTGGAAACATGGAATGGTTATTTTTCAAATGTTCTCAACATTTTATATGTAAGTAAAGATACTTTTATTTTGCTTTCCTCTCACATTTACCTTCTCTTCTCGTTAGTCTAATATTGGCAAATTAGACCAATGCAATGACAAAATGTAAGTATTGTTTTACATTATTTTTTTTTAATATTCAGGAGTATTTGTACAAGAAGAAAAGTTGGAGTGAATCACCTACCTTATAACACCATCCACTCTATATTTCTATTCCAGTGGGTTAAAACACACACACACACACACACACACACACACACTAAAAAACACCTGTGTATTCTCAGACTTGTCTTACACACCCACTCTGTCTTTTTACGTAAATAAAAATTTACTTTTGCAACTTTTCTTTTCACTCTACATATACTTTGCCCAAACCTTCCTTCATATCCGTGGCTTTAATCATCACCCGAAATTTAGATTCTAATATACTGATGACTGCCAAATCTGTATCACTGTCTGTAACTCAAAAGATGATACGTGTTCCGATATGTTCTTTTATTTTCTTTGGTTTTCTTTTGAAATTTCTCTTCGGCTTTCCCTCTCTTCTTCTTCCTCCTCTCAGAGGTTGCTACACTGTACCTTTCATAGATACTCCCTGTATATGTCAGTTGGTCCATTCCTGTTCCCAATTCACGTGAACTTAGCCCTTGCACAATCTCTTTACATTAGCTTGCATTTACTCTTTTCTCTCTGGTTGCCTTACCTTCTAAAGCTCACGAAGATCAATAGAATAATAGCCATGAAATTCTGAAGAAAATGATTTTAAAAACCTATTTTTATAATCAACTAATAGTTATTAGCATTAGTACTCATAAAATTTATAATTAAAATGCTTGCTACTGTTCTCATTGTGTGATTTTTCTTTCGAAAGGGAATTCCTAAAACAGAAAGGGCCATAAAATGGAAAATATTTATTAACAATGTCAAAACATTAAAAAGAAGGTATGGACGGTAGGCAAGTTGAAGAAGAAAGTTTTGTCTTATTTGAAGGAAAGTTTTGCTTGCTGATTATAATATGACCTTAAACTTTATACATATCCTATACATGTCCTGTACACCACTAGAGGAAAAAGAGCAACAATTTTAAAAAGCAGGAGGAAAAAAGCAGGAGAACATACTAAAATAAAAATTAAACATTGAGAAAAAATAAATAGAAAATATTGACTGTAATAGCAGACATGTAATAAATGGATCAGTGGCAAAGTATAAAATCAGATATGAGACAAAACCTATCAATGACTATAATAAATGTGAACGGCTAAAACTTCTCCCACCACCACAACTAAGGCATCTAGAGCAGGAGCAGTGTGAGCCCCTCCCCCAGGTCTCACTTCCCAAGGGTGCATTTCCTCCTGTGGGACACCAGGCCTGAGGTCTGTACACAGGGTTGCTGTTTGCAGGGTTAGGTTAAGTAGCTGGAGTTGGATTTCCAAGCTTGTAGTGTCTACACACATGCATGCAAAGCCCATCATTGTGCAGGATGATGGAGCCTCAGGTAGAAAGAGAAACATAGAATCCTGACTAGGGGCACATTATTTGCAGGAGTGGGAGTTCTAAATGACCCAAAAATCCAGATCATTTTGTAGGTAACTTTTCCAAGGGATTAAGTCATATTTTATTTCACAGCTTGTTACTTTGATATGTAACTTTTAAGTATTTAGACATATGGTATCTAGGCTTCCCTTTATACTTTTTACTCAAAGCCCTAGGTGGGAAACTCTCTCTCCACCCCCCTGGAAAGTTTCCCTCTGCAGGATGATAAGCCTGCGCATCTTAGAGTGAAAAACTGCAACTCTTGAAAAACATTTTTTTTTTTCCCAATTTGCAGCTACACTTTCTCACCCCTTTGGATTCATTTTTTGTTTGTTCAAAATGGCATATCTAAAGAAAGACTGCAAATCCAGCCAGGTAGATATATTATTCTTTTCTTCTCTGTAGTTTAATAAACTAGATTCAGTGTGATCCCTCTTGCTTCCCAAAGAGAAAATAAGACCTTACACTGGAGTTTTCAAAGTCATGAATATACATCATCTCATTCCGTCCTCACAGCCGCCCTGGGAAGGAGGCAGGTGGGCATGCTGGTTGGAAGAGATAGAGGATGGAATTGTATAATGGGTGGGGCTGGGGATCAAATCTATGGTGTGGATATGTAAATGGATGTTTTGTACTTAGGTTTTCCAGACTGTTTTCAGCTGTGAGATCAGTAGGGCAAAACTCCTCTCTGCAACTTGTGTGCTTAAGCTCCCGGAGCCACATGGCACAGATCTTGGTGTTCCCTCATTCGAATGTTCAGCTTGTCCTGTGTGGCTGAGAAGAAACCAAAGGGCTGTGCCTGGAAGCTTCCAGACCTCTCTGTGATGGCTGGCCCTTTCTTTCCTGTAGTACGCTATACACTTCCCCTTTCTTATAGCCTCTGGTGAATACAGTCTGTGAAATCTTTTGAGTCCTTTCAATTAACTGACCCAGTATAAATTAGTGCAAGTGTAAATAAAATAAGTAAAATGGCACTCTACTTGTAGACCTTTTCCAAGGAATGTAACCCTACCTTATTTTATAGATAGAGAAACTAAACCAGAGAAGTAACATGGTTTGTTCAATATCCCACAGCAAATTCCAAATTATTGTATTAGCAAAAAAATAAATAAAAATAAATGTATAGGAGCATAGTCATTGAGTTAAGAATGGTTAAAATTAGGTTTTCACCTCAGGCCTGTTATAAGCAAGCTATACCACTGGAAATAAATTGCTAAATCATCACATCCTTCATATGGAAAATTGAAGTAATAATACAGCTTGTGCCTCAGTGTGACTGAACAAAAATAGAAACATTTCAGAATAGACAGACAACATCTCTCTTCCAGGGTGACAAAAGGTGGAAAATGTTCAAATCAGTTGACTTTACAGAATGAAGTACATAACTCCTAAGGAAAAACATGGATGGGTGGGTGAGAGAGAGAGAGAGTGGGAGGGAGATTTGGGAGTAGAATTTGTGACCATTAAAGAGGAAATAAGGAATGCCTCAGCGGCTCAGTCGGTTAAGTGTCTGACTTCAGCTAAGGACATCATCTCACAGCTTGTGGGTTCGAGCCCTGCATCAGGCTCAGTGCTGACAGCTCAGAACCTGGAATCCTGCTTTGGATTCTGTATCTCCCTCTCTCTCTCTGCCCCTTCCCCACTCGGGTTCTGTCTTTCTGTCTCTCAAAAATAAATGAACATTAAAAAAAAAATTTGAGGAGATAAAAGGGTCTTATGATGAGAAGAAAAAGATTTCACCACAAAATCCAGCAATATTTATTGATAACTTTCATCGTGGGAAAAAAAATAAGTGGAAGGCAGTGATAGGACAAGGAATGAGACTAAACACGTTAAGACTAACTTGAGAAATTACAAACAAACTGAAGAGTTTTGGGGGGAAGAAACTTAAGAAACTTAAGAAACAAACAAAAAATAACAACTAAAAGAGCAAGTCACGTGATGTCAAAAGAAATCTAATCTGAAGAGGGGAAAAAACGATTCAGAAGCAGTTATTATCACAGAAATGAGGACCATTAAGCTATTGAAAGTAGCTTAGGGATTGAACGATTTGAAACTAATTAATATGGTTTTCAATAACATAAAAGATAGAGGTGAATTGAACAGAACAAATAAAAACACAAGTGAACCACACAAAGGACATTTGACATATATTATATACATATATATATATATTAATATATACAAGATTAAAAGACAATGACAACCATCTTTATCATTTTCGTGAATGAGTCCCCCTCCTCAAATATATTTATTTTTGAGAATTCTTGTGTAAAAAAAAGGATAAAATACATAAGAAGCAGGAGCACTGTGCTGATAACGAGTGACAAAAATGGATTATTCTCTACAAATAAGAGATTTGAGAAGAAAATTTTCTAGGTCTAAGTCATAAAAAAGTTCTTGGTCAAACTCACCATGATTCTCCTTTTAAAATTACGTAAATAGCACCTAATGTTATCTAAGTACAAAGAGTTAATACTAGTTTTATTCTTGGATTAATAGAAAAAGAAAGAGTAGCACACAGGAGGTTGCTAAGCGTCAAAGTGAGATACAATGTCACACCGAAAAGATTAGCAAAGATCTAGAACTGGAATCATCACTGTGTTATAACTGATGGCCTACTATTCAGGAGAGCTAATAAATGGGTGTGCAGATTATTTTATAATGAATTAAATAATTAAATTAAATTAAATAAATACAAGTGCGGTTTATGGTAAACTAGCGGAGAGGGTAAACGATCATATATTTATAGTATTTTTTATCTCATTATAACGATTGTTGCAAAGAACATTTTGTAAAGTTGCATTTGTCTATTTGCCTATAGCCTTAGGATAAAATACAAGGAATTACACGGTTTGCTTAAAGTTATAGGGACACTCATGTAATATAAACTAGAATAAACACTGATAAAAAAGAATATAGTTTAAAACACAATTGTTGCCTTCCTCAGTATAGGAACACAGAGAAATCTAAATTGAACACAGCCTTACATTTCTTTCAGAGAAGTATTACGCTCATTCAAATTGTTGTCAGGTCCTGAGACACTCAGGTTTTGAGCTCACTCTGCTTTTATATGGGAAGTCCAAATTTGCAAATTTTCACGAGATTTTATGACCTTCTGTTATATGCTTACTAATTTAGTCATTTGGCCTTATAATGTTTTACAATTGGCTATTGTATCCCTTGAGGAAATGTAGAATTGAAAGAGATGTTAAACTCAGATAACTTCACTGCTGATCAGAGAAATGACAGGGAAATACTGTTACACATCATGTCATTTTATGACACTTAAGATTAAGATCATAAATATTTGTTGAATGCTGAAGAGCTGGTCATTGTTCACATATTCCCAAATTTTGAGACGGGGGAAGGATAGTTAAAAATAAATTGGTAAAATTAAGTGGAAAGGAGCATCAACTTAAACTTGACCACGCTTCACATGTTGATAAGAGAACTCTTCAAACTTTACAATGTACTTTGCATAGAATTGTAGATAAGACCAGGATGTCGCACACTAGATTATTTCAATTAAAATGGGACTAATCTATAAATCTTAAACACTAATTTGAGATCTGGATATTACAGACAGGAGAGGATAAGAGGGAAATTAAAGGATGCCTTGGTGCCATTCTAAGAAAAAGTTTAGAAGTGTACACTTTTTTTTTTTTTTTTTGGTTATCTCTTTTGCACCATTCCACTTCAAAGTATAATTTTCTTTTTGTTCTCAAAATCCTGATGTGCTCACATTGCCTTATGTCACTTCCCAACTTCTCAGTCCTATCTCATGCGACCTAAAATTACCTACCTGTCCTCCAAATTTGGAAACTACTTCTCTCCAAACAGCTCATCTGTATTTATATACGAGATGTAAGTTAATCTTATTATTATTATTTTTTTTTTAGTTTATTTATTTTGAGAGAGAATGTGTGTGCGTGCACACACATGTGTGGATGGGGGATGGTCAGAGAGAGAGAAAGAGAGTAAATCCCAAGGAGGCTCCACACCATCAGAGCAGAGCTCAGTCTCCTGAACCATAAGTTCATGACCTGATCAAGAGTCAGTCGCTCAACCAACTGAGCTACCCAGGTGCCCCTGATATAAGTTAATCTTATTAAATTAATTTTTTCAAACTTAGCTGATGATAATAATTATCATATTAAATACTAGAAATTTTAGAAACTCTTACACTCATCCCAGACCAATTGATTGATCTGTTTGAATCAACTCATGACAGTGTATGCGTGCATGCCATGTGTATGCATTTATATACTACTGTTATATATGGTAATAATGTTGTTATATA
Organism: Leopardus geoffroyi; assembly: GCF_018350155.1. NCBI lineage: Eukaryota > Metazoa > Chordata > Mammalia > Carnivora > Felidae > Leopardus > Leopardus geoffroyi. The sequence continues at coordinate 145,951,061 of NC_059328.1, forward strand.
TACTACTAATACGTTAGTTATATGTTAACTGATATTATATATAATTTTGTATAACATCATTATATGTATATATATAACATAATATACATATAACGAAATGATGACAAGATGTAAAATGCATCTATTAATTAAGTCAATTACATTTACATTACTTCTTTTAGAAAAGTATTATAGGGATGCCTGGGTGGTTGAGTTGGTTAAGCGTCCATTCGTGAGTTTAGGGGTTCAAACCCTGTGTCAGGCTCTGTGCTGACAGCTCAGAGCCTGGACCCTGCTTTGGATTCTGCGTCTCCCTCTCTCCACCTCCCCACCCCGACTCATGCTCTGTCTGTATCTTTAGAAAATGAATAAACATGAAAAAAAGGAAAATATATATATTAGAAACAGTAATATATAAAAAAAAAAACCACTGATGAACATCTTTATAGATAAGTATTTCTTTGCATTTGTCACTTGTGCTTTAGCATAGTTTTCTATGTAGAAGCAATAAGAAAACTATGCTATTAGATGTTTTCTCAAAAAACCCTCACTGACATTGGCATTTGCCTTTCAAATTTAGGAAAGTGTATAACTTATACCAAAAAGTTTGTTCTTTGTGGGAAATTTACTGGAACACGGTCTATGTATAAAAGGCAAAGTTCTTGAAAGAGAGAGTAGAAAACAAAGCAGGACTGAAGTGTTCTGCGTCGAAGAATTAGAGGAATTCGTAGTTTGTACCCAATAGTTTGAGAAAGAGAGAGAGAGTGAGAGAGAAAAAGAGAAAGAAAGAGAGATGCTAAGGAGAAAGTAAAGACATGGGTGGAGGGAAAAGGGAAAGGGGATTTTCACCTGGAAGAGAAGAAAAGAAGAACTGAGACACATAGGAGAAGATCAGGTAGAAATCTCATATGGCAGCAAAGGAAGAAAGACTTTTCCATGCCAGAGTTTGTGTGTATGTACAATATATGCGTATCTTCCTGATTCTCAATAACTGTGTGATAAATTCAATGGGTTATTATTTTTTTTGTAAACACCTGTTGCTAAAATTTCTCAAGACTTTAAAGTTTCTTGTAAAACAGTACACTTAATTGTTTTATAATATCCCTTTGTAGACCTTGCATAGTGTATTTAACTGATATGATATTGAGTATAGAAATATAATTTTAACTCTTATAAATTATGCTTTGGTGACAATTTTCATAACTGGGTGTTGTCATATATCTTGATCATTTCTAAAATTGAAATCACTACCACATATGTTGAATTTTTTTTTTCTTAATTAAAATTGGTCAATGCAATAAGAGAAATTTTAAAGATTCTTTAGTTCACACTTCCAAATTTTCCTCTGGCTAGGAATGCTGCATTATTTACACTCCATCGAGGGTGCCTAAGTTTGCATCCTTACTTAATGCAAACTTCACTAGATATGAGAAGCTTTTCTCTTTTTCTTCTTAAACTTAGTTAATTTGAGGTGAAAAACCATATATCAATGTGGATCTGGGGAGACTCTTAAATACTTTTTGCACGTTTATAGACCACTTGTATCTCTCCAGCTGTCTTTTATAAATTACCTGCACACAGAAAACGTTTTACTCCTATTAGTGATGGTGTAGAAGCTTTTTCAATATTAAGGTTATCAATAATTTTTGTGTCAAATATTTGGCAATGTCTCCTTACATTATCGTTGTTCTTTTAATTTAGGTATGGACATACACTCTCTTTTTTGTGTTCTTGTCATTAAAGCTACTAATATTTTTTACTTATTTTTTCACTTTCCTTGTTTATTTAAAAAGTTGTTTATCCTCCTGTATGAGACATTTTAATTTCCTACCAATGCCTAAGGTTTCCTCCTACTGACGTTATGACTTACATTCTATTTCATTAATATATCTTTAGTGTAACTAGGACTTACTTGGAGGAAAAGTTTGATATGACAGTAATTCTAGCATTTTCCAAATTGCTAAGTCAACTGTTCCACTAATGTTTATTATTAGCAAAGACCCCTCTTTCTCACTGATTTTAAATGCTAATACTGGAAGGTGAACATTTGGGGAGAAACTTAGATGCTATCCAAACAGAGGACAAACCACTGTTCTTAGAAAGTTCAGCATATGCTTTGGGGAAGTAAGGAGCTCCTCGGATAAAATGATACTTTGAAAAATTCAGAAGGGTGCGCTAAATAAATCCAAAATGCCACTTTGGCATTTCTAGAGAGCATAATGTGGTTTATCTCCTCTAAGTAATTAATGTGTTGTGTCACATTAATAGATTTTCTACTATAATATTCTTCGTGTTCCTAAAATGAACATATTTGGTCATTTTGGGTTATTTAAAATAACATGTTGCAGGAAATTAGCTAGTATTCTATGTGAGGTTTCCTACGTATTGCATTAGCAAAAATTAGCATGTAGATTTTCATTGTCCACATTTTAGTAAAACAATCATGCCGTTCTACTAAAACAAATTCAAGGGGCACCTGGGTGGCTCAGTTGGTTAAGCAGCTAACTGCAGCTCAGGTCGTGCTCTCACAATTCATGAGTTCGAGCCCTGCATCAGGCTCTGTGCTGACAGCTCAGAGCCAGGAGCCTGCTTCGGATTCTGTGTCTTCCTCTCTGTCCCTCACCCGCTCATGCTCTGTCTCTCTCTGTCTCTCAAAAATAAATAAACATTAAAAAATAATAAATAAATAAATAAACAAATAAATAAAGAGATAAATAAATAAATAGACAAATAGATAAATAATAAATAGATAGATAAATAAATAAAATTTGAGATTTTTTGTTTTTCTATCCTCAGTATTTGTAGCATAGAAACTAATATATTGACATTTCAAACTTATTTTTATTCCACCACCTTCTTAATATTCTCATTAACCTGCGGAGTTTACTTTTAGAATTCTAATACTGTATAAGCATATAATTGTATTTTCATGTTTTAAGTTCACTATGCCTTAGAGCAATAAACAAACAGTGCACAAGAAGGTTAAGTTACTATGAGAGCAGTTCTCCTTACTTGGTTTATGATTTTAATGGGAGTGCCTCTATTACCTTATTATGAACATAATATTTTTTTAAAATAATAGATTATTTTATACATTTTAACTAGCAATACATTTTAACTAGTAATACACAGTCAGGTATTAGATTTTTTCATGTTTATTCATTTATTTTTGAGAGAGAGAGCGCGAGAGAGAATGAGCCGGGGAGGAGCAGAGAAAGAAGAGAGAGAGAGAATCCCAAACAGATGCCATACTGCCAGCACAGAGCCCATCATGGGGCTCGAACTCCCGAACCGTGAGATCATGACCTGAGCTGAAACCAAGAGTTGGATGCTCAACCTACTGAGCCACCTAGGCGCCCCGATCATGTATTAGATGTTTTTAATTGCTGAAAGGTTATTTCAATTTATCTGTATTCTACCGCGTATATGTAAAGGCATTGAAATACATCAACATCTATTAGTGTTTCAGCGTCTCCACAGTACAGTTTAAGAGCAGCTTCTCTGAACCTACAATACCTAAATTTAAGTTCCACCTCTACCACCCGCCAAGCTGGTAGACCTTGGCCAGTTTGCTGAACTTTTTTTTTTGTCTTAGTTTGCATACCTGCAAAATGGGATAAAAATAAACCACTTACCTCATAGGACTGTTGTGAGGTTTAAAATTCTTAATATGTGTAAAGCACTTAAAAACGCACCTGTCACATAAAATTGTGCTAAACGGGTTTGTGATCATTATGAGATGCAATGCAATGACTGATAGTATTTTCTAGTATTAACTCCTCTAATCTACCCGATCACTCTTTATATGTATGTTTCTGTCTAAATATGCGTATATACAAAGCGTACACACTTACATTCTTATACATAGTATGAATTATATAAGCTAATAGGTATTTTAGTATACAGCATCCTCATAGTAGAAGTGTGAGTGGACAAATATTTTCTTTGTGTGCGATGTCAAGTTTTGGCATGTTTAACTACGTTCATGTTTCTTTATTTTCTATGCTCTGGTCCAAAGGTGTAGAACAAAATTTGTATTTGTGTTCTATTACTGCCATAAGGAATGACCACAAACTTGCTGGCTTAAACAACAACATGCATTATCTTATAGTTTTGAAAAACGGAATTCTGACATGGGTTGCACTAAATCAAGGTGTCAGCAGGACTGACATTTTTCCTGGAGAATCAAGGGAAGAACCAGTGTCCTTCACTTTTCTGGCTTCTTAAAGGCCACTTCATTCCTTGGTTTATGGTTCCCTTCCTTCATCTCCAAAGAACTTCTGTCATCACACCTCTTTCTCTGACTATAGTCAAGAAAGTTTTTCCATTTTAAGGACTCGTTTGATTAGATAGGACTCACCCAGGATAATCCAGGATAGTCCTCCTATCTCAAGGTCTGCAACCTTAATCGTATCTGCAAAGCCTCTTTTGCCACATAAGGTAGCAGATTCTTAGGATTAGGACATAGACATCTTAGATTATTTCTCCTTGTTCATTTCCCACTGAAACTCTCTCAATGCTTTGGAACTCATTTATTAATGCTAAGCTGATTCTCCCATTCACACCCTCTAAAATCTTCCAAATATTTTGTGACCACCTTTGGTAGCTGTTGGCAGCTATCAAGTACAAACTCTCTCAGATCATTTTACTATGACTTATCTGTTTCAGAGACATTTCAGAGGGCTCTTTTCAGTTATTTCCTAGTTGAAGGTATTAGACAGGAAAAATCATCCCAGTGCATCTTCTCATATTTTCCTTCTCCTCTGCAGTAAAATCATTTTATATCCCTAAATCATCTTCCCTAACTCAGGAATAGCAAAATACCTCACTCTTTCTTCTTTGTACTGGTTGCTTGGGCTGCCATTACAAAATGATACTGGCTGGCTGGTTTGCCCAATAGAAATGTATTTCTCACAGTTCTTGATGCTGAGAAGTCCAACATGAAGGTGCTGACAAGATGCTGAGGCTTCTTTTCTTGGCTTGTAGGTGACTGCCATATTGTTGTGTGCTCACATGACCTCTTCTTTGTGTACAAGTGGAGGGAACCATCTCTAGTGTCTGTCCCTCAGCTTATAAAGACATCAGTTCTATCAGATTAGAGCTCTACTTTCTATAATATCCCTCCAACTTTAGAATGAGCCTAGGGACTTTAAGTTTCTCATAATATGCAACTTAGTGTTAAGATCATCCTATAATCATTTTTTGATCATGCCACTTGTTTTATTTCTTATATCAGTTCAATTTTATTCTTTTCTGGTCATCATTTATTTCATCATTCATTTAGTTGAGATTTATCTTTTGTTCATTTTCTATTATCTGAATTACCTATTAACTCATCCATGTTTATCCTTCTTCTTTTATGATATAAATATTTTAAGCCTGCAAGTTTTCCACTCACTGTGAATGACTTTTGCTATATTCACTAAGTATTGGTAAATAGATGTTTAATTCATTCTAGGTATTGACTAATTTCTTTTTAGACATCAGATATTTTAGGTACTTCTTTTAGATTATTTTAATCTTTTTCCAAAGTATATGTCTTAGTGTGTTTAACTAGATATAAAAATTATTAATTTTTTTAAATCTCAAAGTAAGAAGAAATGCAGAATCCTAGCAAAGACTGAGAATCCTGGAGGAACAGCATAATTGGAAAAGCATAAGATCAAAATCAGGTATGGTGACTTTGAGCTATCAGCATCAGAGAAATGTGGAAATGGAAATGGAAAGTAGGCAGGTGAAACTCAAAGGAAAGTTCAAGCCAGAGATATAAGTCTGAGAATTGTTGGCATTGGGATTGGTTTAAACATGGAAACACAATTCTTAAGGAAAAGATGCATAACCAGAATGTAGGTAGGTCTAGGACCAAGGGCTAAAGAGCAACCCCAACATCCAGAAGTCAGGAAGTGTCACGTGATAAAGTAGAAGCAGCTTAGTTGATAAAGTGCAGAAGCTGAGTTGTTAAGGAGCATAGAGAAATAATTTGGTAGCTGGAGGGAGATTTTTGGTCAAAATTTTTTTGTGTTCTTTGTTTTGTGAGGAGTAGAACACCAGAGCATGTTTGAAGGCTGATTAGGACATAATAATCATCTTGAAGAAAGAGAGTGATTGAAGACACATGAAAGATGAAAGGAAAACAAAAAAGTAAAAACAAAAGATGGCCTTAAATAAAAAGACTGACAACACCAGATGTTGTCAAAGAAGTAAAATGACCAAAATTTTAGTTATTGTGGGTGGAATATACACTGGCATAATGATATTGTTAAAAACATATATATATCAGTTCCTTAAAACAACCATACACTCTATGAGCCAGCAATCCCACATATAGATATTTATCCAAAAGAATCAAAAATCTATGTTCATAAAAAGAATGTCTATAGTGGCTTTATTCATAATACCCCAATTAAAGAAATTAAAAAAAAAAAAAAACGTAATACCCCAAAACTTTAGAAATAACCCAAATGTCCATTAGTAGGAACATAAGTAGACAAATTGCATTGTATTCAGAGAATATAACACAACTCAGCCATAAAAAGAAAACCAGCAATGTAGGTGAATCTCAAAAGAATTCCTTAGTGAAAGCAGCCAGACACATAGCAGAACATGTTGTATGACTCCATTTTATAGGAAGCTCTAAAACAGGCAAAACCAACTTTTATTATATAAAAAAAAAATCAGAACGGCAGTTTCTTCTGATGAGAGTGGAGGTAGGACACTGATCAGAAAGGGGGTGAGGAAATTTTCCGGGGTGATAGTGATGTCCTATATCTTGATAGGGGTCTGTGTTATACAAATGTGTGCATTTACTGAAACTCAATAAGAATATATTCCATCGTGTGTAAAATTTAGTTCAAGAGAAAAAAAAAACACAAAAATAATAGTTAACTATAGGCATGCTGAAGTATTTAGGGGAAATGTAATGATGTCTGCAACTTACTTGGAAATATGTTTAAAGATTACCAGATGGGGGGCGACTGGGTGGCTCAGTTGGTTAAGCGTCCGACTTCGGCTCAGGTCGTGATCTCGCGGTCCATGAGTTCGAGCCCCGCGTCAGGCTCTGTGCTGACAGCTCAGAACCTGGAGCCTGCTTCTGATTCTGTGTGTGTCTCTCTCTCTGACCCTCCCCCCATTCATTCTCTGTCTCTCTCTGCCTCAAAAATAAATAAACGTTAAAAAAATTAAAAAAAAAGATTACCAGATGGATTGATGATGGATGGTTACATGTGTGATAAAATGAGTGTAGCAAAACATCAATGGTAAATCAAGGTAGTGGCTACATGAGTGTTCTTTTTCTATGTGTGTGAAAATTTTTATAACAAAATGTTGGGGAAATAGAAGTAAGGAGAAGGTGTCTGGAGCTATGTGGTTGGATTTCCCTTTGATAGGAGAAATGCCACGGCAAGAATTTGGAAGGAAAAAGGCAGTCAAAGAAGTGTTGCTCCTGGAATAAACCAACCCTGATAGAAGGAGAAGAAATGAAGATAATTAGATCATTTCAGTATTATAAAACTCCTCAGAAATATCAGTTTATGGAGTTACAAGAAACGTCTGGACATTTTTTGTGGCCCAACTGCTCATCAGTGAGTAAGTTCGTTAAGGGCACAGTCAACATTTTTATGTTTTTCTCTATACGCTTGGCACACAGTGACCAATCATGACATTTCAATTAATCAGATGTTCCTCTTCCTCCTCTATGCTCATCTTGAATCATGCAAAAGGCCAAGAATCCCAGTCTTATGACTGCACAAAGCATCCTCTCTTCCATGTCTGTAAGTTCATTTAAAATCTCTTCTTCACCATTTTACTTAGGGATCTTTTTTGCTCTCTCAATACACTGGAGTCAACGGCATCTCCACTGCATTTTTGCAACTCTGTCTGACAGCTGATGTAAGCTGGCAGAAGAGGAAAGATATTTAAAGTGTGGCAGAAGGGCTGAGTTCACGCACAACAGTGACTCTCCCCTCTGATACACTCTTGCTCACTCTGAACCGTGCCGGGTTAAACAAGCCCAGTCTCTCTCTAGCACCTCATCCAGGACTTGAATTTTCTTTAGAGGGGCATGCCCTCACTCATTTGTTTGTATGTTTATATTTTCTGCGGCAGGCAAGAATAAAAGACAACTGAAAGGTGCAGGTCATCTCTAATGGAAAAACGCCGGAGTGGACTGACCTGAAATGTGCCGTTAGGCACACCAGGGACACCTCAGCGTCTTTTGTGGGAAAGGAAAGCAGCATGCAGATTTCCCTAAACTCAGCATGCCATGTAGAGACCGGACCTGAAATTAAAAGCAAACAATTCTTTTAGTTTTGTTTTTGTTTTTTTTTTTTCTTTTACCGACAGAAAGATTCTGTAAAATTCTACCACCCACTATGGGGGGTGGGGGAGGATAAAAGCAAAATGATTTTAAAAAGTAGCATGTACATTCAAAATTTAAATTTCTTGCCAGTTCAGCAATGTAAGATGTCATGGGTAACACAGGGAATACTTATTTAAATTTTTCATATACTCTCAGAATGAATCAAGATTAAAACGAGGAGGTGCACATAAGGGGGAAAAAGGAGCAAAATCTCAGACTTCCTTCCAGGTGAAAGATTAGCCTTTTAGGACCTTCTTAAATAGCAACTGCTATCTGCTTGCTTTAAGAGCAAGCTTGTCAAACATAGTTTTTCTAGACATTTCTACTCCGTTAGATAACTAGCATACACTGTTTAAAAAACAATTGCTGCCTTTAGTCCTTATCAATAATAGCAACAATAATAATAAAACACTTTGCAACAGCAAATACATTTGATCTAAGAAGCTGATCAGACACGAATCGATGTATAAACTCCGGTTTAAACAGCCTGACACAGACATCTTAAAATGTGTTTGGATTTTTCAGCGTACCTCGTAATAGAGAATTTTGGTTTTATTTTTGGAATGGTTAGTGCTATGTACAAAGTAGGTTGGTGCGTACTTTAATTATCAAAATACACCAAAAAAAAACCCCAAACTTGAGAAAATGTCTTTATTTCACATTGTAACTTTGTCTTCCACACTCCAGTTGGTACTGGTATTAGACACAGTGACATATAACAGAGAAGGGACATAACATAGACAAAGCAAACAAAAATTGAACAAAACACAGGAAGATGACATTTATAATGCCGCTGACAAAGGCAGTCACTTCACTTTAAATAATGTGGCAGGCTGCAAAACTATAGTAATTACTAGAATTTCATTTTCATTAACTAATAAACCAAGGAAAACAATTTAAGTATCTGAATGTCATTTTTCAAATGAAAATAAACTGTAAACATTTGAATAACATCACAGCAGGGATAATATACCTAAGGAAATCTATTGAAATATGCGAGTGGATTCATCCTCTTCTATCACATTAAAACCGCAATTGACTGTAAACCTCCTACCACTCTCCACTGAGACTTTAATTGTAAAGATTCCTGTTACATATCATATTAGAATTTAGTTAAAATTGTAGAACACATTATTTCCAATCAGACAGCCAACCATCACTCACAAAGATTTTTAAAAAGGTGATTAATAATTCATCTCAGATAAGGAAAAGATCTATATTTATACCATCTTCTCAGCCACCATAAACTACCTGACAATTGTTCAGTAATGATGCCCAGTAAATTCTTTAAAATGGTAATTTGTCATTCTGTCACTTCATTTGTGACCTAAAATTCCTCACTTGAGGCATCATCAAATAAATTAATCACTTTCCAGGATCCATTTCTCTGTTCTGCACGTTATTATGCCCGGGCTCTCTTGTGTTTCTCTTCATTTACATATATTTAATGGCTGAGCCGTGGTTCACGATGGCACATAACGCACACATCTCATTACAGGTGAAATATTCTAACTGCCACTATCACTGGGAAAGAAAATAACTCTCCCAATTTAATTTTCCTGATGTAACAAAACCATGATTCTTCACTATGAAATGTTGGTGCCATCCATCAGTCACAATCAATAAAATCATCATAGAAGTACGCCTTCTTCAGCATCTTTCCTTCATACTGGTATTATTTGAGGAAGGTAATTAAACTCATAATATGTAATGAATGTAAATGAAGTAAAAATCCTCACGTTAGCTCTCTAACTATGCTTATTTTGCAGCTTTGATTTAAAATATTTCCGTCACAACTTACACATATATGAGGCCTGAATAGAGAGAGCCATGCTGCAGAGATATTCATCAACCAATAAAACTAATGTTTGAAAGAGCGTTTTTGATATGAAAGTGCCAGGTATTAATGACTACGTCAGATTTTTCGCTGAAAAGATACCTTCTCTTAGAGTTTACGTATTTTCAGTCTTTCTTCCAACGCAGCTAATAGTTTCTGGGTAGGCACGCTCACGTGACAAATTAAGTGATTTCATTTTAGCAACCGGGTCTGCTTCATTGCTACCCTTTCAGGGCCGCGGGTCCTGCCTGTTCTCCCGTAAGAAATTGTCTCGTGGAACTTGGCAATTTTGCCGTTTCTGCCTGAAGAAGCCTGAGAAAATACAGATCAAAGAAGCAGGACGTTTCACAAACAGTGGTTTGGGAATTAGCACTCCCGAACTATTTCACCCACTGTAAATATTCATCTCAAATTGCTATTGTATTATTTTTGTAAAGGTCAATAGGGAGTGTTTTAAAGTAAACTAGTGTCACATAAACATTGCCCATGTCTCTAAGTATGCTACAACTTAATTTAACATTCATTAACTGGTTCTCCTCACATACTTAGGAACATGAGTTTCAGGGGAATGGTGCCTTACAGAAGTCCATTTGGAGTGAGGATTCCCTTCATTATGAATTCATCATCGAAGAATGGCGACTTTCTTTATCTTGGAAGTGGTCCCTGTTTGCTTGTTTAAAATAATGCTTGAGAGAGTGTCTAAAATAAGAAGTGAAATATTAACTCTACCTCTCTGAAACAAAGGAGAAAGTAGGTGAATATCACTGCTCCACAGATGAATGACCTAACTACAATATTGACAAACCATCTACACTGTAATACTTTCCTTCCTCATTAATTATCATATAGTTATTTTTAATGGGCACTTATTTAAGAAAAAAAAAAGACTGTGTGTGCAGTTTTGCATATGCTTTTATTAACACGGCAGCAGTCTGTGAACCTAAAGCCAAACCTCCATCACGCAAACCCCCATAGACTTGGCTGGAAATAGTGGCTAACCACTTGCTGAAGGTCCCTGGGGTCGGCCTGAGGTGCCTCTGAATTTTGAGAGTATCATCGGCTCAGAGTGAAGCAAGAGTTTCGATGGGCGTTCCAGCATGAGGCTGGACTGCAGCCCCAGCTGATGTTTGGGGATGGGGTATAGCTGGTTGAATCTTCAAATAGACACCAAGGTGACTTGGGATGTTAATGGGGGATGATGGCGGTGAGAAATACAAAATGAACTTATGTCATAATTAAACAAAACAGATGCAAGTCTCATAGAAAATGAGATCGGGATGCAGTGATGGATGTGAATGGTTAAGCTTTAAAGTTATTTAAAAAATCTCATGAAAACTGTAGTCAAGTGGCACTGAGTACGTGTATTAACACAAAAGGAATTAAGCAAATAGTTTAAACTATTTTGGACAATAAGAAAGAGAGATAGAGGAAAAAATGTTTATGATGCATAAATGAGTTCTATGCATTTTAGCAAATTCGATAATCTAATATTCAGTGAGCAAAAGTAGATTTTAAGGACAGATGAGACTAGCCAGTAAAGAAAATAGGTATAAAGGTAAGGTTCACGTCATGAACAAAGAGGAAAGAAGAAAGATCTTTCCAAATACAAATGCATATATTAATTATGTTAAATGTACCAAGGAAACGTGATTGCCCACATTGTGGAAGAGTGCACTTAACAAGACCAAACATTTAATGGGGGTGGGAGGAATTTCCTTATTACTTAAACAATAATCTCTTCACTCCCCCAGTCATATTTACAATTCTACTGATAAAAGCTACCCAAAGTGAGATCCCTGGATATTCCATTCATAGAGATTTGGCTGTGAACATATGTCCCCTAGTAATAACACTAGAAAACATTGTTGCTACAATTAGTTGCCTCAAATACTGTTTTCTAAGACTATAGAAAATTTTAAAGCATTGTTAAACTCAAAGCCATAGTTGCTAAAATTGATGCTGTATGGGAATGTTCAATTAAATAGAAGTTTCCATGGGGGAAATCTTAATAAACTTAAGATAGTAAGCTTAGGTCACATATCCTTTTATGCCCAAAAGCCAATGTTTTTATAGGCTACTTAAATAACCAGTTTTGCTGATAGGACTTACTACTGACAATTTGAATTACCCCAGAACACAAAGTAAACATTGTATTGAGTTTGATACACTAGTTAGCTAGGTAACTTTGCATAAGTTACATTTTCTCTCCAGAGTCTCTGCCTAATAATGATCTATAGTATGGGAATTAAAAACAAACAAACTAACGTATGATTCACAAGACAATAAGCAAATAGGTGAAAGTGAGTTATAAAACTTTAAATATGAGGCTAATTACATTTCTTTTTCTTTTGTGTTGTATTAGTTTGCTAAAGCTGTAGTAAAAAATATCACAGAGTATGTGGCTCAAAAAATAGAAATGTATCTCTCACAGTTCTGGAGCCTAGAAGTCCAAGATCAAGGTATCAGCAGGTTTTGCTTGTCTTGAGGCCTCTCTCCTTCACTTGCAGATGACCACTTTTTTGCTGTGTCCTCGCACGGTCTTTCCACTATGCATGTGCATTCCTAGAGTCTCTTCCTTTTCTTATAAGGACACCAGTCATTGGATTAGGGGCCTACCCTTAGGACCATATTTAATCTCAATTGCATACTTAAACGCCTGTCTTGTATAGTCACGTTGGGAGTTAGAAGTGTAAAATAAATTTTGAAGACACAACTCAATCCATAAAAAGCATATTGATAATAAAATAAATTCATATACATACCATCAAAAATTGAAAGGAAGTTTTCTTAAGATGACTGTGTTAGAAACCAGGTCTCCCTCTTCTCTGGGAAGATTGCATGCCCTATCTTTTTGCAGAAAGGTAGAGACTCATGACTAGTTTTGGCCTTTGTGCTGTAGCTATAAGTGATAATTTTAACTGTTGGTTTGAGACCCTCCATCATTGTGCCCCTTGCCATGGTGGTCATGATCTTGAGTTGAGTTGTAATTGTCACAAGATTGAGGCAGCCTGGGTGACTGTATCTCCACACGGAGGAAAACTTCCCTGTATATTTACTCAGAACTGCAGTAAATTTGGGGGCACCTGGGTGGCTCAGTCAGTTAACTATCAGACTTCAGTTCAGGTCATGATCTCATGGTTTGTGAGTTCAAGTTCTGCATCAGGCTCTCTGCTGTCAGCACAGAGCCTACTTTGGATCCTCTGTCCTCATCTCTCTCCTCCCCATCCCTGCTTTAGTGCTCTCTCTGGGTCTCTCAAAATACATAGGTAAACTTAAAAAAAAAATACTGTAGCAAATTTTGAATGCATAGGAAATTAACCCTTAATTTTGTTAAACCACTGTGGCATGCACAGCCTAAAGTGACTCCTGATGAGTCACACCCATGCATAATCCCTCAAGTGCAAGAATAATTTATTTTGTTTCTTACTAATAGAATACGCAAAGGTGAGGGGACAGTCAACCCCTTGATTAGGTTCTGGTATCTGGCAAAGGTGAGGGGATGGCATACCCTTGACTATGTTACACTGTAAATGACTCTGCCTTAACAGACTACAGGGGAGGGACTCTTTCTGGCCTTGAGTATGAAAGCTGCTTTGGTATGAATGGCCCAAAAAACAATACTTTGGTGAGAAACTGTGTGAGGCCTCTAGCCCCTCAACATAGCCCCTAACCAACTCAGAGGAGAACAGCTCTGCCTACAGTGTTAACAATCCTAGGAATTGAATTCTGCTAACAACCACATGAACTTGGAAGAGGAGCTCAACCTCTAAAATGGAATGCAGCCTGACCAACCTCTTGTTTGCAGGAAAAGACTCTGGTAAAGTGTTGATTTATTAAAACTTTTGCTTTATTAAGAGATCTCTATTTGCACTGTGAGATAATGTATGCTGTTTTGAGCCACTGAATGGTAGTAAATGGTAGCCAACAGTAGAAACCTGACATGGCCACTGAGACCTTTAGGATTGTCAGTCCCATCTGGTAGTGGAACCACTGGTAAAGTGGAAGCAGTAAGGGCTGGTTACCTGAGAAATTAGTTGGATAACTGACTGAACAATCATAACTCAATAAGAGTCCAGAAGAATGGGCTGACAACGTTCGGAAGGGAAGTATGTTACTCTGTTAGTCTCTCACTTACATTTTTGTCCATTGGGTGATGTAAAGAAAGCATATCTTTTGAATTTCAAGATGGCACAAAGTTTAGAGGGTTATCAAAAGCACTAGAATTCAGAAATAGGATCTTGGGAAACCTACAAAGGATAAATCTAGCAAGTATTAATTAAAATGAAATTAAAGGTAGGGTCTTTGTTACCAAGTCCAGCCCTGACCTTTGGTAACTGCAGCTACTTGACTTGCATACCATGATATCAACTGTTGCTCCTTCCACCAAATGTGAGAGGAGCATGAGCTGAAGCACACATCTTTCATTCTGAAAATATTTGGCCACGCTTAACCTGGTGTCATCTTCCTCAGCATCAGCATCAGAAAACATAACTTAAGAACTGTCGTGACTTCTGTAGAGAAAAGATAACAGGCACAATCCCTACATATAGAAAATCCCACACCTAAGAAACTTATATGCACTCTAAAAACAGGACATAGATTTGAAATAGTTAAATACACGATCCCAAGACATTCAAGGAACGGAATCCTCTAATGCTTAGAAAAGGTTTGGCTAAGGAATTGCAGAATGGAACCTAAAATGTGCCAAACTCAAAAGAAAATTACGTAATAAAAGCCTTTGTTTGTTTATGTGTGGGGTTGAACTGTAAATAAAACAACTGAGACAGCTCTAGTTCCTTCTAAATGGCAGCACCCCAATACAAATGATAAAGTAAAATGTTCTCTCTACAGTCTGTAGAACTGTAGAACATCAATAAATACATTTAGTAAGTAATATCTGTCCTGTACATCTTGTCATTGAAGTTCATGAAAGAGCTTCTGGAAGTTCCTTGTATATAAATTAAGTAATTGGGAATAGTTTCTACTGTTCAGTAGAATATAAACACAGACCTGATTGAAAGCATGATATGGTCTCATTTAGTCTTTGATGCTACCAGATAGATAGATAGATAATGACTAGATAGATAGATGATAGATAGATAGATAATGGATAGATAGATGATAGATAGATAGATAGATAGATAGATAGATAGATAATAGATTTTTTTTTACTGAAGGATTTTTGACACTTTATTGCAAAATACTAAAATGGCATCATTTCCCCCCCTCCTTTGACATTTGACTGCTATAGGTGCATTGAGTTTTAAACCAAGCATTCTGTTATCATTACAGAAACAAACCAAAGGGAGAAGTTGTCCACTGTGAATAATGCTGTTGCAGTTGAGATGGGCGGTGGGTATGTGGATTTCAGCATTTTCAGTGGAGCAGTGTCCAGTAAATATATGAGCCCTGTACCACCTCTGTATATTTTTCACAAAACAAGACAAAATGAAACTGACAAGTGCAACTAACTCATTCCAAAGTTTCTCCCCTTTTAGTAGTCTCAATCGTGGGGAAGCATGCCTAAATCCTTAAACACATTTTCCCTGTTTTTCCTATTACGCAATGTAGTGAGACTGTTCTTTTTCTTCCTTTAATTGTTAGCATTACCATTTGTTGTTTGGCTTTGTGTGGTACTTAGTTTCAATGACAACAATTAGTAGTAGATGGGCTTTTGCTCCTCAATGCTGGGAATTGGATTTTTTTTTTTTTTTTTTTTTTTTTTACAGGCACATCCTGTTTTCAGTAATTGGATGTACCACCAAGGAGTAAAACAAAAGATGAAACATCCTTCAAAGGAAGACAAACGGAATTAATATTCCAATTAGGTAATTACAATCTACCAGCCTAAAAAAACTCCAGTCCTTTCCTTTTTAATCGCAGATTATTGTGCAACATAGCTCTATTATACTTAAAGCCTACTTTCTTACACCATACACAAGAATGCTTTTTAAGTTTGAGTTAAAATAATTTCTTCTAATGTTTAGAGAGGCTAGTTCTGACTTCCTTGGAATTTTCTGGCAAAAGATGGCAAATGAACCAATTTCTCGCAATGTTCTTGGTACCTTCACCTAATTTAAGGATCAAATAATATGAATCATTCACATGACACATTGTAACATGTTAGATTTCTTTCACTGAAAACAATTGTGTAGGTAATATTAAGAGAATGGACTCAGGAGTCAGACTGCCTTGGTTCAAATCCTGATAATGTTATTTGTCAGCTGCATGGCCCTGGGAAGTTTCCTTAAACTTAGTATCTCAGGTTTTCTCTAATATACAATTGTAATAATTCCCAACTTATTGTATATAATAATAATGGTTAATACTTGTGAGCATTTAATATGCACCAAGCCCGTTTCTAAATACTTTACATATATTGAGTCTACACATGCATAGACCACCTGGAATAGTTTCTGGTAAAATCTGAACACTCAATAAATGCTAGAAATAGTAATGACTATTATTAGGATTAGTCACAGTCATAGTACTAGAAACAGATGTGGTAGAGTTCTTATCCATTTTTTTGAACCTCATGTTTGTTATAGATTTCAAATCCCGCTCCATACCAGAAGGACATTCCAAAACTCCTGCTTAGTACTAGTAAGAGTTGAGATACTATGTCATGAGTATCTATAAATGGTGGTGAAAACTTTCCATTCAATCCTTTATATTAAAAAACTGTCTTTAAAAAACAATATGTACTGGTACAAAATAAGTTTCACCTAGATAAGTCCAAACTAACAATATGGAAAAACAAACAAACAAACAAGCAAAACAGGGAGTATAATACAAGTTCCCTACACTAACAGAGACTCATGGGAATACTGAACAAGTGCTAACAACTTCCATTTTCTCAATTAAAAATGCTGAACATTAAAAAAAAAATTAACGGGAGGGGGTTTCTGGGTGGCTCAGTCAGCTAAGCGATGGACTTTGGCTCAGGTCATGATCTCACAGTTGATGGGTTCTAGCCCTGCATCGGGCTCTGTGCTGACAGCTCGGAGCCTGGAGCCTGCTTCAGATTCTGTGTCTCCCTCTCTCTCTGCCCCCTCCCCTGCTCATGATTTGTCTCTCTCTGTCTCTCAAAAATAAAAATTAAAAAAAAAATTTAAATACTGTTTTTATGGTGAAGGGTGGTGCTTTTTGTAGGAGTAAAAAACAAAAAGTTCGAGTTCTTCTTTCTCTTGTGTACACCACAATTCCTCTGTGTTTGGCCCCCAAATGCCCCACACCTCTCAAGTGGAGATAAAGTGAGAACATCTCACCTGCAGACACCCTTACGTATGCTTACCTGCCCTCTTGTGCTCGCACGCATGCTCTCCCCCATGCCCTCATTCTTGAGAGAGAGAAAATGTAAAGCAATAAAGTTATGATTCCAAACACCAACCTCAATTTGAAACTGTTGAAGGATATTGGTAATTACTGTATTTTAAAGATAATGTCAACATTTTGTTGTTCTTGGGTATTTTCAAGTGTCGAGTAAGAACACACGCCGTGGTAAAAATTAAATCAAGCAGCCAAGTGTAGTATAAAGTAAAAGGGCTACGTCCCCATTCCACTCCTCTAAAGAAATCATTGTTCATAGATTGCTTTATGTTCTTGCAGGTTTCTATGATTTGTTTTGTAAACTTGATAACATATTATGACTATCCTTTCATGACAGTATTGATAGATTTCTTTTACTAAATATTGGAATGCTCCTCACCCATTGGGACACAAGACAAAATCTGGAGTATACATTAGATGAGGTGATCAAGGAAGCAGTGGAAGCTATGTGAACAGACTCTTGAATAAATGTGCTGGTATGCCATACCAGGGAATGGAGTTATCCTTACGACATGTAGGCTTTGTTCCCTGTCGCTACTATTTCAAGAAACTAAATGGACTTTTGCCAGGTAAAGGCTGTGTAATTCTTCGAGTACTTTGGTTATAAAGAGTTCTAAAAGTGCAACAGATGCACATTTAAAATGCAGGGGTGCCTGGGTGGCTTAGTCGGTTAAGCGTCCGACTTCAGCTCAGGTTAAGATCTTGCGGTCCGCAAGTTCGAGCCCCGCGTCGGGCTCTGGGCCGATGGCTCGGAGCCTGGAACCTGCTCCCGATTCTGTGTCTCCCTCTCTCTCTGCCCCTCCCCCGTTCATGCTGTGTCTCTCTCTGTCTCAAAAATAAATAAATGTTAAAAAAAAAATTTTTTTTTTAAATAAAAAAAAATGCTAATAAATATTTCCAAATTGTCTTCCAATGTGGTTTGCCATGCTTTGACACAAAGACTGTGTTTCTATCCTCCCAAACAACCTATCAACCCTGCAGACTGTCACATGTTTTAAATGTTTCTTAATCTTACTGGGAAAAACTGGTATTTCTACTTCCGTTTCCTCAGGTACTGGTGGGTTTGCAAACTTTATGTATTTTTGCATTTTCTTATCATTACTTTTTCATTTAACTATGTTTTTGTATATGTAGTATTGGTGTTTTCCCAAGGGATATGTAAGAGCGCTTTGTGTAATAAATTAGAGGTTGAAAGTAATTTCCCCCAGTTTTAATAACTTTTTAAAAAATGTTTTATTTATATTTGAGAGAGAGAGCAGGAAAGGGGCAGAGAGAGGGGGAGACAGAGAATCCAAAGCAGGTTCAAAGCTTTCAGTGCAGAATCCGACATGGGGCTTGAACCCATGAACCATGAGATCATGACCTGAGCCAAAATCAAAAGTCAGATGCTTAACCCACTGAGCCACTCAGGCAGCCCCAAAGTAATTTACCTAGTTTAATGTTGGTCTTCCATTTCAACTTTGCTTATTTTGCTTATTAATTTTTTTGAAGATTTATATAGTTAAAAATTATTTTCCTTATCTATTTATCATTAGGTACCTACACTGTGCAAGACTGTGTTCTAGGAGTCAGAAATATAAAAGGATTAGAAATGTTTACAATCTGATGAAACGCGATACACAAACATTGTATAAATGTGTTGTACAAAGGATAAGCAGGAGATAGAATTAAAAAGTGTTGGGGGATATGGGTCTGCCCATTTACATAAAGGAGTTGAGGAAGGCCTCTCTGAGAGGGTGACATTTAATCAGACACCAGAAGGAAGTGCAGGATAGGTCTCCAATCAGAGAAACAGCAAGTGAGGTCGAATAGTGCTGAATGTGTGAAGAATGGCAGAGGCCAAAGGCTTAGTAGATGATCAAAGGGAGAGAGAAACAAATGAGGTGAGAGAGGAGGCAGGTATAAAACCAGGTAGAATATCATAGGCGATGATGTGAAAAGCCATTGGGAGAATTTGAGCACTGTGTCTGATGTAATGTTAAAGAATCATTCTACCTGCACTACAGAGAAAAGATTATAGAGGTTGAGAAAAAAGGCTGAAACAGAATATTTGTGAGAATATTGCAAGAGATCAAGTAAGAGATAAAGCTTCAGGGCATTTTACTATGCTTATGAGTTACTTTCTTGAAGAGCAAAAACACAAAATTTACATATAGTTTCTTCTTAAAGTGAAGTTAAAATTTTTGTATGTTAGCTATTTTATCACATGCAATCTATCTTATTTTTATTTATTTTTGGATTGAGATCTAATTGACATAAAACATGGTGTGAGTTTAAGGAGTAAAACATGTTGATTTGATACACTTACATATTGCAATATGATGACTGAAGTAGCATTCTACAGGTCACACAATTATCGTTTCTTTTTTGTGGTGACAACATTGAAGACTGAGTCTCTTTTCAACTTTAAACATATAATACAATATTGTTGACTATAATCACTACGCTGTGCATTAGATCTTGAGAACTTATTCTTCTAATTGCAAATTTATACTCTGGAACATCTCCACAGTTACCCCACCCACCCCTCATGCCTCTACTCCCTGGTAACCACCATTCGACTATAAGTTTCTATGAAATTGGCTTTTATAGATCCCACATTTAAGTGATAACATACAGTATTTGTGTTTCTGTGTTTAATTTGTCTCACTTAGCATAATCTCCTCAAAGTCCATCCATGTTATCACAAAGGGCAAGATTCTTTCTTTCTTATGGCTAAATAATATTTCATGACATATTCTTTATGCATTCACCCATTGACAGACACTTGGATTGTTTCCATACTATGCCTATTGTGAACAATGCTACAAGAAACATGAGAGTGCAGATACCTCTTCTGCAGACTTTTTTTTTTTTTAAGAGAAAGGGAGCATTGTGAGTGGGGAACAGGGGCAGAGAGAGAGAGAGAGAGAGAGAGAATCTTAAGCAGGCTCCAGACTCAGCGCAGAGCCCAACATGGAGCTTGATCCCATGACCCTGGGATCATGACCTGAGTTGAAATAACGAGTCAGACGCTCAACAAACTGGGCCACCCAAGAATGCCCAGCCATCTTTTTGATATCTTGTTTTCTTTTATTTTTAAGTTTTTTTTTTATTTATTTTGAGAGGGGGAAGGGGCAGAGAGAGAGGAAGAGAGAGAGGATCCAAAGCAGGTTCCACACTGACAGTGCACACTGACACTGACGCGGGACTTGAACTCACAAACCACAAGATCATGACCTCAGTCGAAATCAAGAGTCAGACGGTTAATCTACTTAGCCACTCAGGCACCCCTTGATATCCTGTTTTCATTTTACCCAGAAGTGAGATCTCTGGATTATATTGTTCTGTTTTTAATTTTTTGAGGAGTGTCCATAGAGTTTTTCATAATAGCTGAACCCATTTACATTCCCACCAATAGTGCACAAGGGTTCCCTTTTTTCCACAATCTCACCAATATTTTGTCTTCTTGATGATAGCTATTTTGACAGGCATGAGGTGATATCTTATTGTGTTTTTGATTTGCATTTCCTTGGTGATTAGTAATATTAAACATCTTTTCATGTACCTGTTGGCCATTTGGATGTCTTCTTCAGAAAAATGTCCATTTGGTTCCTTTGCCATTTTTAACTGGATTATTTGGCGGTTTTTAGTTATTGAGTTGTATGAGCTCTTTATGTGTTTTGAATATTAATCCCTTATCCAATATGATTGGCAAGTATGTTCTTCTACTCTGTAAGAATGATTAATTTTGTTATTATGTCCATATTATACAAAACCATCTATAGATTCAATGCAATCCCTATCAAAATTCCAGTCACATTTTTCGCAGAAATAGAAAATGCAATCTTAATATTTGTATGGAACCACAAAAGACTCCAAATAGCTAAAGCAGTTCTGAGAAATAAGAATGAGGAATCACATTTCCTGATTTAAAGCCATACTACAAAGCTATACAGTTAAAACAGTATGATACTGGCATAAAAATAGACCCATGGAACAGAAATAAAACCCCACATAAAAAGTCACTGGTACTTGACAAGAGAGACAAGAACATCCAATGCAGAAAGGATAATGTCCTCAACAAATGGTGGTGGGAAAAGTGGATAACCACATGCATAAAAATGAAATTGAACCCTTATCTTACGCACTCACAAAAATTAACTCAAAATGGATTAAAGACTCAAACATAAAACCTGATTCCATAAAACTCCTATAAGAAAACATAGGAATGAACTTCCTCAACATTGGTCTTGACAATGGGTTTTTGGATACAACACCAAAAACACAAGAAATAAAAGCAAAAATCAACAAGGAAAACTATGTCAAGCTAAAAATTTGCACAGCAAAACAAATAATAAAATTTGTAATTTATTTTAGAGTAAAGGCTAAAATAGGGTTTCTGCTTTTTTCCTGACATTGGCCTCTATTTTTTCAAGGACTGTTTGGGTTGAATGTTTTGGGTTTTTTTTTAATGGTTTTTTTTTTTTGATGTTTATTTTTTTTGAGAGAAAGACAGAGACAGAGTATGAGTAGGGAGGGGCAGAGAGAGGGAGACACAGAATCTGAAGCAGGCTCCAGGATCTGAGCTGTTAACACAGAGACCAACACAGGGCTCGAACTCACAAACCATGAGATCATGACCGGAGCTGAAGTCAGATGCTTAACCAACTGAGCCACACAGGCGTCCCTGGGTTGAATGTTTTACATTTATAAACTCACCAAGAATTTTTTTTTTTTTGTAAGTAATAAATTAGAGATCCAGCTTTAAGGGGTTTTTTTCCCCCGAAAATGATCTAACAACTTTTTATTTAAAAATTTATCTGTCCTAGACCTGATTCTTACAGGTGTTTGAATGTATTTCTGGACCATGAATTCATTGATCTTCTTGATCTTTGATCTTTGTGCCAGTACAATGCAATTCTAGTTATTGCTGCTTTTTAAGGTATTTAATATGCTTTAAGATTCAGTAAAGAGAGTAAAATCATTCTATGACAAAACTAGCTACAACTTTTCTGTTAAGCTATTTATAATTAACTTTCTCTACCATCTTTAAAAGGTAGATAAGCAGAAAATAAGAAGAGCCAAAGACAATTATGTTTTTAAAATGTTACTTGCAGAGGCACCTAGGTAGCTCAGTCAGTTAAGCGTCTGACTTTGGCTCAGGTCATGACCTCCTAGTTCATGGGTTCAAGCTTCATGTCAGGCTCTGTGCTGACAGCTCAAAGCCTGGAGCCTGCTTCGGATTCTGTGTCTCCTTCTCTCTCTGCCCCTCTTTCCCCACTCTCTGTCTCTCCATCTCAAAAATAAACATTAAAAAAAAATTTAAAAAGCATCAAACAGTTCAATCACTGGTATCATTTGAAATATAGATTTTAATTTTGATGAAGTTCAATTTATTTTTTTCTTTTGCTATTCATATTTTGTTGTCATAAACAAGAATCCATTGCCAAATCTAAAATAGTACAGAATTACCTTACATTTCTACTAAGACCTTTAAAGATATGTCTCTAGTATTCAAGTCTTTAAAAAATTTTTAGTTACTTTTTGTATATGGTATGATAGTATTTAGGTCTTTGAAAAATTTTTAGGTACTTTTTGGATATGGTGTGATAAAGGTGCAATTTCATTCTTTTGCAGGTGGATATCCAGTTTCCCATTCCATTTGTTGAAACACAACTGCTTCCCCATTAAAGGGTCTTGGTATCCTTAACAAAAATCAGTTGACCATAAACACATGGATTTATTTTCAGACTCTCAAGTCTATATGACAATTCTTATGGCAGTATAGCAATGTCTTGTTTACCGTGTTGCTTTGTAGTCATTTCTGAAATTGGGAAGTGTGAGTCTTCCATAGTTTTGCTTCTTTTTTGAAGGTTATTTCGCCTATTCTGAGTTCCTTGCAACTCCATATGAATTTTGTTTCTTACTTTCAAATTCTTTTTTTACCTAATTACCCTGGCTAGAACCTCTAGTACAGTGCTGAAGAGAAGTGATGAGAATGAACATCATTCCCTTTTTATTGATTTAGGAGGAAGACATCCACTCATTCACTATTACATATGTTAGCTGTGGGTTGGTTTTTTGTTTGTTTGTTTAACTAACCTTTTATCAGGTTAAGGAAGGTCCCTTCTCTTCTTAGTTTGTTGAATGTTTTTATCATGAAAGAGCATTGGATTTTGTCAAATGCTTTCTCTGCATTTTGGTGGGTTTTTTTTTTTTCTTCTTTTTTTTTTGCATGGTGTGTCTAGTAAGATCAACGTGGTTTTTTTACTTTTCTGATATGGTATATTACTTTTTTTAATGTTTTTATTTGATATTTTTGAGAGAGAGAGACAGAGCATAAATGGGGGAGGAGCAGAGAGAGAGGGAGATACAGAATCTATGAAGCAGGCTCCTGGCTCTGAGCTGTCAGCACAGAGCCCAACGTAGGGCTCTAACCTATGAACCGTGAGATCATAACCTCAGCAGAAGTCAGCCGCTCAACAGACTGAACCACCCAGGCACCCCTGATATGATATATTATTACATTCATAGATTTTCAGATGTTAAACCAAGTTTGCATTCTTGAGATAAAACCCACTTGGTCGTGGTGTATAATTCTTTTTATATGTTGCTGAATAGGTTGGCCGGTATTCTGTTGAACATTTTTGCATCCATATTCATAAAAGATATTGGTCTGTAGTTTTCTATCCTTGTGAAATATTTGTCTTGTTTTGGTATCAGGTTAATCCTGGCTCCAGAGAAAGAGATGGGAAGTGTACTCTCCTGTTCTATTTTTTTGGACAACTTGTGAAAAATTGAAATTAATGTTTCTCTGAATGCTCAGTGGAATTTACCTGTGAAGCCATTTTGGCCTGGAGTTTTCTGTGTGGTAAATTTTTTGGTTTTGACATCTATCTCTTTAGGTGGTATAAATATCCTCAAGTTTTCTATTTCCTTTAGATTCAGCTTCAGTGGCTTGTGGGTTTTTGGAAATTGGGCCAGTTCCTCTGAGATATCAAATTTATTAGTGTACAATTGTCAGTCCTATATCTTATAATCAATTTTCTGTATGAGGTCATTAGTAATGTTCCTACTTTGACTTCTGGTTCTAGTAATCTGAGTTTTTCTTGGTCAATCTAGTTCAAGGTTTGCCAATGTTTTAATCTTTAACAATAAGAACAACAACAACAAAAATGAATTTAGTTTTGATGTTCTCTAATTTTCTTTTAATTGTATTAATTTCCATACTAATCTTTATTATTCCCTTCCTCCCGCATACTCTAGGTTTATTCTTCCAGTGCTTTAGGGTGAAAGATTAGATCAATATTGATTCTTTAAAAAAAAAAAAATGTTTTTAATGTTTATTTATTTTTGAGAGAGAGAGATAGAGCATGAACCAGGGAGGGTCAGAGAGAAAGGAAGGCACAGGATCTGAAGCAGGCTCCGGGCTCTGAGCTGTCAGCACAGAACCCAACGCGAGGCTAAAACCCATGAACCATGAGATCATGACCTCAAACCTCCCATTGTGAAGTCTCTGATGTTACTCTTCAAGGTCACAGCCTTCAGTATGCTTACACAGGCCCTCTGATGACAGTGTATTTGGCAGGACTCTTGGATTGTCTCTTTCCCTGACCACATTCTGGTATTAAAGCCCCACTAAATGCTGGCTCATTGTTCTGTTGTTTTTTGTAGTGCCCTGGGGCACAAATTCCTTCCAGACTATTCTTATCAAATTTGGGGAACTTGAAGTTATCTTCCTAGGGTCAAAGATTTGTTCTGATCCCTAGAGAGCTCTTTCAGACATCTATTGTCCCATTTCTCTCCAGTAAACTGTCCTACAGTTTAGCCCATATATCCATAAATCTACTCATCTCTTGTCAATTGTCTCTCACCAAAATACCCATCATTTTTTGAGAGTGCCCTTAGGCCTAACTTCTTCAGTCTTGCACATAAAGTCAAGTTCCTTTAGAGAGGAGTTTGGAGTTCACTGTTCGGTGGCTTGCTTGACCCACCCAAGCAAAATCTGTAAGCCATGGCTTTGGAGCTGGTAGCAGATGTTAGTGGAGAGCTTCTCTTTAAGTGACATCTTACTTCAGGAGCTGAACACTCAATGGATAAGAAGGGGCCAGCATCTTTGGTTTGCCTCTCTTGCTCTTGGCATGGAACGCCACCTAGTGGGCCAGCATAAGGGCGACTGGGGTCTCCAGTATTTTCAGCAGCACCATGCCCAAGGTAGAGCCTCTGTCCCGTGAGTGGGGGCTAAACAGATGAAGAGAGCCCCCAACTCTCAGCCACACTCACCCGTAACTTCGCCTCAGCAAATCTAGCTGGGAGCAAGATTAGAAACG
Organism: Leopardus geoffroyi; assembly: GCF_018350155.1. Taxonomy (NCBI): domain Eukaryota; kingdom Metazoa; phylum Chordata; class Mammalia; order Carnivora; family Felidae; genus Leopardus; species Leopardus geoffroyi. The sequence continues at coordinate 145,976,874 of NC_059328.1, forward strand.
CTGATGTTCTGTACCCTTAGGACAGATGGACCTTCAATTGGTTGCTGGAGGGAGGAGACAGGTCTCCTTCTCATCTAGTGTGAAATGGAGGTTTATGTTTTCTTGAACTAGGAGGAGGGAGAGATGAAGGGCATGGGTCTTTGTTCAAATACCACACATTCTCACAGTTCTTACTGAGTTATAGTAGATTTTCTTGATTAAATGTTTCTTCATTTGCTGTATGTCCTTAGGACCATTCCCTGAAGCTTTAAATGGTTATTTTTATTTATAATTTTCCCCACTTTTACTGGATTGCAGAGCTCCTCATACAGTCGTGCCAGAAGCAAAACTCCCAATTTGCTTGTTTTTTAACTGCAAAAATATAAATAGATTCTATTCTATATAAATAGAATCATATGGATGTACTCTTGTTACGTCTGGTTCTTTCCCTCAATATTATGCCTCTGAGATACTATGTTGTTGCAAGTAGAGGTAGTTTCTTCTCTTTTGCTGCAGGTAATGTTATGATAGGAAAAGACAGGATTCAGTATGCAGAAAGGGAGAGGCTAGGGCTTGAAGGTCCCTGGGTAGGGAAAAACACAGTATTTGAAAACATTTCTTCTGGGGAATGTCTGACCTCGAGCAAACTCCCTCAGGAGCAAAGTTCCTCTTAAGAATGTAACAGAAACCACCTACTCCCCTTTAGGAATTTGACAAAAGACCTGACGAAAAATCAACAGACCATAAAAGTTATGACCCACAAGGAATGGTATGGCCATAGACCACCCCTCATACCAAGGAAACGAGCCAATCAAAAAGGGTGACTAGGCATTTAGAGTTACCTAGCCAATAAGGGTAGAACCTGAGAGGAAACAAGGGAGTAGGAACAAGTGGGAAGGCGTTCACTTTCAAATGCCCCCTCTCAGTAAACAACACTTTCATACTATTTTTACTTTCTCATCTTCTGCTGTAATGAACTTTTGCCTGTGGCTCGTTTTAGTCTGTGTCCACCTCCTCATTCTTCAAAGCGGTGAGACAACAGATCCCCGGTATTGAGGTAAAAAATCCTGCAACAATATTTCATGGTATGAATATACCATAATTAGTCATTATCCTCTTGAATGTTACTGGTCTTCAGCTATTATAAATAAACCTCCTCTGACAATTTTTCAGACATTTGTTGGATGGACATAAACAAGTGTTTGTTCTTAGCCTAACCCTAGAAACGGAATTCATTGGTCATAGAATATATGTATGTTTGCCTTTAGTAGCATTTGTCAATTTCTTGAAATTATTTTCCCAATATACACTCCCATCAACAATAAATGAGGGTTTCAATTGTTCCATAGTCTGGCTAACCTTTGGCGTTGTTTGACCCTTTTAATTTCAGCCCTTTTGGTAGTGCTATGGTGGTATCTCATTCTGTAATTTGTAATTTGTCTTTCTATGATAACTAATGATGTCAAGTATCTTTTCATATGTCGGCCAAATTAACAGTTTCTTTTAGATGCTGGTGGAAGTTGTTTGCCCATTAAAAAAAAAAAAATGGTTGTCTTTCCAAGTACAGCAACTATATTATCTTTTCAACTTCTCCTTGTGCTGAGAGTGGTCACCTGTGGCAGGCAAGCTAACATTAACACAAGAACCATGTTCGTTCGTTTGCTTTTTAATCTTGCTGGCAAAGTACAATCTTGGAAGACACTGCCTCAAAATAAGAGTAGAGAAAGCAGTCCACAAGTGAAGACACCTTTGGATCCCCTCATACCTATTCAATCTTCTAGTCATACACTGTCGAATGCTAACCACAAAACAGACATATTGTGATTATCTGTAAACATTAGAGGATATAGCATCGAGCTGTATTGCCTCCACCAGGACTCTGAGCCGTAAACTTGTAAGTACATTAGAAGCCGACACTCAGCAGACTTTGCTGAATTGCTGGCAGAATCAACATCTGATCGATATGCGTGTTCACCAGCCAAGCTGACTAGTACATCTGTTCTGTGAAGAAACATACATTCTGCCTCTAGTACAATCAGTGTAATTAAAAATTAACATGCATTAATTGTTAGAGCTGATGTAAACAGCTGATGTTCCACTTAGCACTGTCTTCTGTACATATCATTAGGCAAAGCCAAATATTGTTAAGTAAACAGGCAGCGCTTACAAAAAGGAGAGAAATGGAAAACTAATTCCAACTAAATAAACTGACACTGTATCATAAGTCAAATTAAAACGATTAACCAGAGCCAGATTAAGACTCTGGATCTTCAGAGGAAAACAATTATAAAAGTCACATTTCATTATTTGAATCTTATTTTGGCAACTGTGTTTAGGCTCAGTCTGAAATAGAGTCGGGGCGTGCGTGACACATTAGGATTTCAGAAGACATAAAGAACTCTAGGAAAAGTATGATTCGGGATTGATTTATGGCTTAAACATTCCACGAGAATGCATCATTCACAGCCACTCCAGTAACCAGCATTCTCCGGGGAGACCCAAATCTGATGCTTAATGTTAAAAAGAGTCTATTTTCTTCCGCATGCACCTGCCTAACTGCCATGGCTGTCAGTGGGAGTTACAGGCACAGACTCAGAAGAGAATATACACCTCACGAGTTAAGTCCTGTCTGACTTTTTTTTTTTTAATGTCATGGCAAAATGATTTCTCTATCTTGATTCAAAACCAGAAAAAAAAAAAAAAAAGTCTCCAACAAGCCAATCTGTCCAGTGAGGTACATTCCCAGGTCAGAGAGCAGTTGTGTCTTTACAGATTGCCCCGGGCATTCAGCTGTTGGGCCCCAGGCGCTTCCTCCTCTGCGGAGGCTGTTCCTGCCAGGGGCTAGCCTGTCACTCTCAAATCTGATTTCAAAATGGTGTGACTCTGAATTTTGAGAGTGATTTTGTAGGTTATTTCCTCATGAAGTTGCACTGAGTTAAAAACAAAAAACAAAAAACAAAAAACAAAAAAACTCCCAGTAAATGTTCTCAAAAGGAAATAAAAAACACACAGTGCCAGAGTCCAAAGGAGAGACCGATTCATCAAGAAATCACGGGTCGGGGCCCGGGGGGGGGGGGGGGACAATCCTCAAATACTCGGGGTCACCCCTCTTTTATTTTTGTCATCATGGCAACGTCATTAGAAAGAGAATAAAGGTATAAAAACTCCCTTAGCATGTAGCGTGAGCCTTCCGTTGTAACTACATGGTTATGTGTTTGAGAGAGTGTCTATTTTGTTTATTCATAATTGTATTAAATTTGCCTGCAAATGACTTAGTTCATATATTAAAGAAAGATATAAAAATGTTGAATCTACTCATAACAAACAACATTAGATGTGTCAAGGATCACAGGAATCAAAATGGAGCCTATAAAAGTTAAATAAGCTACATAAATTTAGGTCATGAATATAAAAGCTGGCTTGTGAACTTCTAAGTTTTTCTGTTTGCTGTTCCAAACCACCATCAATTTGCACGCTTTACACATAAAATTTTTAGGTTGGTGGTAATAGGATAACTGTTCTTGAGAATTTAAAGTAAATATCGAAAAGACATCATCCTCATTATTATAAAAATGTCTGATATTGGGGCGCCTGGGTGGCGCAGTCGGTTAAGCGTCCGACTTCAGCCAGGTCACGATCTCGCGGTCCGTGAGTTCGAGCCCCGCGTCAGGCTCTGGGCTGATGGCTCAGAGCCTGGAGCCTGTTTCGGATTCTGTGTCTTCCTCTCTCTCTGCCCCTCCCCCATTCATGCTCTGTCTCTCTCTGTCCCCAAAATAAATAAACATTGAAAAAAAAAAATTAAAAAAAAAAATGTCTGATATTTACAAACATACTAAGCCTTTAACATTAAATATCAATTTACTATCTGAAAAGTTTGTGAAAATTTTAAATACACTTTCTCTTTTTAAAATAAAAAAATTAAAATTATTGCATAAACTATTTAAGTGAAATAATTTGAAAATGATGTGATAATTAAAAGTTAACATATCCAAAAAGAAAAGTTAACATGCATGTATTATTAAGAAAGAAGTAACTTATGCTTCCCACAAACACTATATTAAACGTTAAGATTTCTTTTTTTTTTTTTTTTCCAAATTGCTCACAAAATCAAGGGCACCACCTGGGTGGCTCAGTCGGTTAAGGGTCTGACTTCTGTTCAGGTCATGAGCTCACTGTTGGTGGGTTTGAACTCCACCTCAGGCTCTGTGCTGACAGCTCAGAGCCTGAAGCCTGTTTCAGATTCTGTGTCTCCCTCTCTCTCTGCCCCTCCCCTGCATGAGCTCTGTCTCTCTCTCTCCAAAATTAATAAATGTTTAAAAAAATTACCCAGAAAGTTTTAATGATCTTATGGCATCTCAAATGCATGACTATCTTCAAGCACTAACTTAGTTTGTATAATTAAGATAAATTTGTTTTTTACCTTGAAAACTTCTTTTTAAAATATCTTTCATTTCATTTTATTTTCTCGGTATCACACACATACCTAATTCAATCAATTCTGGAAATTTCTACTGAATTTTATTACCCTATATTTGCACAGTGACTAGATAAGACTGCAAAATTAAAAACTAAAAAAAGTATGCATCTCTTTTGTTAAAAATTGAAAATAGTAAAGGCATCTTCTTCATTTTCAAATAAAGGCAGGATGAACAAAATATGTTGATCGTGAAAAGAATAAGGATACCTATTTTCTACAGCATTTTATGATGATCTCATATAATATATAATGATTCTTAAATCTTCAGTGTATGCATAAACACACATTTTTCCCAAAGAAGCAAGTGTGAATTTGTGTTATCTTAAATCTATTACATAAATCCCTTACTTTCATAAATGTAGTAGGAACCAAATAAATGTCATACAAAGGAAGGAAGAATATAAAATATAGAATGTATACTCACTTATGGTTATTAAAGCTTCATTAATAGATAGTTCTTACTTAGTGTCTCTAGGAATATAATAAACATATTTAGGATTGATTTATCTCCTAATCATTATTATCTTTTGTTATTTTGTCTTGTAACACCTCATCCATTTTCTTTTTTTGTTATGGGGTCAGGTCAAAGTCTTTGCTTTTCATATTTGATTATGCTTTCAGGTAGTGGAATTTTCAGTAAATGATATGCATAATTAACAGTAAGAAGTACATTTGTACTCAAATTCTCTATTTACCCCCCAATCTACTGATGATTTTGCCAATGGGATTTACGAATACAATAAAGAAACTGATACTCACTTTTTCTGTGTGCAATATAACAATATCCACTGTCAATATCACAGCTAATCCTATCACCTTTTCATTTATGTCTTAAAAAACTAAAACTCAGGGGCACTTAGGTGGTCAGTCGGTTAAGTGCCAACTCTTGATCTCACAGGTCATGATCTCACAGTTCCATGAATTGGAACACTGCATCAGGCTCTGCACTGATCGCATTGAGCCTGCTTGGGATTCTGTCTCTCCTCTCTCTCTGCCCCTCCCCCGCTAGTGTGTTCTCCCCCCCCCCAATAATAAATAAATAAATTTTAAAATAAGATAAAATAAGGGGCATCTTGGTGGCCACAGTTCATGGGTTCTAGCCCCATGTTGGGTTCTGTGCTGACAGCTAAAAGCCTGGAGCCTGCTTCAGATTCTGTGTCTCCCTCTCTCTCTCTGCCCCTCCCCAACTCATGTTCTCTCTCTTTCTCTCTCTCAAAAATAAACATTAAAAAAATAAAATAAGATAAAATAAAACTCATAAGTATCTATGATTCCTATTATCAGCTGTTTGTTATTAATAATTGCTTTTCCTTGCTGTAGGATACTTTAAATATTTAGTTCTCTTCATTCCTTTGTCCAAACTACAAATAGGATGCTACAGAACTGCAATTACAAGTATGACAATATATTTTCAGGCTACCCATAAGGTGACAGATCATCCCTCCTGGGTTCCCTTTGGGTTGTCTATTATTTAGGAATGGTAGGACTACATGGTGGGTCCATCAGGAAGACAAGAAATGCTTCAGGAGACATATGCACAAGAAGGTGGAAGAGATTGAGGGTAATGTTTTTGTTTTAGCATTTTGAATTGTATGAGTCAAGAACTAGAACTCAGGTAGCACTATTCCTACCAAAGGCAAAGAATCTTTTTAGTACTGATACAGGGACTCTCTCTCAAGGTCTGTAAAGAGCAAAGGATCTTGACTCAACTGCCATTCTAGTTCAAAATCTCAGAAACACTTTCATCCAAGTTGACCAAACAAGAGAGCAGAGTGCCAGGGATGTGTGTAGTCAGAAGCACTATCTGAAAACAGGGAAGTTGAAGTTGAAATTCAACTCTTGGCCTTCTCTCACTCTATAACAAAATTACTGAGCTCATCTCAAAAGAGAAAAGCAATTAGTTAAATCCACCTTGGCCTATGTATCTGCCCCAAAGTCCTGCGGTGTTTCCTTAGTTTGTTTTCTATCTAATTCTCTACATTGCATGGACCACGGTGTCTATTTCAGATTTCCTTCATCAAGCCCCTAACCATCCCCTTTGCTCTCAGGGGAGACTCTACTCTTAACTCACAGAACACAAAGAAGCCAGAAAGTGAAGATTGTCTTAAGACCCTGCCATGAAACCTACAAAATTACCTGCATCTTTATCCCTTTTTCCATCCACTTTGTGTGAAAATAGAAGGGGGTCACCTGGTGGCTCAGTCGGTTAAGCATAGGGTGGAGCCTGCTTGGTATTTTCTCTCTCTCTGTTCCTCTCTCTCTGCCCCTCTCCTAATCTCTCTCAAAATAAATAAATAAACTTAAAATAAATTTTAAAAAAAGTGGGGGGAGAGCCTGGGTGGTTCAGTTGGTTGAGCGTCCGACTTCAGCTCAGGTCATGATCTTACTGTAAGTGAGTTCAAGCCCCACATGGGGCTCTGTGCTGACAGCTCAGAGCCTGGAGCCTGCTTCAGATTGTGTGTCTCCCTCTCTCTCTCTCTCTGTCCCTCCCCCACTCACACTCTGGCCTTCTCTATCAAAAGTAAATAAACATTTGAAAAAAAAGAAAATAGAAGAGATCTCCTTTTTCTCAGGCTACTTACCTGCTGGACTACATTCTACCCTTTATGACTTCTCACAGTACTCACTCTACCCATTCTACCCTCACTCCTTTGTAGCCATACTTCTGAAAAATGTCATTTGCATAATAATGTCTAGAGTTTTCATCCTATTGATTCCCCACAGTCAGTTTGCATTTTCAGAGGAGAAAATGTTTTATTAAAAAAGATTAAGTGCACAAAAAGAGATTTCTTGAGGGATGCCTGCGGAGGAGAAAGGGAAGGGAGTACAAGAAGGTGAGGACAGCTTTCAGACTGTGATGCTGATATGAGCCCTTGAAAGAGAGAGCATTCAAGGATGTGGGTTCATTAGGAAGAGTCTCAGACTGTTGCATAACTGTAGGATAGTGTCAACCTGGCAAATGAGGACACCTCAAACCAAAGTTGCCCATTTAAGGAATGCCAGGTCTCTCAAGACTGGACCTACATTATATCCTCTCTGCTCAGTCATTGGCTGTGAGCAGCCAATGGGAATTACAGCCTCTGCTGAAATGGTGGTAAATCCAGAAGGACAATGCCTGGAGCCATCATTCAGTTCTGTTCCTGAAGCAGAATACTAAAGTGGGACATTTTCTTGACAACACACTCAGCCTCCTGTAATTTACCAACAGTCATACCCCACCATTTAAATCATTCTCATCCAAGCTTCCAATGGACAAAACCAATGAACTCTCTCTAGTCCTTAATTTTCTTGTCCTTTCCGCTGCCATTTGACACTGTTGACCACTCCTTCCTTGAAGTTCTCTTCTCTGGACTTCTGTGACCCTGGACTGAGAATTTTTCTCTTAAATCTCTTTTTTGTGAGGTTCCTCCTCTGAGAATTACAATTGAAACTCACTTCCCATGTTTCCAAAATTGGCAAATGTCACTGTTATGTACTAGGTTTGATAAAATAAATGACAAATTATAAAAATTAGTCAGTTTAGGCAACCATAACGATATGTCATAAAGTAGATGATTTAAACAAACAATTTTTTTTTTTTTTTTTTTTTTTTTTTTTACATATCTGGAGGCTTCAAAGTCCCAGATCAAAGTGTTGGCCAGTTGAGTTCCTGGTGATGGCTCTTTTCCTGGTTTGTAGATAGCCACCTTCTCTCTGAATCCTCACATGGCTTTTTTTTTTCTTTTGTGCAAGCATGGAGAGAGAGAGCTTTTATGTACCTTCCTCTTTTTTTAATTTTTTTTTTAATGTTTATTTATATTTGAGAGAGAGAGAGAGAACGCACAAGCAGGGAAGGGGCAGAAAGAGAGACAGAGACAGAATATGAAGCAGGATTCAGGCTCCTAGTTGTCAGCACAGAGCCCGACATGGAGCATGAACCCACGAGCCATGAGTTCATGACCTGAACCAAAGTTGGACGCTTAACCCACTGAGCCACCAGGCACCCTCGTCCTTTCTTCTTACAAGGACAACAGCTCTAAACAGACTAGTGCTCCATGCTTATGACCCCATGTAATTAGTTTAACCTCAGTTACCTCCATAAAGTCCCTATGTCAGAATACAGTCATATTGGGGGTTAGGGCATCAACATAGGAATTTTAGGGGAACACAATTCAGTCTAAAAAAATTAGCACTGTCTTTGATTTTATGTCTTGCTTTCTTACCATCCAGACTTTGTCAGTACAGTACCTGCCATTCTACCTCTTAAACATCTTGAATCTATTTATTCTTCATCATCATGGGCTTTCTGAAAGTATAAGCCACTTCCCTTCTTACTTGGATTATTAACATAGCCTCTTTCATTGGTTTCTTTGTCATGAGTTTATTGTCATTGCAAATTGGGCGATCTTGCTCCAATTTAAATCTGACGAATATCACTATCTTCTTAAATGCTTTTCAAGATCTTTGAGATACAGTTCATACTGCTTAATATTGCATTGAAAACTCTATTGCCTGGCCCCTGCTTATCCCTTCAGCCTCACCTTAGCCATGCCCCATTAGACTCTGCATTCAAGTCAAACAAAACTTGTTTTAGTTGTTCCCTTATACAATTCTTCTTCAGGTCTGTCTGGATATATTTTCCTCTAATTCCAAACTTGACCAAATCTCATCCATTTTTCAGAGGCCATCTGGGAAACCTCCCTCAAAGCTGTGAGTCCAGATTTGGCATTTGTTTTACATGGTCTGTGAACACTGTATTCTATTACAATTGTATTGCAACTGTCCAATTTGTCCAACATGTCCAACTCCTTTGCTAGTTATGGAAGCACGAAGATTGGAATTACATCTGTTCTGTGCATGGTAACAACACTTAAGACGTGTTAGATAGTCACTAAATATTCTCAGTAGCCATTTTCACAACATGATCTTGGAGTTACTGTCTTATTCTTCACCACACTCTACCCTCAATTAACTGCAAAGCCTTGAGTTAATCTCTTCAGCCCTCAGCTTCTTCATTTCAGGGTGTGCTCTCCATGTGAGTGTTGACCTTCAGGTGACCATCTTTCAGAAGATTGTTGAATTCCACTTGATTAAATGACTGGTAAGTTCCTCCCCGGGTTTAAAATATGTTTTTGCTTGGCTAGACAGTCTTGAGTTAAAGTAGATGATAAATGTACAGAGTAACATCACTCAATTATATGAAACACTTTTTAAATTATAATTTCCTTTTAATATAGTCTTTTTTTATTAACCTAATAATTGGTAATTCCCGCCCCCCAGTTTCAGTTCCATGTTGACTTCATATGGACACAGTGTGTGCCTGAACCTTCAGCCTCAGTTCTCAACTATTCTTAAAGCTAGCCAGCTTACCAACTAACCAATATTCTAGAGGTCTGCCTGTGACACCTTCTTCAGTTTTCTCATCTGTAATATGGGGATAGCAATAATACCTATCAAAGTTTCTTTGTAGAGAATTAAGTGAGTTAATTTTCTTAAGGTGGTTGGCACACATTAAACTTTACATAATGTCATTAATTATTATTATGGTAAGGGAATCAGACCCTTTTCCACTTATCCTGATTTGACCCTTGGATTAATCATCCATCCTCACAAGTACCATGACCTTTCAACGGATTCCTTTGTCTCCAGGCCTTTAAAATTTCTCTGGTTTGTGAGATACCACAAACCTTTAATTTTTGCTTAATAACAACTTTGGGCTTCCTTTTTGTCTTTGAGTAAGCAATGTTTTTGTTACCAAAACAAAATGAAACAAAGCAAAAACACACCCTAATTATTTTTCCTTTTTGTTTCTAGGTTTTGTCCCCTGTCAATTCCTCCTTGTACCTCACTGTCCTTCTGCTTCTGTCACCTGAGTATGAAGAATCCTATAGCTTAAGTAATATATGATGAGTATTTTACTGGAACTGGCATTATGTTCTTGCATTCACATTGCAATGGCCATGGCCTCAGACCAGTTGAGCTCTGTCAAGCCCATTATAACTTTAAGGGAGAGTGTGTTTTATTGTGATAAATATTTATTAATAATTACATGAGAAGTCTAGGACTCCTAGGGACAGAATATAAACCTTCCTACTGAAAAGCTCCCTACCATTAGGGAGAAGCTTCAGAAAGTTCACTTTTTCTGAGATAAAGACTCTAGTACCTACATTTCAAAGGAGAAAGACGGGAGGCTTATTTTATATCCTACCTAGTTTGCAGAATTGGAAGAATTTAGCAGAGAAGACCAGATATATTCAATACTCCCTCCTATTCTCACCTCCGCCTGTCCTTACTCCCATTGCCGCCCCAGGCAATATGGCATGAAAAGGCTCAGCAAGAAATATTCATTTGTAAAAGAAAAACAAATCATTATAGCAACACTCACTGGTCATTCTGTAGCAAATGTGCAATGCTCAGATTTTGTATTTTCCTGAAATAACATGCACATTTTAGGCATGAAATTATGATTGTTTGACTGTGAAATGCTGCACCCAAACACCATGTGGCTTTTAGCAGCATATCATCATATCAAGAACTATTTTTACCCTTTGGCGATTTTTCCTGCCTTGGCTCTGAGAGCTAGTCCATACGGTATTTGTATGTGGCATCAGTGGCAAAGATTTTTTAGAAGAGTAGATTTCTTATGTAGTACCATGTACCAATGATAGCACAGAATCTAAAGTAGAAATGAAAATAACCTGCTTTCAGGTTCAACTGGCAAGAAATAAAGTCATAGTGAATATGAAAGAGGGAGAAACAAAGATGAACAAGGACTTGAAGCCTACTGCTCTGTTCTTATTTCTCTTAAAAATTGCTGTACATGTCTACTAAGTGTTAGAATATCAGAAAAAGTACAGTATATTTAAAATGTATATTCTATATTTCTTCCCCAGTGATTCTGAATACTAGTGGCAGTGAACTTTGTCCAGCATCCGTTTGATAAAAGCAGACAGAAATCCTTAGAACCTCAGCGTATTTGCTGCCTTTCAGAAGCCTGGGCAGAAGAAAAGAGCAACTTCTTAAAAGATTTAAGCACATATTGGTCCCCTTCCAGGACGCAGACATGAAGCCATATAAGAAATATTTTGAAAAGACAACCAAAATTAGCCAAACTCTTTAAACTTCCAAAATGCTTGGAGCAAAAGTCTGTTTTAGTTTAATCCAAATTAGTTTGCAGACTTAACTAGAAAGAGAAGCTATAGGAAAATATGAGTTGGCTTAACGTTTGTGTCTTGTCTATGACTACAAAGTGGGCTTTTGTCTCTTGAAGAGACAGATCCGGTTATGGGGGTTTCCAAACACATGATGACATAAAGGTATGGTGATACTGAGCCTGGACTCTAAGATCCAAAAACTCAATTTTCTTTGAGCATAAAACAAAACTATGCTAATTCATATAACATTTCTTTCTACCAGCCCGTCTATTCTAAGGAAATAACAGTGTTAGAAACAGTCATTATCAGCATTATTTTATACTCACCCAATATATATCACTGCTTGGCAAGCAGATGTTTCCATAGCTGCTGATATCACTTTTCAAGGTTCTCTATTGTTAATCTTATTATCTTCTTCTCATAGTTCCTTTTGTAGTCACTTCTTTAAGGAGTTTCACAGCACTATTCCTTTATAATAAAATGTTCCAGAGTTTCTATATTTAAACTGAAACTCAACTTGTCCATGCAACCTAACTTGTTGCATATGTATTGCAAAGAAATTCCATTTTGTCAGTTGATTTATTGTTGTATCAGAAGGAATAAACTCTTGAACCCCAGGGGAGAAAAATTATGCTGTTCCATTCTACTCATGACATTTCAACATAGGCCAAAAAATAACTGGGATTATTTTCTCAAGTGAAGAAACTGAAATACATTTAAAAAAAGAAAAAGAAAAAGAAGAAGAAGGTAAGCATTTTGTCAAAATCAATGTTTCATAAACCTTTAATTGTAAGAATGTCTCCTTCTCCTGACAATGCTTAAGCTTCATTTTGTAAGTTTATATTTTCCAGAAAAGCATTGCTAACCCATTTGTTTTTAAAAATTTGTCATCAAAATTAAGAAGGAGGATACTAGGTAAAGAAACAAATGTGTGAAGTAATGCATTTCCTTCCAGTTAATTCTTTGAGTGAAGTAACATCTGCCTGATAATTGGACTTGGCTGAAGTAATGTAACTGTCCTTGTCATTTTTTGATCATGTATATTTAAAGCTCCATACAACAGCAAGAACAGCAGCCCTAATGAGGAATAACCAGTATTATGCGTTTGTAGGCTGTTGCAGATGTGAACATACAAGAAAGTAACACTTAAAGTTCTCAATCTGGAGAAGTAGGAGCTATTTATGATCCCATTTTAGAGAAGATGAATCTGAGACTTAGGGAAGTTGAGCGGTTTGCTCCAAATCATCAGTCTAGTAGATGGCAGTCAGGACGTTGAATTGATTCACCCAACCCTTAAGCCCATACATGAATTCTGACACATTCCTGGGCTGTTTTCCACCTCCACCAGAAACTAGCTCATGGGTACCCAATAAACTAGATCACCAAGACTGCTTTATTACAATTTTCTTTCAAGTTGCCTTCCTCCTTCATTCTTCCCTCTACCCTCCCACTACCAAACAAGGGGAAAATTGCCCTCAAAAATGTAGGGTGGCTTCAGAAAGTGTCTCTGCATGATTAGCAAGGCTAATAGAAATCCCTTTGAGTCGTTGCAGCTGATTACCTCGGTTATGATCATCAAACAAAAGAAAGGGGCAAGGAACATCAAATGAAAAAAGCCTAAATTAAGATTCCCAGTTCCCCCAAATGTGACATATCAAAAAGGCTTTTCCAATGAAGAAAAACACAGTTCTCAAAAAGAGAATTGTGGTACTTGAGGTTGTTTCAATGTGTTATTCAGCTTTATGCTGTGAAGCAACTTACAGTACTCCAATTGTTTACTCACTCGGCTACATGTAAAATGTGTACTTAGGAATGCTTTATAATAAGATATTCAACAAAGTCTGTCTTATTTAACTGCATGGATTAGAAGGGGCAGGCATTTCGTTTTGGCACAGTATGGCCCACTACCTCATTTCATCCTGTTGGAAATATTACTCAGAGTTCAGAATGCCAAGCTTTGAGCAGAAAAGAACAATGTGTGGTTTAAAAAATAAATAAATAAAATAACAATAGTGATGATGAGAAGAGAGTGAAATAATGCAATCCCTGATTCTGTTAGATGGCAGCTCGTTTGGGGTGGGGGGACGAGGAGGGGGAGCAAGTCCCATGATGTTACCAAAACAGAATCTAAAAAAAAACCTGCAATTACAAAAGAAGCAAAGTTTAAACCTCCCCTGTAGGAGTGAGGGTCACCAAAGCACTGGGTGACTAAATGAGAAAGACTCGAAGAAAATGTCTGTGAGAACGACTGGTGAGCGGCAAAGAGAAATTGCCAAGCAGCCTGAAAACAAACTTGACCTTAATGGTGACCATATTAAAAGTATAACAGAAAACCTCATGGAGCAAAACCAGAGCAGTAAAGAAAACAAGCAAAAGCTCTGTGGAGTCACTTAAGTGTTTTTCATTTGCTAATAGAAATGAAATATGTGATTGGTGGCCCCTGAGATTTGTGGGTATCCTACCTATATGAATTCCAGATTTTGCTCCACAAAAGAAGAAAATCTACTCTTCCATGAGCATGGAATGAAATCACTTATCTGAAGGTGAGAGTCATGTTAGAAAATTGTGATCTCTTGCTTCAGTCACCTTTAGGTGAAGAAACTGTAACTGCAAACAAATTAAATGACTCTTCAATGACCTTAGTGTAGTCACTGTCAGAGGTGTTCTCACAGGGTGTGAGTATGTCTGTGCCAGAGCCAGGAAAATGATTTTTAATCCCTTTATTATATATCATGTATTTATTTGTCCACATTTTTACAATTCTGAAATATGAGTGCATTTATATTTAAAGTATATATTTTACAAGGCTATATATTTTCTTAAAATCTTCTTTCCTTTCTTATTCTTCTGACCTTCCCTCCCTCCCTCCTTCCTTCCTTTCTTCCTTCCTTCTTTCCTTCCTTCCTTCCTTCCTTCCTTCCTTCCTTCCTTCCTTCCTTCTTTCTTTCCTTTCCTTTCCTTTCCTTTCCTTTCCTTTCCTTTCCTTTCCATGTCTCTTCTTTTATTATATACCTCCCTACAGAACTATTGTTAAATCTATGATACATCATGGGACACCTGGGAGGCTCAGTCAATTAAGTAGCCTCCTGATTTCGGCTCAGGTGATGATCTCATGGTTCGTGAGTTCAAGTCCCACGTCAGGCTTCGCACTGACAGCATGGAGCCTGCTTGGGATTTTCTCTCTCTCCCTCTCTCACTGCCCCTCTCCTGCTTGTGCTAGGCACGTGTATGCTCTCTCACTCAAAATAAATAAATAAACTTAA